>NC_090446.1:1123666970-1123970000 GCF_031143425.1 Pleurodeles waltl | reverse complement strand
TACCTTAGGGGTGCCTTACATGTACACTTGCCAGGTCCAGTTGGCAGTTTACAACTGCACTGCACACACAGACACTGCAGTGGCAGGTCAGAGCCATGTTTACAGGGCTACTTATGTGGGTGGCACAATCAGTGCTGTAGGTCCACTTGTAGCATTTGATTTTCAGGCCCTGGGCACCTCTGGTGCACTTTACTAGGGACTTACTAGTAAATCAAATATGCCAATCATGGAAAAGCCAATTACACATACAATTTGCACAGGGAACACTGGCACTTTAGCACCGGTCAGTAGTGGTGAAGTGCCCAGAGTACCAAAACCAGCAAAAACAAAGTCCACCACACAGTCACAACATGGACAGCAGAGGCAACACAGACAGGGGAGACCATGCCAAGGATGCCAGGTCTAACAGGTGGGGATTTTCAGAGTCATACCCGCCTATTTTCTTGCGTAACGTGACACCACCTAGCGGTGTGAAGAGCAATAATTAATTTGAAAAGACCTCAAAAGTATGTTTTTTTCCTCTACCCATTCAAGTAGGTTAGATAATACACATTTAGAAAAAACCTTTTCATGTGGCATCCAACAGGGTAATATGCCTATAATGACTTCGTATGTTTAAGGGGTCTTTTTTATGTAGCGGCAGGATAATATTACCCATCCAAGAGCTAGGGACCTCTCCTGTATAAGAGCAATAATGAAAGAAGATCACTAAGTAAGAGGCTGATAAGTCCAGATCCAATTTTATGATGGCAATGGGTAACTGATGGACCCACCTACAGGCAAGAACTTATTTTTAAGAGGAGAAGGTACGATATCACTTCCTTGAGACATAAAGAACTCATAAGTGTTCAAGATTAAATTTTCAATAACCAGCAACTTAAATATAACCCTTGTTTTCTTCTCTACTTGTGTGTCTCGTAGTTCCACCAATTCCAAATCACTACTCCTTACCAACTTAAGCTGGTCTACCTGTGCCAGAAGATTCAACAGAGAAGACTGATTTTTAAAAAATTGAATCATCCTCAAATGAGACAATAAAGTCCAGAGTTGTAATTTCCTCCTCTCTTATTTGCACATTTTTCTGGTAAGTGTGATGATATTGGAGGCCATTTTCCAGAGAGTCAGACAGGCGACGCTGCACAAATACACAAGTTCGGATTCAGAGTAGATGAGGTTAATATTTCCTTTTTTGAGTCCCAGAATGAGTGAACAATTGGAACAGAGTTTTTCAGGCCAATGGATATCTTATCAACCTGATTATCTATGACAATATTTTTTTTACCCACAGTTTCCGGCGCTTTTGATGATATTGACCTGTTTGTCCTACTTGACTCACAGAAATTTTCTGTACCAACAGCTGAGTTCAGACTTGCTGTGGCAACTGCATTCTTTCTCCAGGGTCTACTAAGTTCTCTGTAGAAGGAATTTCAATAGGGAATGTAACTTTTCTAGCCCCTTTTTTATTTATTTCTCTCAGCTTTCTTTTAGCTTTTTTTCTGCTCTTTCCATTTTTGGGGATCGAAACTGGGACCAGAAACCTTTCAACTGCTGCTTCCTTTTTTCCTTTCAATTTAAAGACTGAAAAACCTTCTGTTTCCATGGGTTGCATCGTAGAAGAGCAATGTTTACCCTTGGCTATCCTTGAGGAAACTTGGAGAGATTAATCCATTTCCAAGCCCCAAGAAGCTTGAGTGAAGATTCATCTACCTCCGGCATTGATTTATGTGGATGTTTCAGTATTTTTGAAGTGGGACAACCAACTTCTACACCAATGTCATTCTTTTGAACAAAACTATCTTGGACAACTTGCATAAAGACCGACACATGGACACCATCCACACAGATTTCATTGGGTGTTCTTTCAGGATTACAGATAGCATGTCCAAGATATGAAATGAGCTGCCCATAGTTTTTTCCAGAAGATTCATGATAGAGACACTGGAGTGTTTTAGGGAAGCAGACAGAATCATCAGAGAGATTCGCTGATGGATTAAGCAGCAGTTCTGATATCACAGATAAATTTGGCCCTGACAAAACATTAACACTTGGTGTACTGCAGTAAAATTCAATGTATTTTTTTCTGTGATAATAGCACCATTCTCTCTTAGATACTTTTATTTGACATTGATGTAGTGGCCTTAAACGGGGATGTCTCCGGTAGAGTATATTCCACCATTAAGACGATAACACTGGATGGACAGTCTGTTGGATTTTCTGGCTTTTCTCGGGAAGACACTCCAATGGGCCTGACCTAGGAAAGCATTGTATACAATTGGGTCTGATTTAGGAAAACATTCTATAGAGTGCTCAATATTAGTTGACCCAATATTATCCAGAGGAAGCAGGGAAATATCAAGAAATTTCTTGCCACACATTGAAAATAATCTCATTTCCTCACAAAGGGCCATCCAATGGTGGTTTTTATTTTTGTGACATCTTTCATAGATGCTAGATCAGCTTCCGTTTTGAGATGTTCTTCACCAGATTTCATAAAATATACCAGAATAGTTGACTTTTCTTTTAAGATACCCAGATGCAGTGCGTTATTCCTTAGTTAAGTGGTTCCCAACCTGTGGTCCGGGGACCAATGGGGGTCTGGGAAGCCTCCTCAGGGGGTCTGCGACTGCTTATAAAATTTTACAATTTTAACATATTAAGTCCCCAGCTTTCAATAATGACTCAGTGAGGTTTCCCCGGATTCCAATAATGATTCAGTGGGGGTCCCCAGATTCCGGTATTGATAAAGTGGGGGTCCACAGAAGTCAAAAGGTTGGGAACCACTGCCTTAGTTTATTTGATTTACTCTTTTGACAACACCCTGTAGAGCTTATTGTCGCAGATCTCAAATTTTTTGCGGCCACAGTTTATGTATTATATAATGTATATAAAAAATAGGTAAAGTAGCCAAACCATTGAATCAGCATTTCCGAGATGGAAGTAGCAACAAAAGACACTCAAGGAACATATACTGACCACGAATCGAACTAGGTGCCCCCTCCCTCTGGTTCTTTTAAGCTCAAATCAGCTCAGACACTTCTTCCACCAGCCAAATATATGCACTCCTACACAGCGGATAGTGGCATGAGAGAAGATAAGATAAATCTGCTCTGATTCACAAATCACAGGATGTTAAGGCAACAGGCTCCTTGAAAGAAAGAAGCTGGACCGGCACCTACACCGGATGCTTCCATAGATGATTCTCCCCCTTCCTGCGCATAATGCACTGCAATATGGCAAGATCCTTTGGAGTGGCTCACAGAGCACTTTCTTCAGCAGCACCAGTTAGTGGCCAGTTGGTGGCTATGAGATCACTGCAACAAATGTAGTGCCACATGTGTTGTCAAAATCTGGGGTCCGAGCTGAGACCAAGCATAGGATGGTCTGCGAAGTTCACAGCGCCTCCTGTAGGGTTAGGGAGGGCTGGGGTGTGGCACAACATGGGCCCGCTGCTCCCCCTGCACAGATATCCACCACTGCAGGGCTTACCAGATCTGGAACTGGCATTTAGGCTAGCCGCCTGTGCTGATGATGAAGGTCAGATACAGTTATATTTGGCATCTATTAGTGGAACAACTATCAGCAGCTGTCCCCTGGTGCTGCTTGCCTCGTACAGCAGAACCTTACAGCTGGTTCCTCACACTGCAGTAAGATGCAGTGACACAGATGACAATCACCAACACCCCCAGGCCCGATGGAAAGCCTCCCAGAGGTCCCTGGATAGAAGGGCCCAGGTCAGCCAGCTCCTGGCAGTGATTTCCTCCAGGATTATTCAGTCTATTTCCACAAACACAACAGAAGGTGCTGACAATCTCCTACCTGAGCAGAAACCTGTGCAGATATTTCAAGGCTTTCTCCTCCTCCTGGGGCTTCAGTGGGGAAGGTGCAGATTTGAGGTCCAGTTGACGGGGTCTGTGAGGGTCTGAAGATGAAGATAACTGCACTGACAGACAGGTGGTCCTTCCTCCTCTGCAGCAGGCCAGACACACAAGGAGAGGCTGGAAGTCCAGCTTTTTGGCAAGGCCAACTTATGCAGAACATATCTAGTGTTCCATTCCTGAGTTGGTTATGAATTCCATTCACTTTTACCAGATCAATCCTGTCTTTTTAACCATGATTTAAAAGGTACCATGATTTTGAGAAAAACTCCCCATGCCGTATTCACAATTCTTTCTACTTCAAGATGTCAAGACTGTATGGAGACAGAATGAAAGCGATAGGTGCCTCTTCCACATATTGTCTTCTAGAATCTCATACCCCATCTTCTGTGAGACTTGGACATGCTCAGCTCTATGTAAGAGGCAATAGTCGCTTTTATCTAATATATTTGCAGCAATGATAAATGGAACATTTCACAGTTCCCCTACAAAAGCCTCTCCAACTTGCAATACAAACTGGGCCACATTTTCACTTTCAAATTTTCCTACAGACAAAAAAAACAGCTTTTTGTTTTTAAGTTCAGAATCCTGCTCTTTCAAGTGAAAATGACAGTGAGAAAAATATTTTGAACATATTTTCCTCAGAGGATTGAAATCTTTATTAAATCATCTGCATGTTGCAACACTTGTACCTGCACGATTTGTTCTTGTCTTATTCAATAAATTAATAACTCAATAACTTAAGAAAATCAACCATAGATAAGGAAAACAAAAAGGGAGGAGGGATGAGTTACTGCCTTGGGCTGGTTTCTGTTCTCACCTTTGCAAGACCCAAGTCTCTTCTCATTACGACTTGCACCCATGTGTCAGAGTGGGGGTAGAACACTGTCATTAATAGCTGTTCCTCTCCTGTTTTATTCATTCAACTCCAGGGCGTTACTCGGACCAGCCTTATCAAAAGTATGTGAATAAGAGACAAGTGCCACATATACCACAATACCCTCCTTTTTGACTTATTTGTAGAGTATTACATTTAATATTGTGATATTGCCTGTAACTGAGTACGTTTCACAGAATCCCGTCTGCTCAATTGAAATTATATTATTTTCATGTGCTCAAATTATCAAATGACAGACGACATACTTTGAAAATAATTTCCTGTAAATCAATGGTACGCTTATCTCTCCCTTTTTATGTACCATAATAACAACACTACAATCCCAAGATGGCTCCTTCCATCGATAAGCATTCCAGAAATAACGTGGTCTATAAGTTAGCACAGTGTAAGGGATCCTCACCAATTAACGCTGCAGGAAACTTACGTCAGCCATGAGCATCTGAGCTGCTCCTCATGTCTGTTATTACTTTACCACACTTTCCACCATTGGCAACAGCAAAGAGTTAACCTGATATGTATTGGTGTCCATTTCTTCATGGCCATCGTGATCATGATTAAAGGAGACGTCCATTTTTCCTGCACTGACTTCCAATACAGTTTCCATAACAATTAATATTCCTTCCCTCTTACCCTATAGATTTTAACATTTCTCAACTCTCTTCTAAACAATTTTTCTTTGGGATCTATATTGTGTTGCAATCTAATTACACAGCCAGCAAGATAAGTTTCAGGCCCTTGAAGAAAATGTCTTTTGATTCAACTGAACAAAACTGAAAACATGATTACCAGAAACGTAGGTGTCGACATGACATCCATTCACACTTGCTTTAGGAGCACTGAAGACTCCAACACCAGCTCAGAAGGTAAAGTCCTGGTGTTTTGCTCTCTACTTATCATCACAAATAGCAGCTATCAGAAAATCACAAGTTGATGCGAGATAAATTCAATACTTGCAGAAAAGTGAGAACCTAGCTCACAAATACCCTAGGTCTTTCTGCTCTCCTGTGGTACAACCTGTGCTGGAGCGCTGTAGAAGGAAACCTAAAAACTCAGTAGGATCTCAAATCAAGCAGCCAGACTGCTCCCTTACTTGAAGAAATCAGATCATAATAGCCAAACCCTACAAAAGCTCCATTTGCTCCCTGTGAACCAAAGAAAGAATTTCAAGATCCAATGCTTTGTCTCTAGAAAATTAGCTGGAAAGGATCAAAAATATCTGCATACAAGGGCTGACAACATATTGTTGGGCAGGCCATTAGATCTGTCAGATGCGGCAGCTTATACGGATCGTACAAAAGACCTTCAACCAAAAACATATGGGAGGAAAACCACCAAACGTTTGGGACCCAGGATATGAAACAATCTGGATTCCAGGCTTTTAAAACAATCCAGACTTAAAGCTATCAAAAATTAATTGAATGTTCATCGATTCAGGAAGGCATCTGTCTGACGAACATTCCACTAGGACCACACAGCCCTCCTCTCAATGGGACTGGGTCCCATGAGCAATATCTATGGGCAACAATGAAGAAGCCATCTTATAACTTTATCCCAGGTGGGTGAGACTTACAACATCTGTATTCAACTACATAATTTATTAGCCCACGTTTGTTTTCTCGACTTGCAACATTTGACTTTTTACTGCTGAGAAGTGGTCAGAAGATGATGAGCGGATGCTTTATAAAACACTGAAAGTAAATAAATAAATGACTGGACACTATAACTAAGAATTGGCTTTTTCCTCTTTTCCATCATGTCACATGCACTCCTATTCCACGCCTCAATGCACTCTGTGGATGAAGATATTAAACTCCCATGTGGAACTCCTGATAAGTTGTCAGTGACAATACGAATCTACATGAAGTAAGCGACGAGGGAGCCAGGAAGGCACCGGGCAGCCCATTGGTCTATGACCATCATTCACACCTGGCTGCATGACTTCTGAGATTAGATGGAAAGCAAACAACTTCCCTTAGACAGGAATTAAGAGGACATCCTAGAGCTGGGGTACTGTCCCACTGATGGATGGCAACAACTCAAAGCCATCCCTGTTGCTCGAGCACTGGATTACTTTTTAACAGAAAATGTCAGTTCCCAGGCTCCGGTCATGCTTGCATAGTCCGGCTCTCACTCTCTTTCACTGACTGTGTTCACAAACCCGTCAGGTGATGTTCACCGCCAGCCTTTCTTTTAAAGATACCAGGGAAAACGAAGGCTGGACAAGGGGACAGAGCTTTCGCTTTTCTGGTGGAGCATTCTCTGCCTCTTCCAACACTTAGCTCTTGTCAAACAACTGAAAACATGTATTTGTAAGTTCCAATTGGGCTTGCAGGCGGCGCTCAGACAGTGTTGAGTATTACTGAACACCTTCATGATGACCATATGTTCTACTAGTACTAAAAATAAATAAATCAATGACTATAAGCCCAGCATCTGTCTCGAGGCCCTGCTTATTCGCAGAGGGCGAATCCTCAACACTCCATATGATGTTCTGTCTATTTTTAGTCAACGTTTCTGTTATATCCAGGTTCTTAGAATGGCTGTGCGTGTGGGAGGAATGTTGAATGAGAGGCTCGAGGATGGGGTAGAATGTAGGAGAGAAGTGACGGTTGCGGCGAGAGATGGAGATCGGGATGCTTTCTCTTCGGATGAACTTATAACCTGTATAATAAATACAAGGATTGATACCTACAGAACTGCTTCCAGCGTCTGCTTATCAGCCATCATGAACTTGTAACACTGGCGAAAAGGGACTTTCCTACGCGTACGTCGGAAAGCATCCCGACCCTGTGACCGGGGGCCTTGACAGAAACAGATGCCCTGTCTGTGGTTACACTGTAACTGTGAGTTGCCCTCTGTTTCATTTCTCGCATTCCGAGTGGGATTTATCTTTATTTATTTCAACATATTTTCGCAGCTTTTTTCTTTTTGTATTTTTCCGCTCGAGCGCTTGCCTCACCCTCAAGCTCGCTGTTTCCAAGGCAACGCTGAAACACCCTTGGACGTCAACACGTTCTTCGATTTCCCTGTTTCCAGGGCAACCTCCACGCGACTGGATAACCTGTTTCCAAGGCAATCTTCACGCTGTCGCGCCCTTGTACTTCAGCGCGCCGACGTCTTCGCGAACTTCAACGTCACCGCGTGACTGAGGAGGTTCCGAGGGCAACCCCACGCGACTGATAGCCCGTTTCCATTTCCTAGGCAACCACCACGCCACTCTTCTCTTCTCCTGAGCCAGTTTACTTTTATCTACTGCAACTGGCACGCAATCTTACCAACCATCAAGCCGTGCTCCTCTTCTCCTGAGTCTGGTGATTTTCATCTACTGGGACAGGCACGCAAGATTCTACTGTGACAGACAACATATTTCTATATTACTGCTGCACAGTTTCTTTTCTTCCCATTGCAGACTTGTGATTTTACATTTGAGTTTTTTTTTCTTTTCTTTTCTTTCCTAATAATGCAGAATGTTACTGCTGCTCCTTTTTTTCTCTCCACTCTGGGTGATCCTCCAATCAAGTGGGGCAAGTGGAAGAAAGTGTTCAAGAGGTACGCTAGAGTTTGTGGGACTTCACTTAGTACCGAAAGGAGGACTGCCTCATTACTTCACTGCCTAGGTACGGAGGGTCAAGAGGTATTTGACCATCTCCCTGACATTTCTGACAGTGAAGCCATCAGTCTAAATGAGTATGAAGTTTGTATTAGGAAATTGGATTTACATTATCTACAGAAAGTCAGCACCATTTTAGAGCGGTACTATTTTGGTAGAAGACTGCAAGTTGAAGGAGAAACTGTTGAGAACTATTTAACTGATTTGAGACGTTTAGCCTCCTCATGCAAGTTTGGTTCATCTCTTGATGAACTAATTCGTGATCAATTTATGCTAGGATGTAAAATTGATAACGCGCATGATGAGTTATGGTTGTTGGATGATCCCCATCTAGATGAGGTCATTGTCCTTGCAAAAAGAATTGAACACTCCTTGAAGTGCGTTGAAGTTATGAGGAAACATGATTCTAAGGAGGTGTCTGTGGTGAGGGAAGGTAAACTTAAAAGTCCTAATCAGGGTATCACAAAAAGAAAAGATGTTTTAGGTGTGGTAAAGAAGGGCATTTTGCTAACAATAGGACGTGTCCAGCTATTAGTAGTTCCTGTTCATACTGCAAGAAGAAGGGTAATTTCTCTGCGGTGTGTAATCAACTGAAGTTTAAACAGACAGTCAACTCCATTGATAATCACACTGATGAGACTCAAGATGTTGATGACTTTCAGTGTGGCCAGATTGTTTTGCAAGTTTCTGACTGCAATGTTAAGGGCCCTTTAGATCATGTTTTAGTGGAAGGGGAAAAAACCTTGATGCTCTTTGACTCTGGTGCCAAAATCACCATAGTGTCTAATCAATTTTATCAGGAACATCTAAAAGGGAAGATCCAATTATCTAAGCCTGATATCAGGCCATGCGCTTATGGTGGAGAACCGACAGAGTTGCATGGCTACTTTCTAGGCTTGCTTGAGTATGGTCGACGTTTTGCTTCAGGCAAGGTCTTTATCTACAAAAAAAGGGGACAGCATAATTAGTTGGTGGCATCAAAAGGATTTGGGAGTGATGCTTGACCCTAACAGTTCTACTCCTATAATTCTTAAAGAACAGTTTTGTGTTGGAGAAGTGAACAATGTGGTAACAAGCTCTGAGTTGGTTACTACTCTTCATCGTGACTTTAGAGATCTCTTCAGCGACAAAATAGGTTGCATGCAAGATTATTCACACAAAATTAAGTTGGTTCCTGGTTCCGTTCCTTTCTGCAGTAAGGTTCGGAGTATACCTTTCTCAACAAGGGATGTTCTTCAAACTGAACTAGCGAAATTAAAAGACCAAAGGATAATCAAAGAAGTGGAAGGCACGGAGTGGTTGGCCCCCATTGTTATTGCAAGAAAAGGCAATGGCCAGATTAGACTTTGTGTGGACCTTTGCAAGCTTAACAAGTGTGTTGTGGTTGGCAGGTATCCCATTCCCAATATTTCAGAATTACTGTCCACGCTCTCAGGAGCTAAAGTGTTTTCTACGATTTACCTCACTTCGGCTTATCACCAAGTTGTATTAGATACGTTGTGTAGGAACTATACAGCTTTTATTACTCCATATGGTACTGTCAGATTTGTACAGGTACCCTTTGGTCTAATTTCTGCTGCCTCTATATTACAAAGGTTGATGGAGCATGAATTGAAAGGGTTGTCTGGTGTGTGTGTGTATCAAGACAACATACTGGTATACGACAGAGATGCTGAGAAACATATGGCGAGACTTAGAGAGGTTCTAGAGAAAATAACGGGATGTGGTCTGACCAGAAAGGCTGAGAAGTGCAAGTTTGGTGCGAATACAATTGATTATTTAGGGCACACCATTTCTGGTGAAGGAGTATTACCCAAGAAATAGCTGGTTGACTCCATTTGTTGCCTATCTTCTCCTACTTCAAAAGAAGAATTGATGCGATTTCTTGGCATGGCTGAATTTTACAATAAGTTTGTCAAAAATGTTGCTGGTTCTTATTTTAATATGAGGAGTTTGTTAAAGAAAGGGGTTGATTATACCTGGAATGATGAATGTGAGAGGGAGTTTTGTGATCTCAAAGAGTCTCTTGCGATGGCACCCGCTCTCAGGAATTTTAATCCAAACGTACGTTCTATTTTGACTACTGATGCCAGTGGTAAAGGTTTAGGAGCTGTCCTACAACAAGGGGGTTTGAATCCTGAAAACACCATTGCTTTCATTTCCAGGAGTCTTAAAGGCGCTGAGACCAGGTATTCCGTAATTGAAAGGGAGGCTCTTGCTGTCTTTTGGGTGATTAAGAAGTTGAAAAAGTTCTTATGGGGAGGCTCATTTGTTGTGAGGTTTGATCACAAGCCGTTATGCCAAGTCTTTTACTCAAAGGGGATTGATGCTGTGTCTAGTAGGATTACTAAGTGGATTGTTGGACTACAGGAGTATGATTGTGTTGTAGAATATGCTCCTGGATCTTACAATATGTCGGCTGATGTCTTATCAAGATTAGTTCCTACAGAAGGTAAGAGCCAAGAAAATGAGAATTTGGATGATGATGCAGAATGTTTTGGTCGTGTGTGTGAGGTCAACTTTGAAATAATCCTGGAGGCCAAGTGGCGCGAAGAAACCTTGAGAGATGTTGTGTTGCAAGAAGTCATCAAGTTGTTACGAGATGGTTGGAAGATGAAAAATCAGAGTGGTGGTGGAAGTGGAGAATTTTGGAATGTAAAGAACGAATTAGTGTGTGTTGATGATCTGCTATTAAGGGGTACGAGATTGGTCCCTCCCTCAAAGGTGAGAAGTCAGTTAATAAATCAAGCTCACGACTGTCACATGGGTATTTCAAAGACTAAAGAAAGGTTATGTTCCTCCTATTGGTGGCCGAGTATGGACATTCAGGCTGAGAGGGTGGTGAGAGATTGCCTACTGTGTGCTGTGAGTGAGAAAGCTTTGAAACCTAGAGTCCAACCCATGGTGACTTGGGATGCGCCGAAAGGTCAGTGGCAGGACATTGCTTTAGACATTATAGAACCCATACATAGTAGTGGTATGTCGAAATTCGTTATTGCGGCTATTGACATGTTTTCGAGGTGGCTGGAGGTAGGTTTAACTACAAGTATCGAGACGAACAAAGTGATTGCATTCATTAAGGATTTGATAGTCCAAAAAGGCATTCCCTCTACTCTTCTCACGGATAATGGGGTGCAGTTGGTTTCTGGGAAAATTAACGTTTTTTTGAATGGTTGTGGAATTAAAAACACAAACTATGTGCTCTGTACCATCCTGAATGTAATGGCATGGTAGAACATTTCAATCAAGTCCTCAAAGAAACCATCTCCACTGCTAAGAACAATCAATTGAATTGGAAGGAGGAGGTGTTGAAAAAGGTCTATGTCTATAGACACACTCCTCCCTCCTCCACAGGTGAGACACCTTTTGCTCTGTTTCGGGGTTGGCGTGGTAACTCTGATTTGGAACCCAGTTGGGTCAATAATCTCCTTGATGGGAGAGGTAGAGTGGTGGTGGATGATAATTGGATGCATAGGGAGCGTGCGAAGAAAGTGAAGAGTAAAAATAGTTCCGATAGGACACATGCTGTGAAGAAAACTGTGATTAAGGTTGATGATTGGGTTCTTATCAAGAATCCTCTCAAGAATAAGAAACTCTCTGGTCCCGTGAAGGTTGTGGAACTATTTACCAATGCTGTGAAAACGGATGATAATAGAATTTGGAACCCGAGTAGGGTTGTCAAGTATTGCGGTGATCTCC
This sequence comes from Pleurodeles waltl, assembly GCF_031143425.1. NCBI lineage: Eukaryota > Metazoa > Chordata > Amphibia > Caudata > Salamandridae > Pleurodeles > Pleurodeles waltl. Next base: position 1,123,957,918 of record NC_090446.1, on the reverse strand, counting down.
ATATCTTGCATAAAAATGTAGTGCATAGAAATGCCTTTAGTGATTCCTCGGAGAACCCAGACATAAGGAGACCGAAGGATATGACCAAAGAGGCGTCAAGAAGTTCGGTGTGAGGAGATTCAACAGGTCTGTCAAGCTACCTTCACATCTCAAGAACTATGACCTGTTGTAAAGAGTTTATGTCTCAAGAGCTATAATCTGTTGTTGTGAGTTTGTATTTCGAATATTTATATGTTTTTTGTTTCACATTGGGAGAGGGAGAGGGGTTATATCCAGGTTCTTAGAATGGCTGTGCGTGTGGGAGGAATGTTGAATGAGAGGCTCGAGGATGGGGTGGAATGTAGGAGAGAGGTGACGGTTGCGGAGAGAGATGGAGGTCGGGATGCTTTCTCTTCGGATGAACTTATAACCTGTATAATAAATACAAGGATTGATACCTACCGAACTGCTTCCATCGTCTGCTTATCAGCCATCATGAACTTGTAACAGTTTCCTTTCCAAAGTTATCTGTACACTTTCCGAATTCCACTAAAGACTAGCGGGGTAGAATCATATCAGTTTTGTGAACTATCAAAAATTACATTGTGGTCTACACAAAATCTCATCACACGTACTATATTTTTTTAAAACCCTCCCGTGCCCTCATCCCCGAGGGTACATTTAAGCTGTCAGTGGGAGACACGTGCCTCTTACCTTTTACCATGGAGAGAGGCCTGGGTTCAGCAGATAAAGCCAGGGCCTACATCAGTTCCATCCTCCAGAAGGTGGCACAGCTTGAGGATAAGAAGTTGTTAAGGCTTCACATATACTTGGAACCTGTCGCCTGGGATAAGAGCCAGGTGCATGGTGCCTATGAAAGACACTCAGAGATGGGCAAGATTCAGTCCCATGTGAAGGAGACTGCAATATGCAGCTGACTACCTCAGCCCTTCCATCCATTACTGACCTGGCATGATTGACTCCACCACATCATACTGGCCAGTTACAGGGGATTGACTGAAAGGATGGTGGAGGAGGCAGGGCTCAATTACAAGTCAGAGGCACCTTATGAACATGTGACTGACTCCGTCTCAGCAATACTGGCCTTCCAGAGGCACTGGCCTGATATGTGACTAACACTGCCTCAACCACACCGATACCATCCGATCAGAGGCTTGTTCTAATGTGGAAATCTCTTCATTCTCTTACATCCCAGACAGCCAAATGACCCCAAGGGAACACCTCTTTTTCTTGTAGACTTGGGCACTAAACAATATTGTACTTCCCAAACCACAAAAACGTTCTAGGGAGGATTTCAGCACAACCACTGAACGGCAGACCACGGCCGATGCAAGACATGCTGGCACCCTAGGCTAAGTGACATTTTTGAGTCACAGATGCCACTTCTTGGGTCATTCTGTCACCCACCCCCTTTTGAGGGAAGCTATAATGACATAGACTGAATGGCTCAGAAATAAAATGCCTGTTCTCAGCAGGTGACTGGGATATTTGGGCATTTGCCTAATTTGAGTCACTGTTTGCAGGGGGGGCCTACCGACACTCTTTTTGGGGTCCAGTACTTATTTTTCCACCATTAGCCATTGACCCAGAGCAAGAGCAAGAAAGGGAGGAAAGGGGGAAAGAAAAAGGAAGAGAAAGCCAGACAAGGGGTGAAAGTAGGGGTGAATGAGAACCCACAATAGTGAGATAAAGGGGCAGAGAGAGGATGCTGGTGGATCAAAAGGCATGAGATGGAATCAATACTAGAAGCCTTGCAGTGGCGTAATGAGACTGGAGCGGGCCCCCCTCAAAGAACATGGAGGGACCCCCCTCTGGACTCACTCAGGCCAGGTGCTGTGCTGAGGAGGGGGGCCCTTGAGTTGGCCCCCATCCCTCCCCCCATGCACAGCGAGGGCTGTTGGGGCCTTTGTTACGTCACTGAAGCCTTGGTATTCAGTAACTCCCACATTTTATAGCATCAGCTGCTAAGAAAAAGTGTGGGCAGCGGCACTTATTACTTTACAAATTAAGCACGGGCTGCAGCACATCCTCGTTCTGCTAGGTAGAGTACCGCAAAGCATGCCCCAGGAGGGACACCTGCCGCTCTATAAAGTGTCAAGGAGCAACAAGTTCACATCCTCACTCAGGACTAGCAATAAGCGTGTCTGCAAGTTTGAAACTGTCAGAAATGGTTCAATTAGAGTCCTGTGGGCGTTCTACCCCAATAACACTCAACTATCAAAAATTAATCACCAATGAAAGAAATGCAAAAACTCTGACCAGACTATCCTAAAAATCTTTATCTAAGTGCATTGATGAACTAAATATAAGAGTATACTGAATGAGAAGTGTCCCCACTGCACCCACAGACACTGTATGCACTGAAACTGACCAAGTCACGGAAGCGCAGTAAAACTGGGGTGAGACACCTGCTTAAAATAATCTATAAATTCTGATGCTGCATCAAGGAAAGTGAAACTGCTCCGGGGCTGCTTGAACCTCGGTTCAGAGGAGGCCTGGCAGTTCGAGTTACACTGTTTCTACTGGCGCAACACCAAGACTATCTTACGTATGGCTAGCTCCTCTCTGAAGTGGCATGATGGGCACAAAACTATGGACTGGGATGCGGCCCGGAAATTACGAGTGTTGGGATTAATTCAAGCATTCCGCCCATCACTTTTTTGTATACTTCAGCACCACACCCTGTATGTGATGGGTATGCCCAGAGGTGGGTCCAGTGTTCACTGTACCACTGGAAACAAGTTGCACCCTAGTGACGAGGCCAAAATAGGCTGAAACTGGTCTGGGGCTGGCTTGTGTTAGGGCACACAGGGGGGCCTGGCCTGGAAGTTCTGGTCAGACTGCTCCAATTGGAACAAGACTGATGCTGATGTGCATATGACTGGTTCCTGTCTGAAGTGGCATGTCAAGCGATTCACCCATGGCTTTTTTTGTATACCTCAGTGTGACGCATCAAGGAAAGTAATACAAGAACCAGCCACAATTCTGAGCAAAAAAAACTACAGACAGGTTCGCCAAAGGACCATTACGTCCATGTGTAACCTCACGACTTAGATAATGACTTACATAACCACAGTTACCAAACCCATTGTAATCAACGGGCCACTAGTAATGAGGGCTTCATGTGGTTATTTATAGTGTGGTGGCTGTCCCATCCGCCCTAATTAGAGCGCATACTTATGTTATATCAGCTATATTTAGAGTGTACACATAGAGGCACACTCTAAATAGTGCTGACATGACCATTTGTGGTGGGTGTCACACCCTTAGCCCCTCACATTCAGCAGTGTCCTGTAACTAAAACAGTGACCTGACAGACATGGCAGGCACTGAGGTCAGCAGCGCATGTCTATACACACCACCAAAAAAGACACGCTCATATTGTAGGAGGCTGGACTGGCTTGTAGTGAGTACCAAGGGGTACTTGCACCTTGCACCAGGCCCAGGTATCCCTTATTAGTGTATAGGGTGTCTAGCAGCTTAGGCTGATAGATAATGGTAGCTTAGCAGAGCAGCTTAGGCTGAACTAGGAGACGTGTGAAGCTACTACAGTACCACTTAGTGTCATATGCACAATATCATAAGAAAACACAATACACAGTTATACTAAAAATAAAGGTACTTTATTTTTATGACAATATGCCAAAGTATCTTAGAGTGTACCCTCAGTGAGAGGATAGGAAATATACACAAGATATATATACACAATAGCAAAAATATGCAGTATAGTCTTAGAAAACAGTGCAAACAATGTATAGTTACAATAGGATGCAATGGGGAAACATAGGGATAGGGGCAACACAAACCATATACTCCAAAAGTGGAATGCGAACCACGAATGGACCCCAAACCTATGTGACCTTGTAGAGGGTCGCTGGGACTATTAGAAAATAGTGAGAGTTAGAAAAATAACCCTCCCCAAGACCCTGAAAAGTGAGTGCAAAGTGCACTAAAGTTCCCCTAAGGACAAAGAAGTCGTGTTAGAGGAATAATGCAGGAAAGACACAAACCAGCAATGCAACAACTGTGGATTTCCAATCTAGGGTACCTGTGGAACAAGGGGACCAAGTCCAAAAGTCACAAGCAAGTCGGAGATGGGCAGATGCCCAGGAAATGCCAGCTGCGGGTGCAAAGAAGCTTCGACTGGACAGAAGAAGCTGAGGTTTCTGCAGGAACGAAAAGGGCTAGAGACTTCCCCTTTGGTGGACGGATCCCTCTCGCCTTGGAGAGTCGTGCAGAAGTGTTTTCCCGCCGGAAGGACGCCAACAAGCCTTGCTACACGCAAATCGTGCGTTTGGCGTTTTTGGACGCTGCTGGGGCCCAGGAGGGACCAGGAGGTCGCAAATTGGACCTGCAGAGAGAGGGGACGTCGAGCAAGACAAAGAGCCCTCACTGAAGCAGGTAGCACCCGGAGAAGTGCCAGAAACAGGCACTACGAGGATGCGTGAAACGGTGCTCGCCGAAGTTGCACAAAGGAGTCCCACGTCGCCGGAGACCAACTTAGAAAGTCGTGCAATGCAGGTTAGAGTGCCGTGGACCCAGGCTTTGCTGTGCACGAAGGATTTCCGCCGGAAGTGCACAGGGGCCGGAGTAGCTGCAAAGTCGCGGTTCCCAGCAATGCAGCCCAGCGAGGTGAGGCAAGGACTTACCTCCACCAAACTTGGGCTGAAGAGTCACTGGACTGTGGGGGTCACTTGGACAGCGTCGCTGGATTCGAGGGACCTCGCTCGTCGTGCTGAGAGGAGACCCAAGGGACCGGTAATGCAGCTTTTTGGTGCCTGCGGTTGCAGGGGGAAGATTCCGTCGACCCACTGGAGATTTCTTCGGAGCTTCTGGTGCAGAGAGGAGGCAGACTACCCCCACAGCATGCACAAGCAGGAAACCAGTCGAGAAGGCGGCAGGATCAGCGTTACAGAGTTGCAGTAGTCGTCTTTGCTACTATGTTGCAGGTTTGCAGGCTTCCAGCGCGGTCAGCGGTCGATTCCTTATCAGAAGGTGAAGAGAGAGATGCAGAGGAACTCGGCTGAGCTCATGCATTCGTTATCTAAAGTTTCCCCAGAGACAGAGACCCTAAATAGCCAGAAAAGAGGGTTTGGCTACCTAGGAGAGAGGAAAGGCTACTAACACCTGAAGGAGCCTATCAGCAGGAGTCTCTGACGTCACCTGGTGGCACTGGCCACTCAGAGCAGTCCAGTGTGCCAGCAGCACCTCTGTTTCCAAGATGGCAGAGGTCTGGAGCACACTGGAGGAGCTCTGGACACCTCCCAGGGGAGGTGCAGGTCAGGGGAGTGGTCACTCCCCTTTCCTTTGTCCAGTTTCGCGCCAGAGCAGGGGCTAAGGGGTCCCTGAACCGGTGTAGACTGGCTTATGCAGAATTGGGCACATCTGTGCCCAACAAAGCATTTCCAGAGGCTGGGGGAGGCTACTCCTCCCCTGCCTTCACACCATTTTCCAAAGGGAGAGGGTGTCACACCCTCTCTCAGAGGAAGTTCTTTGTTCTGCCATCCTGGGCCAGGCCTGGCTGGACCCCAGGAGGGCAGCTGCCTGTCTGAGGGGTTGGCAGCAGCAGCAGCTGCAGAGAAACCCCAGGAAGGGCAGTCTGGCAGTACCAGGGTCTGTGCTACAGACCACTGGGATCATGGAATTGTACCAACAATGCCAGGATGGCATAGAGGGGGCAATTCCATGATCATAGACATGTTACATGGCCATATTCGGAGTTACCATGGTGAAGCTACATATAGGTAGTGACCTATATGTAGTGCACGCGTGTAATGGTGTCCCCGCACTCACAAAGTTCAGTGAATTGGCTCTGAACAATGTGGGGGCACCTTGGCTAGTGCCAGGGTGCCCTCACACTAAGTAACTTTGCACCTAACCTTTACCAGGTAAAGGTTAGACATATAGGTGACTTATAAGTTACTTAAGTGCAGTGTAAAATGGCTGTGAAATAACGTGGACGTTATTTCACTCAGGCTGCAGTGGCAGGCCTGTGTAAGATTTGTCAGAGCTCCCTATGGGTGGCAAAAGAAATGCTGCAGCCCATAGGGATCTCCTGGAACCCCAATACCCTGGGTACCTCAGTACCATATACTAGCGAATTATAAGGGTGTTCCAGTAAGCCAATGTAAATTGGTAAAAATGGTCACTAGCCTGTCAGTGACAATTTTGAAAGAAATGAGAGAGCATAACCACTGAGGTTCTGATTAGCAGAGCCTCAGTGAGACAGTTAGTCACTACACAGGTAACACATTCAGGCACACTTATGAGCACTGGGGCCCTGGGTTACCAGGGTCCCAGTGACACATACAACTAAAACAACATATATACAGTGAAAAATGGGGGTAACATGCCAGGCAAGATGGTACTTTCCTACACATATAGAAACAGACACTGATGTTTTATCATTGGTAATATGTCATTCGCATAAAACACCTTGTTTGGTGCATAATGGAGCACTGAACCCTGGACAAGCAGAACCCATTGACTAGTCACACCCACCTTCACCCAAAAACTACCATCTCATCCCAAGTAGGTGACTGCCTCGACCGGTGTCTGAGATGTTCAACAGTGTCCTGGATGACCTGAAGTTTGTATAGTGTCTGAAATGCTTGGTAGGAGACCTGCCGCTCTAAAGGACTATTCTCTTGAAACCCCTACAGGTGGTATGATGTCCTAAATGCAACATTAAAAGCCCAGCTTCCCGGAGGTGGAGAGGGGTCATTAATGCCACGCACATGACATTAGTATCCTGGATGCCTGGCAGGTGGCATAGTGTACTGTATGCCCTGCAGGTGGCATGTTGTCCTAGATGATTTACAGGGTGCAGTGCAGTGGATGCCATGCTGGTGGCATTTAGTGTTAGATGCAGTACAGTTGGCATGGTGCCAAGTGTGCCTTTTAGGTGGCGTGATGTTCTGGATCCCCCACAGGTATCACGTTGTTCTGAATACTCATCATGTGACATGGTGTCATGGATGTCCTGCTGGTGTTCTGAATGGCTTGCTCAAAGTCTAATATAGTAAAATGCATTTCAAACGGATGCACTCTGGCATGTCGTCATGTGTGAATATCATACTGAAGCCTTTATGTGCTGGATGCACTGCTATCATCACTCATACCTACACATAAGCACTGTGTGGTGACCTCCATTCATTAAACTTTTTTGCAGCCCACGTAAGACTTGGCTGAATTCTTCACAAGTAAGCATAACATTAACTCCAGTTTCTTAGTATCTCTTGCAGAGTTTGCACCAATTATCTACAACATCAATCTTAGACGTGTAGATCTGATCATCTAACCTGATGATGACACGTTAAGCCATTCACTGGAGTCGAAACATATACATTTTACAAGTGTAACAAGACTTTTCGAATCTTAAAAATTACCTAGTTATGGCACAATAAAGGATCTGCTGGACTAGCTTTTCAGCAAAAAACAAAAACGTGCCTCTTGTTCTTCCAAAGGATCTATACTTCTCTTTGATCTTTTGTATTGACTTGTGCCACATTCCACTAGTAAGTTTGCAAATCTGCACCAAACACTATACCGCTGTCCCTGTGGTCTGTCTGTCCATCACAGATGTCTTTCTTATTACATTTGTGTTTACACTACTTCTAGAGATGTGTGCTAATCGAACAAAATGCTTTGCTAATGTTTCACTAGGCGAGTAACGTAGTTCACCCACTTTTCATTATGTGCTCCCTGGGTGCCATGATGCTCTGGATACTGTCCTATGGTTGACCTGGGATTCCTTAATATCTGCAGTGGCCAATCTGCCCTCGTTTGTAGGGCTCTAGCAGATCCATCGATCCACAGGCAGCCCCTCGGATAGCCATAAGGATCGTTTGATCCTCAACAGGTACTGCTATTTATAAGGTCACATGGTTCCTAAGCAGGTGCCCCAAATACAATCCCTATGGTGAAAGTTCCAAGATCCCTGCCAGCTCACTCGATTCCCAAGCTCAGATCACAAGCGACCCCTTCTGCCCCCGGAGGTCCTTCATACTCCCAGCGAATCCATTAGGGGCCTCGGATCCCCAACAGGTCCCACATGTCCTCGGCAAATTCCCTGGATTAACAATATGCCCCTCGGATAACATTCAGGCCCCTCAGATTCTCAGCTAATCCCTCCGATCCCCAGCAGGGTCAGCAGATCCCCAGCCGGTCCCTGGGATCCCCAAGAGGTCCCTCGGTTTCCCACTGCGTCTTCCATACCTTGAATGTCCCTGGAGTCCGACAGCAAATGCTGTCTGCTTCCCTCTGTCTCTTCTCCCGGGAACTGATGAATTGCGTCCGTAAACTGGATTTGTTCACTATTAGGACACGCCTTCTCTTCCAGCCACCCCTCCACCCTCCACCTCCTCTCACCGCATTGCTCTTACCTGTTTCCGCCTCATCAAAATACAGAAGCGCGTGCAAGGGGCCCCGGTGAAACACGATCACTTAAAGAGATATTAGCGCTGTTTTGCTGGTGTCATTGGCGCGTGTCGTAGTACCCTGTAAGCAGGAATGCTGCCTACTGGGAAATCAGGTAGTTACCGGCGGGCGGTGGGGCTGGGGAAGAGTCAGCCCTGGTCCTCTGAATAACCAGGAGGGCTGAGCCAGAGGCAGTTGTAAGGCAGCCTGTCTGCGCGTGTAGCATGTTCTGTCGAGCAGGGTTGAGGTGTGTCTGGGGTCATCGATAAAACAGAGCTTCCTTTCACTTCTGTCCTAAGCGGGGGGCTTTCGTGCTCTCCATCCCTCTCTCCTTTACTCACACAAACAAAACACAAGGTACTGGGATAGGTATCAGTGGGGCCGGGTCAGTGACGTCGCTAAAAAGAGCAAAACACACAGCAATTAGTCGGTGTGCTTTCTACAGTAGTTAACTGCATGCAAAATGCGCGGTTGCAAATAAACACTTAACTGATAGAACAGCATGTTTTTGTATTCGCTGTAAAGCATAAGTTGCCTACGTTTAAACACATCGACAATTTTTAATTGCCGGCCACTGAATCACTGTCAGTGTGTTGCTGACCGGGAGCTATTCTTATAGGATATTTAAGTTACACACATATAAGTTAGGTGCAGAACTGTGCAGCAGGTATAGTAGCCAACGGACTCTTCTCATTTTGAATGAAACCAGTGACCAACATAGAAACCTCTGCAAATAGGAGCGTTAACCAACCGAGCTTTATCACTGAGATCAAAGTCTTTGGTCTGCAAGAAATACAAAGATCTCAGTAACAGGTGCATTTACCCACCAAGTTTACAGACTGAAATTAGGAACTGTGGCCTGCAAATTACACATTCTAAAGCAACTCGCACAACATGTCTGTTACCTCTCTCTACGTTAGAGCTCCCCGCCGTCGCCTTTTCACTCGCTCCACTCTCTCTCCCACCCCTGTTTCTTCTGGTTATCACTCTCTATCTGTACTCCCTCCATGCACCCCTCTCTTTTCCTCTTAGAAATGCATGGATGGAGACACTTAGGGGCATATTTATTTTTACTTTTTGACGCAAAACTGCACTGACGCAGTTTTGCGTCAAAAAGTTTAATGCCGGCTAACGCCATTTCTTAGCGCCACCCAGGCGTCAAATTTATACTTTGAGGCTCGGCGGCACAAACCACGGATTAGAGTCATTTTTTTTTACTCAAACCATTGGGCCACGTCGTAAAGAAAAACTATGTTAATGTGTCAATGACTTTAATCTGGTTTACGACATCGCAAACCGGATATGTGCCTTTTTTTGCCACAATAGCATCAAAAAGCGGCGCAAACACAGCAAAATGTTCAAAGGAGCCCCAAAATGGATTCCAGAAGCCATGAGAGACCCGAGGAAGATGACAACCAACCAGGAACCAGCCAGGAGGACCCACACAAAACCCACGAGAGGGAGAAGAGGAAAAGGAAGTGCCGGTTCAGTGCAGAGGAGCAGGAAATATTGGTGAAAGAGGTGACGGAACACCATCATCAACCTTTTGTCACCTCTAAATTGCCAATTGGGAGGAGAGAGGCAATTTGGCAACAAATTGTCGATAAGATCAACAGTGTGGCAGAAGTACGGAGAACAGTCCCCGAGTGCAAGAAACGCAGGCATAACTGCAAGCGCAGGATCAAGGAGAAGATGGCAAGGAACAGGAAGGTAGCACTGCAGACTGGAGGTGGAGACCAGCACCTCAGGAGGCCCTGTGCCACATGGAGGAGATGGTGGCAGCCGTCATCCCTGAGGAGATCGTCACAGGGATTCAAGGACAGGACAGAGCAGACTACCAGGATACAACACAGATGCAAGGTAAGTAGCATCGGGAACAAAAATACCTAATTGTTAACTGCAAGCGGGGGGGGGGCGCATACCTACTACACAATGCATGTCAGCCATGATAATCAGGTAGTGGAAAGGGCAAAGGGGCACAGCATGGGTGCATGGGCTGTGCAGGGGAGACCTAGGGCACAGCACAACACTACACCAACAACCTTTGCATGGGGGTACTCTGCCATGCCAAGGATGTTGGAAAGGCAAAGCCAGTCCAGGAGGGTAGGGTACAACGTAAAACTAGTCTGCTGTCACACGACAGCTGGTATTGTCGCTACATGAACTAGGGCTCAATTTCCAGTCTCAGGCCATATCCGCAAGTGGTATTTACCAGTGACAACAGTTGCCACTACCACCTCTGCTGTGTGTGCAGGTCAAGTCACCAACGGCAGTTACGTGCCCATGGATCAAACACACCGAAAATAGAGGGTTCAGGAGGACAACGTTATCAATCCCCTGTAATTAATAAAAAATGTGCAAATCCTGTCAAATGCTCATGTCTATAGGCGCTACAAACATCAGGCATTGTAATTAACATTATGAGGTACACCGCAGTAATGTCATACCCATACTGCACATGTCAGGGTTTACCCTGTGCCTGTGTTACAATAGCTGCAATGCCACCATGCAACATCTCAAGTGTCCTAGTGCTAAGACAACAGCTTTGAGCGGGAGGACATATGTTTCTAGCTAGTGAAACACACCCGCACAGTCATAAGAGGAAATGGAACACTGCTAGGACCATCAGTGCAATCCAATGTAGCACACATTCCCCAACATCAGCAGTACACACTACCAATGCTGACACCCGTATTGTGCCATGCCAATGCTATACATAGTATATGCTAGGTCTCAATAACATATCTGTGGATGTGAAATATCAGAGACTGGGTCAGTTCCAGATTGTTAAGTGTGGTGCAAGTGCCATCAGAACACCCACAGCCATTGCAAGGCCTCACCAAGATAATGGAAGTAGACGGAGGGTTGAGTAGTATAATAAGGTGGCAACATACAATTTGGGCAGAACCTACACCTAGAGGATGTGACGCAGACATTTCCACAAACTGCCCACAATACATGTGACATGCAGGTGGGGGATAGGCCTGGGATAATGCTAATATTAATGACAGGAACAATGAACAGGAACCAAGATCACAATTTGCAACTAATATGAAGTCAGGAACGTCACATTACAAATGCCACAACACAGACACACTAATTGTACAATATCTCATTGCAGAGGACAATGGCTTTCCTGGGGATATGCCTGTCCTGGACTTCCCTGATGACATGGATGACAAGCTGACAAACATTAGCCAGCAGACCCTCCAAGATGTCCTTGGAACCCTCCAGACCCCACCTTCAGTCGCAAGGAAGAGCACAGAAGTAGCAGCCATCACAGAGGACCCACCCACCACCCCAGTTGTACGACCTGCCAGCTCCAACCCAGCTGAGGACTCTGAGGACACTGGTACCACTTTTGAGAGGACTGTAGTTGTTGTACAGTGGGAGCTGGCCAAGGAGGTGCGGGTGAGGATGCAAAATATGGCAGCCAGCCTTGAGGGGATGCATTGGTGGATGTTGTCATCTGCAGAACAGGCAGCAGCCATGCAAGCGCCAACATCCATCCTGCAAGGACTACAACAAACTAAAGGAATTCACCACAGCAGTAAGGGAGTTGCCACAACTCCTCGCATCCCAAACCTTTCACTGCGTGCACATATACAATCATGACCCCCTCAGGGCTGACCTCGCTGCCTACCACAGTGATGTAGCTGCTATCCGTAAGAACCAGCAGCTCCTCCTTGCTGCAGTACTACCCTTAATAGCCCCACAGTTGGCAGCAACCGGGATTTCTGACTCCACGTTCACCTTCATCCGTAAGAGTACCCGGTAGCACAAGTCCATGCCACATGGGCACTGATATCCTTGGTCCTGTGCTTATTAACATGCCAGTCTTGGAACAGCTGCTCACATGCACTGTTCTCCAGCACACTGTTTACCTTGACACTATGCTCTGTGATTGTCTCTCACTACCTCACTGGCAATTCATGTTCCTCTGCACTGTATGACACTTCACCCCAGCATGTCCAATGACGTGTCCCATTGCACTTGTGTAGCATCACAATAGAAGGCGTCACACTAATGGACTCAAAATCCTGGACTATGTAAATATTGCACTACAACACTTTCAAATAAATAGCACTTACATAACCACTTTGTCTCTGTGTAATGTGACACATCAACTGTGTAGGAGATTAGTGATGTATGTCACATGTCAATGGCCATAGAATGTCAATACAACTGCGTTGAAAGATTGTGGGCTGATAACTATGCACTGGGGTCTGGATTGTATCTTCATCTGTGCTTCCTGATGCTTATTTCTGAAATAAATTGAAAACTAACAGTATAATGCTGTCTTGGACTGAAAAAGTCAGCTTCAAGATATGTTTAAGCTGAAAATCAATGTGTTCAAAATTTCCTTCAAGACAATCTTTATGTATGTGACATCTGACTATAAACTTTCATCGCACACACACACCATACAGCAGGAATGGATGTGTAAGAGTGTATGGACATTTATGGAACTTGGGAGTACAATGTAAGAAATGATAGGTGTGAGTTATGTATTCAATACTACATAAGTTTAAGAGATTATTCAGCTTTTCAGGGTTCACATGAACATCAGGCTGCAGGCAGACGTACCTCAGTGGCCAAGATTCCAAACCAGGTCTCAAACGATGACAGATTTAAAACACACATCCAAAATTCACAACACATTGGGAACCATAGTAACCTTGAGTGGTGGGTGCAATGGATGGCAGATGCATTAAGAAGTAGCTGTGGTGTAGCTGCCAATGTGACTGCACATTAGTAATTGTGAATAACCATGTCAATAGTGGGATTCGGATGCAGGATGGTACACAAATGCAAATACTAAATTGACACTGTTCACCCATGCCAAGGCCCTGATTCCCAAGCATATGACACATACTGTAAAGGAGTACCTAAATATTTAACAGTAAAACAGGATAATAAAACTAGGAGAAACACCTTAACTAACCTAACCTATCCTAAATACACATTACCCACAACTGGCCCTAACTACCTCAAGCTAAATTTACCTATCACATTTAACTAAACACTCTAAACATCAACCCCCCACCCTCTTGTATGACGGGACACATGTAGGACAACATATACTAACCTAAACACATACTATCTCATCCTAAACAAATATATATTTTTTGGGTATTTATTTTTTATATATTTTTTTAATTAAAAAAAAAAAGTTTATACACATAAACCCCAACATCATCCCCCACCCACACAAAAACACATGTAATAATAAAACCCCCCCACCCCCCAACCCACTTATACTAACTAATCTAACAGTCTATTCTAACCTAACACTAAGCCCCATAAACCCACTAAATATAAGAACCAGGAAAGAGGAGGGAGGGGAGGAAATCATGGCTGAGGGTCACAAAGTCACAAATTTGCCCTCCGCAGGATCTTCTTTATCCCACGCAGTCTCCTGCTACTGCGGGAAATCTCCTGCTGCAGCCTGTCCATTCTGCGCAACATCTGTTGCATGTCACGTCTCATTTGTTGGAATTCTGCATTGTCTATCACTGCAGCTGGGGTTGTCTGTGTGCCACTAGTGGATGGTAGTGCTGGTGTCGATGCCATGCTTGGATGGGGAAATGCAGGAGCTGCTGTCTGTGGGCCTGGAGCTGATGAGGTAGAGGGACCTGCAACAGTGGCTGTCATCCTTTGTGCGACTGTGGTTGGAGTGGTTATGCTGGTGGTGGTGGCTGTTGTGTGCAAGGATGGCCCCCCCTTGGGCAAATGCCCTCCAGACCCCTGTGGCTCTCTCATGGCGATAATGCCATGCCATATTGCGGAACCCAGATTCAATGGACACAGGCCAGATTCTTTAATTTTTTTATGTGCAGCCTTTGCTTCCTGTTTTTACACTACAGTTATGAAAAGTAGCACCAAACATTTAGATATTATCCAGTGTGCATTACTTTGGCATCCATGATTAATTTAAATGCTGCACAAACCAAGTACAAATTTCAGCCTAAGATATTACCAGAGGTTAGGAAGATCTTTGTACGTATGGCCATGAATACAGTTCAGACATGTATTCCAAGTAATTGGCAACTACATTTATTCCTTGCTTTAGCATGTGAAATACATCTAATTCCTGGTACACTCACAGACCATGAATAAAGCATTTGTTTGTGCCGCATTACCATCATCTATTGATGTAAAAGCAGCACTAATTTACAAGATCAAGTTGTGTTTTGTAAGTTTCTGCAGCTTTTGCTTCAACAAATGACGGTAATGCGTAGCAAATATTGTATAAATCAGGGCCACTGTATGTTCAATTTGCATGCCACATGTCCACAATCATTGCATGCAGCATGTCACCAAATCTGCTATTGTCACTACAGAGCATTTTACTGTACACATTAGTCTGATTTGTACTCAACAACAGGGCCACCAATCACCACACCCAGGTGGTCCAGCAGGTCTTGTTCTCTGGCCACAAGGTCAGCCCAGCAATGTTTGAGTTGGTGGTCGTTGTGCTGGCTGTTGAATACTCTCTTTAGGTGGAACAGCACCTTGGACCACCTGAGCCTCCTCGCCTCGGTGTGATACCCCTGTATCACCCTGCCACCAGCCTCTAACATCGGGGGGGAAGTGGCACACCAGCCAAATGAAAGCCCCCAGCTCCTCCTCACCCATTCTCCCCAGACGTGGCCTGCCCAACATCACAAAAAATAATAGGGATAGGAAAGGGAAAAGAGGAAAATACAGGGAAAGTAGGTAGGAAAATGAAACTTAACCCACAAACAGCCCAACTTTACCCCAACTAACAATACCCACTACACACTTCCAACAGTACAAAGACACAATTAAACACTAAAAATGACAAAAACACACTTACACTGAATTACTGAGACAATTACAAAAACAACAGATGACAATTGGAATGGCACACAGGAGACAAAAGCACAATTTGGACAGACACAACTCTCAACACAGCCACACAGTCTAGAAGAATCACAGACTGCAAAGTGAAAGTGAAAGTACACCCACTGTACCATTTCTGTAAACAGGATATCCTATTACATCACTTCCTGTCTCAAATGCGGTGCGTTTTTATTATGATGCGTGAAATGTTGTGACGCTTACAGGCTCTGCATCAAAATTTATTGACACATATGCCTAAAAACTAGCCTGCATTCAAAGATCAATATATTTTTAATGGATAACCAATTTCATGGGGTGCAGTGTTGGAATTAACACGAGGGACCAATCGATGTTTAATGGCTGTGAGCGTCATTTTTTAATGCATATGCGTCTTTTTTGACGCATTTGCGTCAAAAATATCTGTCTTTAACTGTGTTTGTGTAATTTTTTTCATTTGTAACATACATGAAATCTATAACTATACAAAGATAGGCTGTTAGGGCCTGCTGTGTGTGTTCCAGTGTTTGGGCACATGTGGCAGACCACACTACTGTGGACCATAATACTCATGTTGTTGTGCCGGATTAGCACTCTTAACTGATGCAACAGCAACCCAAACATTTGGAATTAAAATTGGTATTCCCTACTTTGAGCAGGTGGCGCGTCAATAGAGGATAGCAAGGCTACGCAACTTTAAAAAATCACTCATGGCCTGTGTGTGTATGTCTGTGAATTGGCTATTTCGATTGTTGTTGTGCCTCTGTGTGAGCGTCACAAGACGTGTTTTGCATAATGTGCTTGTATGCATGGGTTGTAATTGTGGAGAACCATCAGATGCCATTCATTGAGGTACATCAGTCAGGATATGTGTTTGTCATACCCGTAACATCTTATGCTGTGTGAACTTCCCTGACTTTGGGGACAAAACATCTCCCATGACAAACTATACACAGGATAGATAGAGGATGGTTGATAACGGCGATGTTACAAAGGTAAGCCATCACATGTACTGGATTGTTGGATACAAATTCATGGTCACTTGTGTGTATACTACCCATGAGTCAGGCATTTGAACATGCTAGGTAGGTACAGTGTTTGTGACACAGAGTCCCAACTCCAATCCAAAAAAGTTATGGTACACCACAGTTTGAGTCATGTAAATGACCTATGTTTCTCCTGTGGCTGTGGAGGACCAGCAGACCATGCTGCATGTGTTCACATATTTCCAGTGGTTCATTGTACAAAGATACCCTGTGTCAGTATTGGCCTCCATGTTCTCACAGTTACATGCAGGTCTAGTCATGAGTCTGCGGAGCCATTCCCTGCATTAACAGAATATCCATTAAAGCAGATTTGACCTAAAGCCAAAGAACAACTAACAACACACATGTGGATAGTCCAGCTATGGCACTGCAGACCTTTAATAAGGCAGACGTCAGGGCAACCTTGGTGTGCTTACAAACATTTTGGATCAGTAATAGGAAACAGGCAGGTTTCATCACAACATTTGTACACAGGGTGGCCTCTAAAATTCCCACTGCAACACGGAACATCAGTGCCTCTGTCCTGGTTAATGTCACAGCTAGTCATCATGCAAGCCCCATCAAAAGGTGGCAGCAGAAGTGAATCTGTGTGTGGACCGTCAGCGCACAAACATGTTTAGTCCTTACATACACATTGGCAACCCTTGTTTGTTGTGCTGGAGGCACCTTACTGAATCCATGCATACAGCCAAGGCACACTGTCACTGTTTGGCACTAATGAATACATGCAAAACCAGACAAGGGATGGGGGCTAGATTAGGCTATATGAATACATGTCCCAGAACAGAATAATATAAGGAAACTGAGTAAACTATACTATATATTTGAGGATTCATCATGGACCTACCAGACACAATACCCCATATGTAAAGAGAGGGCATGGAAAGCATCTATGAGACAAAAGTAGCAACAGGGAACCTCTATGGTTAACGCAAAGACAGGAACCAGTCAGGCTAACAGGATGAAGGCTCTGTCAGAAACAAACATGGACAAGGCAAATACACAGTGAGAAGACTCTGACTGGGAAAAGCTGGAACAACACTGTGAGAACTAAAAACTGTATTTGTGCTGTGGTCTGCAATGTTACACAATCCCCCAAGGGCTCTGTTACACAAGTGATTTGTACGCCAATGCACAACAAGGAGATTCAGAAAATTTCAGCTTTTAAGCAGTTCCAGGAAGCAGCAAGGGCAAATGGCTGGTCTGCATGGAAGTGCTCACAGGTGTGTGCAGCTAAAGCTCTCACAAGTCCTGGAGTTGAGAATCAAGTTCAAAGGGCCAAGTGGACCTTTCACATGGGAAGCAATGGACAGAAGATTACATGCCCTACCAACTACCAGGCAGTGCATTATCAGACCTGAAGTCCATGCAGACTGATGAACTATGGCATGCCATACTGAAGAGGGAAGCACACAGGAGTCAGAATGGGAGTCTAGGTGTGTGTAGATGAAGGTTATCAGGGTACATATAGTCCATTTACAGGGCCCCCTAAAGAAGGCTTGGCAGAGACTGAAAACATGGCAGTGGCAGGACTCATTACCTGGGATGGACTGAGCAGGGCATGTCTTGTGAGCAATGCTTGTCATACCTGGGACACTCGTGCTATCCATTTTCAGCTTAGATGGACTCCTTGTCACACATGCTCCTTGCAAAGGTAGCTGATGTCACACTTACTGCTGTCAAGGGTCTGGTCATACATTCCTGTTCCCAATGCAATAGCACACCCACTGCCTCATGTATGAAACACTTTTTTACATTATGATTGATGGTGTCTTTGTTGTGTGTCATGTCCTGCAATGAACCATGTTGGCAACATGGATATGTGTCATAGCTGTGGTCCTCTGATATTGGCCTTCACGTGTGAAATAGGCAGGACATACGTCATTTACACTGTGTGTGATGTTGGCTGTACAGTCATACCCATCAAATGTGATGTGGCTTTTTCAGTATCCATTCTGTATTTCTGCAATGCTCCATGAGGCTAAACTCTGATTATGATTCCTAGGGATCATGTGATGCATAAATAATTACCCAGAGCATGATTGAGTGATGAAGGAAGGTGTTTAATGACATATGCTAACAAAGTGGTGATGATGACTATAGTTAGAAGTTTTGTACAATGTGTTGTCTCCAACGCAATCCTGCTGCAGTGTTTGGATGGTCCCCTCATGTTCACGAACAGCATCCTCCTCTTCCTCCTCTTCAGGCATTTGTGGGTCTGGTTCATCGAGGGGAATGTTCCTCCTTACACAAATGTTGTGCAGGATGGCACAGGTCAAAATTATCTTGCAGACCATTTCAGGTGAATAAAGGAGGCTGCCTCCGGTAATGTCGTGGCACCGGAATATGGACTTCAGGATGCCAAAAGTCCTCTCTACTATGGTGTGTGTCCTCCGATGTGCCTCATTATAGGCACGCTCTGATGCTATGCTTGGGTTGGCAAATGGGGTCATGATCCATGGCTGGATCCCATAACCCTAATCAGCTGAAAGAGAAAATGAGTGTAAATATCTGGATGTTGGTTGCACCTTGATTATCACTTTGCATGGCAGTTGTTATCTTGTATCGTCTGTGACTCATCTGTGTTTGTGGTATTGTGAGGGATCCTAGGCTTCTAGGATGTTCTTTCAGCATTGGGTTGTTTATCTATCAAAACTGGTGTTTGGCTGATTGACCGGACATCAGCGGTATATTTGTAAACTTGCAGCTCATTGTGTATCTCCCATGCATTATGTCATGTGAAAGAAGTGTCCATGTGCCTTCACTGGAGGTGACATGATACTTCCACACACAGAATTGATTCCTCTGTGGTGGTAACACTGTTGCACTATATGGCTTGAACATCCCATCCAATTCAACATATGTAATAGCATATGAAAAACAACAGCAAGGCCCTTTGATTTGGCTAGGTGACAATGTACAACACATCTCCATAGGTTGGCAGCACTGAAGTGTTCACAATTGACAATGCACAAATATACCATGTATGATAACTTCTATGCAAACCTATTTTTGTGCCCTCACTGAGTTGGCTCATGTGCAAATGTGTACCTACACTACTGAACCCCTGCTCCAGGTAAGCTGGCTAACTTGGGGTTGTGGGGGTGAAGGTTTAGGTGTCAGAAGGTCCATTTGCCTGTACATCTATTGTGTATAGGTGTGTATCCCATTGGGTCGGGATATCAAACATGACTAGCAGTGTCACAACCTCTGTCTTCCTGGCCACGTGTCAATGTGGTGGTGTATGTGTTGTGTGTCCTACAGGGTTGCTGTGCTATGTGTATATCACTAGGTTTCTGTACTTACCAACAAGTAGGCCATTGCCATATCGCCCATCCTGGAAGTGTTGAGTGATGGTGCTGTTGCAGAAGATGAACGAATCATGTACACTCCCAGGATACTTTGCCACGATGTTGGTGATCAATCCCCGGTGATCCACAATGGCCTGCACATTGATGGAGTGTGTGTTCTTCCTGTTGCGGTATAGATGCTCGGTTGCAGCAGGTGGCGCAATCCGTACATGTGTGCAGTCAATGGCACCAAGCACGTGTGGGAAGCTATTGATTTGATAGAAACCCCTGTTTGGTCTCCTGCTGCTTCTGCTGTGTGTTGGGGAAGCTGATGTGGCGGGGTGTGAGGGAGCTGATGGCATCCAATACCTTGGGTAGGAAGGCAGAGAATGAGGGCTGTGAGATCCCGGCAACCAGGGCACCAATGGTTTGAAAAGAGCCACTTGCCAACATGTGCAGGACAGCTAGCAGCTTGGTCTTTGGTGGAATGATGTGGGGTGTCTGCAAGCTGGGTGCCAACTGTGGCTCAATGTGGCGCAGCAGTTGCTGTATGGCTTGCCAGTTTAGTCTGTACCTCTGGATGATGTCATGTTCCCTGAGGCCCTGAAGGGTTTCCCTGGTGCGGAATATCCTCTCCTGTCTTTGGCGTAGCCTTTGGGGTCCCTGTTGGTGTGGTGGAAGCTGCTGCTGTTGCTCCTGTGATCTGCGTCTTCGTGCATGATGGATAAATAGCACCTCCATGTCTTCCTTTTGGAGCTCTGATGTTGCTTCTGTGTGTTTTCCTTAAGTACTGGTGTGTTTGCCCCATTTTAACGCCTGCCCTGACACAGGCATTAATTTTTTACGCAAATCAGGATGTGCGCCATTTTCTGACTCCACCTCCCAGCCGTGCAGGATTTTTACGCGGTTGGATAAACATGGTGCACGGGTGTTTAAGTCATTTTTTGGATGGGAACGTCTACCATGCATGTCATTAACGCAAGGCGGTTTCACGTATCCAGAAAATGGTGCACAATGAGATATTTTGACATTAGCGGGGTCTAACATAAAAGTATAAATATGGTGTTAGCTTTGCGCCGAATTCGCACAAAAAAAAAATGATGCAAATCGGGTGCAAGCAGAGTATAAATATGGGCCTTTAAAAGAGTTCGGCAGAGAGATCTGGGCTCTGCCAAGACCCATTTCACACTGAGCAACATTTTCACTGTAGTGCCCTGGGGTGAGGACTTGGCTTTTGTTCTCATAATATGTACGTACAGCTCTCACACAACATCTCTTGTTCGAAAAGCGCCACTGGCTCAGAGCCCCTCTACCAAGATGTCTACTTCTGTCCTGCAGTTCTCAGTCAAAGAACAGTTTAAAAGCACGTTATTAGGTCGACTGTAAGTGTTCGACCTGGTGTATACTTAGGTATACTGATACTGTGGGTTAAGGCGATTTCAATTGTTGGTTGTAGTGTCCTTTGAAACTTCTTGCTCGTTAGTGGTCAGTTCTGCCTTTTTCTCTCTCCTTTTTCTGTTTCAGTGACCAACAACTGTATTGTTCCACTTTAGTTTCTTTATCTGTTGCTATGACAGACTATTTTTTTTACATTTCTTTGGTGATCCTCTTTCACTGTGCGTGTTTTAGGCTGGTAGCTGCCTGTGTTTTATTGCAGCATTCCGTTCCTCCCACTTCCTCCCATGTTGCTGACATTTGTTTTGACTTTATGCCAGTGCTGTCCTCATTTACCCAGCTCCTAAAATAAGCTTATTTTACTAAACAAACACCCTGTCATTTAGCTCGCTGCACACAAAAGCCACAATATGCCCTCAAGTAGCATCGCAGAGAGAATGTCTCTCCAGGGCCCCTCCCTGCCAGCACTCATGACATCGCACATAAGGCATTGCTGATCTCTTCTATTGGGGTCATGAATCTTCTCAGGCTGTTCTGCTAACTTCATTAGAGGTTTGTTGAAATGTGAGGCAAAAATGCTTGCAAGACTTTTCATTCTGTTAACATATAAACACTGTCCTTGGCCCAAAGGGTGAACTTCCCTTTCTGTTCACATTCAGTATATTTTTCACTTTTTTTGCTTTGCCAACATAGTTTTTATTTACCTCTACCACTCCTTAACAGTGCATGTGTGTTCATGGCATCTCCCACCCTCACCTCTATGTAATGTTTGTTGCCCTGTTCCCCTTCCACCTTTCTCTCGCTGTATCCCTTTGTTGCTTGTTTCTTTTGCTTCTCCGCTTCAGGCTTGTGGTATGTTGTTTCTTCCTCTGGCATCTTGTTGTTTCTTTGCAGCGTGCACCTTAGCACCCACTCGGCATGGGAGCATGTAAGAATTTACAACGTGGCATGCTTAAACATGTTTATTTAAGGGAGCTCTCCATGGTAGACCCCTGTAGACAAAACATCCCCCTGTCCTACTCTGCGTGTTCTACCACCCTCCACAGCTGCACCTCTACCTTCTACTTCACAGCCGGGCTTCTAAGCACATTATGCACACAACTGATAATAGAGGTGTGTCCATCTGGAAAACAATGCAGCGTGCCTAGGCTTCCGTTACTCGCTGAAGGATTGCAAAGCGCTCTAAGATGCCTGAAAGCTGACATGTTGGTGCTATGAAAAGAACTGATAAATCATAAATGAAGGTGTGCCCAGATAAAAATAATGCACTATTGGCAAATATGTCTTCTGGAAAACGACGCGCACTGAAGTGTCATAAAGGCATAATAAAGGCGCTATGCAAATCCCACAAGACCATCCAGGCTGCACTGTAAAGCAAAAAAAAATGTTTTAATTAAGTACGTGTTTCTTGTATGTAAATGATAGGATGAGCCCTGCTCTTATCCTGGCCCCTCTCCAGAGTCCCTGAATGGTGTAAAGTAGCTACACTAAACAAAAAGCATAAAAAATAAACAAACTTGTCTCTTTTGCGTAACCCCTTCGCTGCCAGGCCTTTTCCCCTCCTGTGCCAAGCCTTTTTTTGGCTATTTGGGGCAGTTCACTCTCAGGCCCTCATAACTTTTTGTCCACATAAGCTACCCATGCCAAATTTGCGTCCTTTTTTTCCAACATCCTAGGGATTCTAGCGGTACCCAGAGTTTGTGGGTTCCCCTGAAGGAGACCAAGAAATTAGACAAAATACAGCAAACATTTTCCTTTAAAAACAAAATAGGAAAAAAGAGCTGCAGAAGAAAGCTTGTGTTTTTTTCCCTGAAAATGGCATCAACAAACGTTTTGCAGTCCTAAAATTACTATCTTCCCAGCTTTCAAGAACAGACAGACTTGAATCAAGAAAACCTCATTTTTCAACACAATTTTGACATTTTACAGGAACATACTCCATTTTTACTATTTTTTGTGCTTTCAGCCTCCTTCCTGTTAGTGACTGCAATGGGTGTGAAACCAATGCTGGATCCCGGACAGCTAAACATTTCTGAAAAGTAGACAAAATTCTGAATTCAGCAAGGGGTCATTTGTGTAGATCCTACAGAAAGTAACAGCTACAATAAAAAAATATATTGAAATTGCGGTAAAACAAGAGCCATTTCCGTTCACGTTTTCTTCTATAACTTTTTCCAGCTATGGCAGATTTTTTAAAGCAATATATCATTATGTCTGCTGAAATCTTCTGGATGCGGGGAAACATAGAGCTTGTAGGTTAATCGAGAACCCTAGGTACCCAGAGCGAATAAAGGAGTTGCACCTTGCAATGGGTTTTCATTGTATAACGGGTATACAGCAGTTAATTTTGGTGAAATATAAAGGCCCACATTTATACTTTTTTAGCGCTGCATTTGCGCTGCTTTTTGATGCAAAAACGCTGCAAACTTACAAAATACTATTGTATTTTGCAAGTTTGCGCTGAATTTGCATAAAAAAATGACGCAAATGCAGCGCTAAAAAAGTATAAATATGGGTCAAAGAGTGAAAAATAGGTATCAAGGAAACCTTTGTATTTCCAAAATGAGCACAGGATAAGGTGTTGAGAAGCAGTGGTTATTTGGACATCTCTGAATTTCGGAGTCCTCATACTAGCATGTAAATTACAGGGCATTTCTCAAATGGACGTCTTTTTTTACACACTGTCCTAAAAAATGTAAAGAAAGACAAGGGGCAATAATACTTGTTCTGCTATTCTGTGTTCCCCCAAGTCTTCCGATAAAAATGGTACCTCACTTGTGTGGGTAGACCTAGTGACCACGAAAGGAAATGCAATATGGACACATCACATTTTTACATTGAAACCTGACATGTTTTTTGGAAAGTGCCCAGCTGTGGATTTTGGCCTCTAGCTCAGTCGGCACATAGGAAAACCTACCAGAACTGTGCATTTTTTAAAACTACACACCTGGGGGAATCCTGGATGGGGTGACTTGTGGAGCTCCCACCAGGTTCTGTTACCCAGAATCCTTTGCAAACCTCAAAAATTGGCAAAAAAACACTTTTTCCTAACACTTTGGTGATAGAAAGTTCTGGAATCTGAGAGGAGCCACAAATTTCCTTCCACCCAGCATTCCCCGAGACTCCCGATAAAAATGGTACCTCACTTGTGTGGGTAAGCCTAGTGCCCGCAACAGGAAACGCCCCAAAACGCAAATTGGACACATCAAATTTTTACATTGAAAACTGACTTGTTTTTTGGAAAGTGCCTAGCTGTGGATTTTGATCTCTAGCTCAGCCGGCACCTAGGGAAACCTGCCAAACCTGTGCCTTATTTAAACCTAGACACCTAGTGGAATCCATGATGGGGTGACTTGTGGGGCTCTCACCAGGTTCTGTTACTCAGAATCCTTTACAAACCTCAACATTTGGCAAAAAAACACTTTTTCCTCACATTTCAGTGATAGAAAGCTCTGGAATCTGAGAGGAGCCACAAATTTCCTTCCACCCAGCATTCCCCCAAGTCTCCTGATAAGCATGGCACCTCACTTGTATGGGTAGGCCTAGTGCCTGCGACAGGAAATGCACCAAAATACAACCTGGACACATCACATTTTCCCAAAGAAAACTGACCTGTTTTTTGCAAAGTATCTAGCCGTCGATTTTGGCCTCTAGCTCAGCCGGCACCTATGAAAACCTACCAAACCTGTGCATTTTTGATAACTAGACACCTAGGGGAAGCCAGGATGGGATAACCTGTGGCACTCTCACCAGGTTCTGTTACCCAGAATTCTTTGCAAACCTCAAAATGTTGCAAAAAACACACTTTTTCCTCACATATTGGTGACAGAAAGTTCTGGAATCTGAGAGGATCCACAAATTTCTTTCTACCTAGCATTCCCCCACATCTCATGATAAAAATGGTACCTCACTTGTGTGGGTAGGCCTAGTGCCCGTGACAGGAAATGCCCCAAAACACTACGTGGACACATCAAAGTGATCAAATACAAAACTACCTGTTTTTCAGGGGTGGGGGCACCTGCATTTTTGGTCTTGGGCTCAGCAGCCATCTAAGGAAACCTACTAAACCCAGACATTTCTGAAAACTAGACACTCGAGGGAGTCTAGGGAGGTGTAACTTAAGTGGATGCCCAGTATTTTCTTCACCAGAATCCTCAGCAAACCTCAAATTTAGCTACAAAGTCACAATTTTCCCACATTTCTGTGTGGAATCACCGCACCGGCCCAAATTTCCTACCACCCGACGTTCTCCTCAGTCTCCCAATAAAAATGATACCTCACTTGTGTAGGTTTGCCAAGTGCCTGTGACAGGGAAGAGCTAAAAACGGGTCCAAATCGAGGGGGGACCAAAGCAGGTCCAAATGGGCAGTTTGGGAAAAAATGTTTTTAAGTTGACAAGTGTGGCAGAATGTTTATCAGTATAGATGCGACAATGCTGGGTGGTAGGAATTTTGTGGATTCCTGCAAATTCCGTAAGGTTCCATCTCAAAAATGTGGGAAAAATGTGATTGCAAGCAAAGTTGGAGGTTTGCTGGGCATTGTGGGTAAGAAAATGGTGCGAGGTGTATGTGAAGCACACCCCCCTGGACCCACCCAGATGTTTAGTTTTCAGATGTGTCTAGGTCTCATAGAGTTTACTACATAGCAGCGTCCCAAAGTCCAAAAAGTGTAGCCTTCACCATTCCAAGTGGGACAATTTTGAGAGTTAGACAGGCTCTCATGGCTCAAATGTAAAACCAAAACCCAAAATAATCAAATGTCCTCTTGCTTGCAGCTGGGATCAGATGTTTTAGTGTGCGAGGGGAGAGCTGAAAGACTGTTACCCCCTTCAGTTGGGGTGGCGGCATAACCATGCCATACTAGTTGGTAGCCACCACCCCACTATTTTTTTATTTTTTTAATTCCCTGGCATGTAGTAGGCTTTCTGTCCCCCCAGGGAGTGGATTGGGGTAATTGCCCCATCTGCCCACCGGTGGGCAGAACAGCTTTGTCCCCTTTATCCCCATTTATTTAGGGTGGGGGTATGGCCGTGCCCCCACCCTCTTTTTTTGAAAAAAAATCTTCCCTGGTGTCTGGTGGACTTTCTGCCCCCTTTGAGGGCAGATGGGCCTTACAAAAATAGGCCGATTTGCCTCCTAGGGGGACAGAAGTGACCAACAGTAATGTGCCCCCATGGGGAGTGAGCCTTGCCCAAGGGGCTGCCCCCCCATACAAAACACACACACCAGTACATGGGGACAGATGTAGCAAAGGGTTTTACCCATTCTGTGTCTATGGGAAAATGTGTTTGTACATATGGCCCCTGGTGCCTAAGTGGTTTCTGCCCCTCAGGGGCAGATTGGCCTAATACAAATAGGCCGATCTGCCCCAAAGGGGGCAGAAGTGGTCTAAAATAAATTTGCCCCCCAGAGGAGTGACCCTTGCCTAAGGGGTCACTCCCCTTGCATGAAACTGGGGGCATATTGGCCTAGGAAAAATAGGTCAATCTGCCCACAAGGGGGGCAGAAATGGCCTAAAAAATCCCCCCCCCCCCCCCCCCAGGGGAATGACCCTTGCCTAAGGGGTCATTCCCCACCTGTAAAAAGTTTTTTTTTAAATAAAAATGATCCCTGGTGCCTAGTGGCTTATTGGTCTAATTAAGATAGGCCGATCCGCCCTCGGGGGGGGCAGAAAAGATCTAATAAATAATTGGGGTTGCTCCCCTTTATTGTTTATGTAAAAATAAAATTATTCCTAGTGCCTAGTGGCTTCTCCCCCCCCCCCCCAACAGGGGCAGATCGGCCTAATTAAAATGGGTCGACCTGTCCCTGTGGGGTTAGAAAAGGCCTTATAAAAAATGCCCCCCCGGGAGTGACCCTTGCTCAAGGGATCGCTCCCCTCATGCCAGTTTCACAAAAACAAAAATCCCTGGTGTCTAGTGGGCATTTCTGCAGTCCGACCGCTTCACGATCAGGCTGCAGAAATGCTCAGAAAGACATGAAAGGAAAGGGCTTTCCTTTCGTTTCATGCCTCTGCCTGCCTCCACCCCAATCGGAAGAGAAATGCTCTGCATTTCTCTTCCGAACTTCCAGCGCGACGGGGGGGTCCTCTGATGAGGTCAGCATACAATTGCGTGCTGACGTCATCAGATGTCACTGGGGGATGGGGTTGTTGGGGGTTGGGGTTGTTGGGGGTTGGGGATGGAAGGGGAAGCGATTCCCCTTCCATCCCTGCCCATGGGAGGGGGGGTGGGAGGCTCATGGGGGAGCGCCAGGTCCAGGACGTAACGGTTACGTCTTTAGCGCCTCAGCGCCGCAGCCAAGGACATAACCGTTACGTCTGTGGCGGGGAAGGGGTGAAAGATAAAAAAACAATCTATTTTTATAAATTGGTGTTGAATTTCTATTGTGCTGTGTTTTTTACCTACCTGTTGTTTTGGTACTTCTAAATGCTTTACTCTTGTTCCTTTTTATGAAGCCTGACTGCTCTGTGCCACAGCTACCCAGGACTGAGCTAAGGGTTTATAAAGAAACCTAACTGTACCTGAAAAAGACTGTGACATCATCACCTGGTTTGGTCTCAAAACAACACCTCATAATCCACTTTCCTACATGCCCTTGCCTACCCACACCATTTTCAAAACCAGCTGCATCATTTATATAGTCTTAACGACTATCATTCCTGCCTACCCGACTGACAGACTCACCACCTCTGGTGGCTTTTGGCACATCACAGCTAGGACACAATTAGAGAGGGAGTGGAGGAGTGCAAAAAAAGACAACAATCCTTCTCCATCTATGTACTAAGGTCAACATTCCTGTATCCATCACCACAACATTTCTACTTCAGTTTAGGGAAGAGCTGGATGCACTCCTCTTCAAAGAAAACATCACTATGGCAGTACAAGTCAACGTTTGCCTCAAAACTCATGTAGCCATCCAATCACTAGCTGAATGTATATCCTCTGCCTTTGACCCTCATACAGTTCTCTACTACCTTTCGGCTAAGTTTGCATTATTCAACTATAAATGCATACATATATATTCTCAAACATATCCTAGTAATTGGCAGGAGAGGAAAAAACACATTCCTCCTCTCCACCTATTGTGACATTTTCACTTGGCACTTTAGTGGAGCATTGAGTGAAAATGGGCTGGTGGGTGTCAGAATGGGCAGCTAGGCTTGTTTTATTGACTATTTGACTGGAGACAGAATACAGGATATAAACCTCTCTGTCTGGGAATTACAGGCCTCCTCCGCCTTTTTATTTACAAACAAATAAGAGTGCCACAGCGGTAAATATAGAATGTCAAATCAGTATTTATTTATCTATCTTATAATTACATGCTGTTGGAAATGGCTGTCTGCAGGGTCACCCCCAAACATTTTGCCTTCCTCCTTCTCTTTTTCTGACCTCATTTTTGCTGGCTTTAGGACTCTTAACACTTTACCACTGCTAATCAGTGCTAGAGTGCATATGCTCTCTCCCTAAAACACAGTGACATTGGCTCATACCCAATTGTCATATTTAATTTACTTGTAAGTCCCTATCAAAGTCAACTACATGTGCCCAGGGCCTGTAAATTAAACACTATTAGCGGGCCTGCAGCACTGGCTGTGCCACCCACATAAGTAGCCCTTAACCATGTCTCAGGCCTGCCACTGCAAGGCCTGTATGTGCAGTTTCACTGCCGCTTCGACTTGGCATTTAACAGTACTTGCCAAACCTTAAACTCACCCTTTTTCTACTTATACGTCACCCCTAAGGTAGGCCCTAGATAACCCATAAGACAGGGTGCTCTGTAGATACAAGGCAGGACATGTACCTGTGTAGCTTATATGTCCTGATAGTGTAAAACTCCCAAATTTGTTTTCCTCTACTGTGAGGCCTGCTCCTTTCATAGGATAATATTAAGGCTACCCTCATACTGTTTGAGTGGTAGATTCTGACCTGAAAGGGGTAACCAGATCATGTTTAGTATGGCCAGAATGGTAATAGAAAATCCTGCTTATTGGTGAAGTTGGATTTAATACTGCTATTCTAGAAATGCCACTTTTAGAAAGTGAGCATTTCTCTACACTCAAAGCCTTCTGTGCCTTACAGCCTGTCTCCCATCCACGCCTGGGTGGGCTGGTTGACTGGCTTCCTTGTGCATTTCACCCAGACAACCACAAACACAGGATGATCAGTCACACCTGCACACATCTGCATACTAAATGGGTCTTCCTGGGCTGGAAGGGTGGAGGACCTGACACTCACATTTGAAAGGACAATGGCCTGCCCTCACCTAATGGACTGCCAAACTCCCTACTGGGACAATGGCAGGCAGAATTGCAATGAAATGGGACCTTGTGCACTTCTAAGCCACTCTTTGAAGTCTCCTCCACTTCAAAGGCACATTTGGGTATTTAAACCGGGTCCCTGACCCTACCAACTCATACACTTCTTGACAAGATACCTACTAGGAAAGGAGCTCTGAACCAGAGCCTGCAACCTGCTAAGCAAAGCTGCCTGGCTGCCCAAAGGACTCACCTGACTGCTTTGCTGTAAATTATTACTGCCTTGCTATTGCCCTGCTGCCTTGCTGCCCTCTGGCTCTGCTGAGAAATGCTCTCCAAGGGCTTGGATTAAGCTTGCCTCCTGTTTCCTGAAGTCTTAGGGCCAAAAATACTTAATCTCTGCAAAGAACTCCATGTGCGGTGAAAATTGATGCACAGACTGCCAGAATCGACGCTCAGCCTGCCCTGTGGTGAGAATATTACTGCATCGCCGAACCGGAACGATACAACCTGACTCCCCGAGTAGAGATCGATGCAGTGCCAGTGCTGTGACCGGAACTTCGACGCACAGCCCACCGGGTCGACGCATCGCCAAGCCGGAATGACGCAACCTGACTTCCTGCGAAAAGAATCAACGCACGCAGCGCCTGCCGTGCAACAGAAATTTGCCCACCGGATAAAAGCAGCTCCCTTGACTTCGTCCTGCACGCTCAGGATTTCTCTGCATCGTCCCCGGGGCATCCAAATACCCTGCAACCTGAAGAGGATCTAAGCCTGTGCACCGGAAATCGACGCAAAGCCCTCGCAGCGTGGAAAAGCATTGATGCATCGTCTAGTGCGCCCGGAGAAAATGATGCACACCTAACCGTTTTCCACGCATCTCCTCTTCTGCAGTTCTGTGCAGATAATTTAGATGCAAACCGGGTATTTTGCGCTCGCAAGAGACCATTGTTGTTTTTAAGAACTAAAAGCCTGTATCATTACAAAAGTGATATTTCAACTTGTATTTATCAAATCTTGATCATTTTGACCTTATTTTACTCAGATACATATTCTATATTTTTCTTAACCTGTGTGGTGTACTTTTGTGGTGTTTGCACTGTGTTATTGCATGATTTATTTCACATTACTTTACACATTACCCCCTAAGTTAAGCATGACTGCTCAGTGCCAAGCTACCAGAGGGTGGGCACAGGATAATTTGGATTGTGTGTGACTTACCCTGACCAGAGTGAGGGTCCTTGCTTGGACAGGGGGTAACCTGACTGCCAACCAAAGACCCCATTTCTAACACATGCTCCCTGGGGAGGTAGCCTTTTCAACTTCTTTGAGACTAAACAGATCCTCAAACTCTTGATATGCCAATGAAACCTGAGTTTTTGTTCTACATTCTCCCATCATACCTGTCAGCTCTCCCACATTTGGCATGTGTCATTGTCTTTGTACTCCTTTTTTATGCATCTGAGGAAAAATCTGCTTCCAGAGACGTCAATGTGGTCACCCGCTTTTCAAACCTATATCACCCTCCAAAAAATAGTTCATTCTGCGTTCCCCTTGAGGGGATCACCCTCTCAAACGCCTGACTTTCCCACGTTTTAAATCATGAGGTTTACTGGTATGTTTTACTGATTTTCAGAAAAAAATCTCAACACCTCATTTTCATTTTGGACAAGAATTCTGTAAACATCCTAGAAGATGTAAACGGATCTCCTGTTTCTTCAATAAATTAAAGCATTATGCATTGCAACCAAACAGTACCACGTGTCATATAAGGTGTCATATTAGACTACAGTCGTATTGTATTGTTTTTAATTTTCCAATCTGGTAGAGTAATGAGACTAATTCTGATGCTTTAAATTATTTTATTGTTTTTTTATGCATTATACAATGCCAACATCAGCATGAAACAGGGCTGTAAATATGAAAAGCACAAAAACATAACTATAAACAAAAGATACAGCGTGTCAGTAAAATCAAATAGAGCACGGTCAGCCTCATTTAGTACAAAGGACGTGAGATGACCATGTTAACGGCGTGATGCAGCAGCCTCAGTCACAGGTAGATAGGCTAAGCTCTAAAAGGGTCTGTCCGGCAGCGCACTCTCGGCGCAGTGCAATTCGTCCCACCGTTATCCATGCAGCCCACTTGGCACTGTCGCCCGAGGACCACAGGTGTCCACATTCTCCTCACGTACGTCGTTCCACGGGGAGACAATTATTCAATGTAATGACTCAGTAAATATACTTGTAAAGGGCCCTAAATGTCTCAGGGCCGGCGCGGCAAAGGCAGTGTAAAACAGTAACGTTCCAGGTGGTCACTGCAGAAGGCCATATCCTTCAACCTATCTAGGGTCTACCACAGCCCCCCCCATACACACCGCACTCACCTCTTCGCCAACAGGAGGGCTAGTGACGTAAAGCACGTGGCCGCCTGCAGGTTTCCTCATGCGTATCCCAAAAGCCCCAACTTAGGTGACAGATGACATTCAATCCCAGCGTTTCAGACAGTGCCTTGCCCACTCCCTCCCAATAATCAGCTATTGCTTCGCATTGTCACGCAAGATGCACAAAATCCCGCCTCGAGTGACCCACAGCAGAGCGAGTGTGCTCTGAGATGAAATGCAAACAGCTAAAGGGAATAATTCCAATGTTAACTTTAAACATCCACTGCTGTATTCATTTTCAAAATAATATTTTCCTGTAACAAAGTCTGTTGTTGTAATGTAGATATGTTACATGTGTATTTTTAGTTTCTCCAGAATCCGCCACAAACATTTATACTGAAGAAAGCTCACTTAATTGCATCACACCAAACATTAAAAATTAAGAGAAGTACCAGCTTGTGGACTCATAAGATGCATTTTATGTATTGTTTATTTCTTTGTGTTTGCTTTCATTATATGAGATAAATTCTGCAGATTTCTTTCAGAACATTTAGGCCCATATTTATACTTTTTTAGCGCTGCATTTGCGTCATTTTGTGACGCAAAAGACGCACAAACATACCAAATACAACTGCATTTTGTAAGTTTGCTGCAATTTAGCATAAAAAAACAATGCAAATGCGGCGCTAAAAACGTATAAATATGGGTCTTAATGCTGCATTGACTGACTGTTCTTCTTAAGAATACATGAAGAGTTCATCAATTTTCATTCCTCACCTACTAGACAGCTTTTAGCTATCTGTAGAAGAAATCCTGTTGTGGACCATACCAAAAACGTAGAATGGACTTTGAGCCCGCACACAGCTTACCATTAGTTGACTTTACTGTCCCTCATTTTGCTTGCTTCTTATTTGGTGGATCACTTTCTCTTCTTGCATTTGTTCCCCGCCTCTGCTACATGCTATTGTTTGGCAGACTTGTATTCTTCTACTGCTCACATTTTTTGCAAAGCACTCCATGATAGTGCATGTGTTTTCTTACTCTCTCCCATATGCGTCTTAGTCTCTGTTGCTTCCCTTTCACCACCCTTTCACCCACTCCTACATTGTTTCCCTACTCCGGGCAGCCCTTGAAATGCATAAAATTAATTTGATTTTTTTTCAGTGGTCAGGCAGCTGCCATTTGCTATTTGCTGGGCTGTAACAATGGCTATTGTGTGTCTCTGTTGATCCCTCAGCCCTGCCAATTTCTTTGCTTCACCTTCACCTACTCGTCCCACACCCTTTGCGGCCATTTACATTTTTTTTACGTAAACATTTTTTGAGTGCCAAAAAAAGCTATCATGCATACAAAATTCATTTTTCATTAGTCTACTTAACATGCATCCACCATCTGAGATTGGAAAGGAAAAATGGGACCTGCTTCATTCCTCAGGAGTGTACTTGTGTCACATACACAAGCACACGTCATAATGTATGTGCACTCCTACCGAATGACATGTGCTGCAAAAGCAGCTGCATCATGCCACCTTTATTACCCTTTTTTCCCTATGCTGTACAGTATCAACAACAATCACTAGTATAGCTAATAGGTCAAAAAGGCAAGACTGGCTTTTTCAGTGCTTGTTTCCCATGCTACTGATTTTCGATGAATTTACCTCACTTCCGCCCCAGCACAGTGGCATTCCCATTGAAGACTGATGAGGTGTTTGCCCACAACACCGCGAGACTTCTTACATCATTTCTGCTTTCCTATTGAGGTAGGCTGCCTTCTAGTTTGACTATGTCTCCGATTGTGAGTTGATAATTGTCAAAATATTGATAATGTTTATAATGTTTATAAAGTAATCAGCATTTTTCCTGTTAATAACAAACTGTATTTGTGTGTACCATTTGTTGTTTAAAATAGGTTACATGTGCTTTATCTATTTTTATGTTAGAGCGCAAAGCGCTCTGTCCCTGTTGTAATCTGTCTGTGGAACCACGCCCATGTCACACCCATCAGTTTGGTTTGCTCGTGGGTTTGCCTTTTAAAATTCACTTGATTTCATTAGTGAAAGGCATGCATACGTCATGCCTTTTCCGGTATTTGGCCCTCCTCGAGTGCAACGGGCAACTACTGAAAACATACGAGGATCCATGTTTTCCTTATAATTTCTGGACTACTTTTTATTTTTATTTCGTAGGCAGCACGCTCTTGCTGGGCAGTAGTCGTGCGCTTTGCATGACATCGACCCTGTTACATGGGTAATTGCGCTTTTTCCGGTTACATGAATACTTGCATTTTTGCCGGTTACATGGATACTTGCATTTTTGCCGGTTAAATAGATAATTGCATTTACTTATCATTTTCAGTTTATATGGCAAGAAAAGTCAGGTTAGCAGTTTACAACACTAATAGCTCTAACTCGAGCAAATGCGAGACCCATTGCATTGCAAATGCTTGTTAATATAAGTGGAAATGGGTCTCCCATATCATTTTGTCTTTGCTACATAGACCTGGTGTAAATGTTAAGTCCTAAAATAGTCTGGAGACAACTTAAACTTGATTTGATATCTTTCACTGTTTTACAAAGAGTTCTCAAGAAGCAACGTTTGTTATTGTCGACATCCCTTTTCTGTCGAACAGGTTGATATTCCAATAGACTTTAGGTAAAACCAGTAGTTTTTGCCATCCAGCAACTAAATTGACCTGGGCTTTTTGTTTTTGTGTCTCGGGGAGTCAGTATGTAGAAGTAAATAATGTTTGAATACGAATGAACTGATTAATTGTGCAGAATTATTTTTCTAAAATAACTGACAACTTATTTTTATGTAGTGCTTGGTGATGTATTTCATGACACTGATGTGAAACAAAGCTTATTGTAACCCCTGTATGCATCTTGGCTGAGCTCATTAAAAAAGAGGGCAATTAGTATATTTTTGCTCACAAGACTGTAGTGGCCATTACTTACTGGATCAACAATAATTCTTCAGCTGATGGAAAACTGTGAATGGTATGGTATTTGAGAACCAAGGAATCGCTAAGACTTGAAATGACCAGAAGCCAAAATCACATTCAGTATTTATAAATGGTGCCATCATCCACAACCTAGATATGTGTTTTTCCTAAAATTGTTGTGAGGAAAATAAAATTCCAGAACAAAAGGCTCTATGATTTGAAAAGAAACATCTCAACTGCTTTTAGGAGTTGCCCTCTCTCTTTTATTCTCTCCCAGAGACTGAACATGTCTTGTATATATTCTTCAATAGCGTAAAACAACTAACAATTCTCATTCTTTTAAATTGTATTCCAATGTGTAACTTCTTTTTAATCCCAAATTCTACTTCCTGCACTATTCTGTTCCCCCTCCTTCATTTCGTTCCTCATTCTGGTATTCTTTTTTCCATACACTTTCCTTTCCTCCCAATTCTCTACTCCTTCCACGATCTCATTCTTCTGGAACTCTTCTCTTCCTGTCACCCACCTACGCCCGCTTTTCCATTTAGTTTCCCCTTTTAGGTCTCGCCTACACAGCACGCTTGCAAGGGGTACTGTTTACAATTAAGGGCTTGGTGCCCGCCTTTGCTTCCCATTCGGTGGCTGCATTGTTGCTCTTCTTGGCTGGTTCCTGATTGACAAGCACACGCCATGTGTCACTTTCGGCCTCGACTTTGGCGCATGGACAAAGTACAAATTAATTCCTGTTGATAAATGTCCGTCCGCTGCTCTTGCTGTCATTGAGATACTATTTCTTTACCTCCCATATTTCCCCTTCTTTTTTTCTGTGTACCTGCTCCCCATGTCACTGCCCCCCCTTCAGCACCCATCCCTGCTTGTACCGGCAGCTAAGCTGTTCATTTTTTAAAGCACTCCACAAGTGCGTGTGTTCTGCAGCTGACTCCTTTGTGTGCTCTGCTCCCCTTTTCAGCACGTTGCTCTCTAATCCGTGATCTTTTTTTTAATACATTTTTTACCTCTATTTAACTCATTCCTTTCATCTTTTCTGCACAGTACCTTGCTTGTTTCCAAAAGTACTGCAGCAGAGAAAAGGCGACTTTAATTTTTTTCTGCTTTCTACATTCCCTTACGGTTCTAGCGGTTCACCATCTGCTGCCAGGAGTGCCCTCCAAGGCTCTGCCTGTGTGTCTACAGCATTAGAAACCACAACTTTAGAAGCAGGTAACATACTTTACAATATCCAATCTTCGTGATTCAGAACTCCCTCTCCCCCCACCCCTCCCACTCGTAGCCGAAGCTTCCCTTCCACCGGTCTACCTTCATTTTCATCCTAGTACCTGGATATTGCCAATCATCAGTGACTTAACAGGCAGCGACCACTAACGTCATGGATATTCAAGATTACCATTGACTCAAATGTAAACTGATAACACAATAATGCATAAGTTAGGTTTACTTTATGTTTTGGTCAGTGTTAGTGATAGAAGAAAGCTGACAAAATCACCTCCCTGTATGAGATGTTGATACATTTTTTAAAACTTTTATTTAACTTGTTTAAAACCCCTTGGGTGCTTGGGACATAACGGTTACATCCTCGGCAGCACCGCTCGAGTGCTGAGGACATAACCATTAGGTCCTGCACCTGGCCCTCGGCGGCTACCGCCCCTGAGGGCCTCCCATCCCCCTCCCATGGCCAGGGATGGAAGGGGAATTGCTTCCCCTTCCACCCTGCCCCCCCCCACCTCCATCTAATGATGTTGCGCACTGACATCATTAGAGGCGGCCAGGACGAGGAGAGTAGAGGTAAGTTTCTCCTGCGGCCAGGGGGGATTGTTAGTGAAAGGGGCATCAGGGGAAAGGAAAGGCCTTTCCTTTCCCTCTATGTCTCTTCCAGCATTCCTGCTGCCCAATCGCACCGCGACTGGGCAGCAGGAATGCCCACTAGACACCAGGGATTTTGATTTTAGGTCAATTTCACTATGAGGGAGCTGCCCCTTGGGGCAGATAGGCCTATTTTGTTTTAGGCTGAGCTGCCCCCCTAGGGGGCAGGAGCCACATGCACACCAGGGATTGTTTTTGTATGTGTTTTTTTGTGTGGGAGGGCACAGCACCGTTGGGCAGTTCTGACCGCCTTGGGGGCAGATGGGCCTATTTTTTTTAGGCCTATCTTTCACCCAGGGGTGCAGAAACCACTTAGCGCCAGGGTTCTTGTGTGTGTTTTGTGTGGGGGGACGGCCCTTTGGGCAAGAGTCGCCCAAAGGGCGCAATATATTTTACGCCATTTCTGCCCCCTTTAGGGGCAGATGGGCCTATTTTGTTAAGGCCGATCTGCCTCCAAGGGGGACAGAAGCCACAGGAATGCCAGGGATTGTTTTTTTTTTTTTTTGTGTGGGGATGGCTCCTTGGACAATGGTCACCCCCCAAAGGGGACACAGCACTGTTGGGCAGTTTTGCCCTCTTTTGAGGCAGATCAGCCTATTTCTTTAAGGCCCATCTGCCCCAAGGGGGGCAGAAACCACTTAGCGCTAGAGATCTTGTGTAAGTGTGTATGTTTTGTGTGTGGGGGTGGCCCCTTGGGCAAGGTCGTTCCCCAAGTGGGGGCCAATATTATGTATGCCATTTCTGACGCCAAAGGGGGGGGCTGGTGGGGGCACAAGCCACTAAGGCGTCAGGGATTTTTTTTGCTTAGTTTTTTTTTTGTGTTGGGGCCCCCCCCCCCCAAAGGGGGCACAGTACTGATGGCCCTTTCGGCCTAGTCTTGTTAGGCCCGTCTGCCCCTGAAGGGGGCAGAAACCACTAGACACCAGGGAAAATGTCAAAATGTTTGGTGGCGGGTGTTTGTCAACTGGCAAAGTATTTGCATTTGTGATTATAACAGTTTATTTCTCCTTTTTGTTCTAGTTAAAAGCTTTTGCTTCCTTTGCTGTGACTCCTTGCTGTTTTGGCAGTGGTTGACTGGCAGTTTGCGTAGTTGCATGTTTTAGGTAAGAAAAAAACAATTTACCTCAAAGGAGTATTGTTGCCATGCATGAATGGCATTTTTGTAAGTGGTGTACTAAATGGAGGATTGTGTGTGAAATTGTCCTTCGATTTGTGCACAATGATATTTGTTTTGTCTTATGTCTAATTTTCTTTTCTTTTTTTCTTTTTAGTGGGATATCATTAGTGATTGCTGTGTCTGTGCGAAGTAGTTGCTGGTGAGTCTAGGTTTTTCAGGCAAGTGTGTAGTACAGTTTTTGAGTACATAACTTTTTGAGATAAAGCCACACTTTGTTTATTACTTATTTTGGACAGTGTTGGTTATTGTTGGTGCATTTGTCAAGTTACTTTTCATAGAAAGGATCATGGCTAGTTGCAAGGTGACCACTCAGCAGGTTGTTGGTATGCTTTTTGAGTCGTCTTCTGATCATGATTATGAGACTAACTCTCCATCTGAGGCAGAGGAGGAAGAGAGAGATTCTGGCAGTGAATTTTCCGTTCGAGAGGAATCTTCTGATGAGGAATGCACTCTCAGTGCAGATGAAGGGCCTGTTTTAGAGAAAGACACTGATGTGCAAATAGTGCAGCAGCCTGGGGATGAAAGGTTTCCAATGGAAGAGCTGAACTCTGGGTTGCCCCAAACATGGAACAGCCAGAGTTGCCTGCCTTTACTGGTCTCCCAGGGAGTAGAATGAATACAGAAAACCTTTTGCCTGTCAATTTCTTTGAGTAGTTTATTGAGGATGTATTTTTGGAAGAGATTGTTGAGCAGACTAATTTATATGTGGAGCAGTATTTGAGGGACAATGTTGCCAGACTTAGGCCACAGTCTAGAGCATGGATACTCAAAGTACGGCCCGTGGGCCTCATGCAGCCCCTCTGACCTTTACATGCAGCCCTTCAAGCAACAGGAGCACTGGGCAGCTGTTTGCTCAACTCTGCACTAACAATAAAAATATGAAATACACACACAATCATTTATTTCAAGCTCAATTGGTGTTAAAGAAAGGAAATAACTAGGGACTCCTGCACTTAAGTTTAGAAACACCATCATTTTTAAAGACATCTTGCAACACAAGTGTAAAACTAAGACAGCCTCTTAAAAAAAAAAAAAAAAAGTGTATTTAGTTAACATGCAAAACCTTTTCGCATTAGTACAATTTATTTTATCAGTGCATCGGTATGTATCCATTTAAAAGTGATAGTTTTCAAACATAAATTTGGAAACATTAATTATTTCCCTTACCCTGAGAACACCACCAATAGTAAATTAAAGAGACAAGTCACTTGGTATGTGTGCTTTATGAGTGGCCTGTGTTCCTATCATACATGAACAACATTACATTTTAATAAATCAGACATAGAAGCAGGTTTTGTGCAGAGCAAACCATGAATCATGTATTTTGAGGTCATCTTAAATGTGATAATGCAGAAAAAGGAGGGAAAGTGAGACTAAACAATTGCCTAGGATCACACAATTTGGAAAAGTGGGTAAGACGGGATTAGTTCCAGGTTTTCTGGTTTCCTATTGTTTATTTCAGCCACTAGATGTATATAATTTGCTTCTCCTACACCTACTTTGCCACCAATCCCCCCAGCCACCCCACCCCACTGCCACTGCCCTGGCATCAATGCGGCCCCCAGGCACGTCCCAGACCAAAGTTTTTGGCCCCTGGGAAAATGTTTGCGAGTACCCATGGTCTAGAGTTACCCAGTGGATTCCCACAAATCGGGAAGACATGAAAAAATTCTTGGGTTTTACTTTTTTGATGGGGTTGATAAGGAAGCCGTAACAGGCTTCTTATTGGTCTACTAGTCCCTTGATGGCAAAGGCTATATTTCCTGCAACCACGACTCGGAATCGGTATTTGCTTCTTCTTCGGATGCTGCATTTTGTTGACAATGCTTTAGACTTGCCACAAGATCACCCTGATTATGACCGTCTTTTTAAGATTAGGCCTATCCTTGATCACTTTGTAGATCGTTTTTCAGAGGTCTATGTTCCAGGGAAAGAAATATTTGTGGATGAGTCTTTGGTCCTGTTCAAGGGTCGCTTGGCTTTTACAGAATACATTCCTGGCAAGAGGGCACGGTATGAATTTAAAATGTATATTCTGTCTGAAAGTAATACAGGATATGTTTATAATTTCCGGGTCTACAATGGTAGGGATTACAGTTTTGATCCTCCTGGTTGTCCACTCACTTTTGGAGTTAGTGAGAAAATTGTGTGGGAACTTGGTAGATGACTGTTTAGCAAAGGTCACCATTTGTCTGTAGATAACTTCTACACTGGAGTTCAGTTGTTCTAGGAATTGATCCAAATGGACACTGTTGCTAGTGGCACAATCTTCTCTAACTGGAAAGGATATCCAAGGGAGCTTGTCTGTAAAAAACTTGAGAAGGTACAGTGCCTTGAGAAATGATGAGTTGCTAGCCCTGAAATTTGCAGACAGGAGGGATGTCTACATGCTAACTACTATCCATGATGAGAGTACTTCACCTGTGGGTGTTTGGGGTCAGGTTGCTGAAGTGTGCAAACCTGTGTGCATTTTAGACTACAATAAGGTATCATTTTTATCGGCAGACCGAGGGTAATATTGGGTGGTAGGAAATTGGTACCAGCACAGTGATCCTACAAACAAAAGTGTGGAATATGTGATTTATTTTAGCTATATTTGAGTGTGCAAAGGAGTCTGGGTAAGAAACTGTTGGGAGATACACGCGAGCCACACCTCCTTGGACTCCTCCAGGTGTCTAGTTTTAAAAAATGTCTGGGTTTGGTAGGTTTCCCTAGATGACCACCGCACCTGGGACCAAAAACGCAGGTGCCCCCGCCCCTGCAAAAATAGGTAGTTTTGTAATAGATCATTTTGATGTGTCCACGTTGTGTTTTGGGGTATTTCCTAATGCATGCCCTGGGCCTACCCACACAAGTGAGGTACCATTTTTATCGGGAGACCTGAGGGAACTCTGGGGAGAAGGAAGCTTGTGGCTCCCCTCAGATTCCAGAACTTTCCATCACCGAAATGTGAGGAAAAAGTATTTTTTTTTGCCACATGTTGAAGTTTTCAAAGGATTTTGGGTACTAGAACCTGATGAGAGCCCCACAAGTAAGCCCATCCTGGATTCCCCTAGGTGTCTAGTTTTGAAAAATGCACAGGTTTGGTAGGTTTCCCTAGAAGCCGGCTGAGCTAGAGGCCAAAATCCACAGCTAGGCACTTTGCAAAAATAGGTCAGTTTTCTTTGGGAAAATGTGATGTGTTCACGTTGTGTTTTGGGGCATTTCCTGTCACAGACACTAGGCCCACCCACACAAGCAAGGTACCATTTTTATCGGGAGACTTGGGGGAATGCTGGTGGAAGGGAATTTGTGGCTCTTCTCAGATTCCAGAACTTTCTGTCACCGAAATGTGAAGAAAAAGTGTTTTTTTGGCCAAATTCCGAGGTTGGCAAATGATTGTGGGTAACAGAACCTGGTGAGAGCCCCACAAGTCACCCCATCCTGGATTCCCCTAGGTGTCTAGGTTCATAAAATGCACAGGTTTGGTACGTTTCCCTAGGTGCCGGTTGAGCTAGAGGCCAAAATCCACAACTTGGCACTTTGCAAAAAATAGGTCAGTTTTCATAAGAAAAATCTGATATGTCCATGTTGTGTTTTGGGGCATTTCCAGTCTCTGGCACTATGCCTACCCACACAAGTGAGGTACCATTTTTATCAGGAAACTTGGGGGAACGCTGGGTAGAAGGAGGTTTGTGGCTTCCCTCAGATTCCAGAACTTTCTATCACCGAAATGTGAGGAAAAAGTGTTTTTTGCAAAATTATGAGGATTGCAAAGGATTCTGGGTAACAGACGTGGTGAGAGCCCCACAAATCACCCCATTCTGGATTCCCCTAAGTGTCTCGTTTTGAAAAATGCACAGGTTTGGTAGGTTTCCCTAGGTGCCGACTGAGCTAGAGGCCAAAATCCACAGCAAGGCACTTTCCCAAAAATACGTCAGATTTCAATGTAAAAATGTGATGTGTCCATGTTGCATTTCCTGTTGGGGTTATTAGGCCTACCCACGCAAGTGAGGTACCATTTTTATCAGGAGACTTGGGGGAACACAGAATAGAAGAACAAGTGTTATTGCCCCTTGTCTTTCTCTACATTTGTTCCTTCCAAATGTAAGTCAGTGTGTGAAAAAGATGAGTATTTGAGAAATGCCCTCTAATTCACATGCTAGTACTGGGACCTTGGAATTCAGAGATGTGCAAATAACTACTGCTTCTCAACACCTTATCTTGTGCCCATTTTGGAAATACAAAGGTTTCCTTGATACCTATTTTTCACTCTTTATATTTCACCAAATTAATTGCTTTATACCTGGTATACAATGAAATCGTATTGCAAGGTGCAGCTCCTTAATTGGCTCTGGGTACCTAGGGTTCTTGTTAAACCTACAATCCCTATATATCCCCGCAAACAGAAGAGTCCAGCAGACGTAATGGTATACTGCGTTTGAATATCTGACATTGCAGGAAAAAGTTGCAGAGTAAAACGTGGAGAGAAATGGCTGATTTTTTCACCTCAATATCAATATTGTTTTATTTCAGCAGTTATTTTCTGTAGGAAAACCATGTAGGATCTACACAAATGACTCCTTTCTGCATTCAGAATGTTGTCTTCTTTTCAGAAATGTTTAGCTGTCCAGGATCCAGCATTGGTTTCACACCCATTTCTGTCACTAACTGGAAGGAGGCTAAAAGCACAAAAGAATAAGTAAAAATGGGGTATGTCCCAAGTAAAATGCCAAAATTGTGTTGAAAAATCTGTTTTTTGGATTCAAGTCTGCCTGTTCCTGAAAGCTGAGAAGATGGTGATTGTAGCACAGCAAACCCTTGTTGATGCCATTTTCAGGGAACAAACCACATGCTTTCTTTTGCAACACTTTATTCCTGTTTTTTGAAAAATAAAACGAAATGTTAGCTGTATTTTGGCTAATTTTTTGGTCTCCTCCAGGGGATCCCACAAACTCTGGGTACCTCTAGAATCCCTAGGATGTTGGAAAAAAAGGCCGCAAATTTGGCGTGGGTAGCTTATGTGGACAAAATGTTATGAGTGCCTAAGCGCAAACTGCCCCAAATAGTCAAAAAAGGTCTGGCACCTGAGGGGGAAAAGGCCTGGAAGCGAAGGGGTTAAGCCAGCGGAGGAAAACAAAGTCAGATCAGAAAATGCTACTTTACTTGCTAAAGGAGTACATTAAAATTTACAGACTCTAAAGCACGTTTGTTCATACGATACTACATTTAAAAAAGAAAACAAAGAACAGCAGCAGCCTTAAGCAATTTCAGTTTGAGTTCTTGAATAAGTTATCAAAAATGCAATAAAAAGGAGACTAGTAGAAATGTAATTTACATTTGGAATGCTCCACATTGGCAGTGGAAAGGAATGCACAAAGAAGTGGAAAGCAAAGCTACAGCTACTTTCCTGTAAGAGACAGATGTCATGAAAAATATATGTAAAATAATGATCTCCTAAAGGTAAACAGTGGCCCAATTCTTGAATGGCAGACAGAAAGCATGAATCTATTTTTTCTTATTCCCTTTTCAAGACATTGCGACCTTAGGTAATTCTTATAGTCCGTAAATATATTTCAGTGTGGGAGGCTTGGATGGGTAGGGAGCTAGTAGCTCCTTGCATGCTTACAGTGATGCTGTCCTAAATGCAATTTATTTCAAATAGCATTTCATTCCGACTTGTATTATTGCTGGGCAAATGCTGCATTTTGTTTAAAGGGAGTTCTGTTTAAAATAGTTTATATTTTCCAGACTTACTTCTCAAAACGCAGCAGTGTCAACTACAAACCTCAAACACGGGTGGAGCTGCAGAGTAGATTATTATTGCCAGGAAACAAATTACCAGTCCTCTGCTTCATTTGATGCACTCTGGGAATTATAGTATTGGATCACTTCAACAGGACTGAGGTGCCTAAGGTTTGGAT
Source organism: Pleurodeles waltl (assembly GCF_031143425.1). NCBI lineage: Eukaryota > Metazoa > Chordata > Amphibia > Caudata > Salamandridae > Pleurodeles > Pleurodeles waltl. Next base: position 1,123,914,362 of record NC_090446.1, on the reverse strand, counting down.
TAAATATGTGCCCCTGTGGTGCAGCGAGCCTTCACTGCCCCTTGGTAATACCCACTGAACAGGTGCCAAATGCTTGTAGCGCACCCTCATTTAAAGCCTACCAGACAGCATAATTGTCTGGTTTGCTAAAGACATCTTGGGGACATTTGGAAAGCTTCCTTAGAAATGCATGCTGCTCATTGCTTACCACATTTGTTTGTTTTCTAAAGGTTGGCTTTATTTGTTTTAGGCTGTCCAGCTTGAATCTGTCCCTCACGTGGAGCATTGCCAATTTACTGTAAACTTCCGAGCGCTCTCTTTCTGTAAACAGGCTTTTAAATCTTGTTCTTATGTTGTCACATTTGCTGTGTATTCTAAGACAGAGGTCAAATGTCAGGCTCTGTCTTCCATGGGAGCTTGTTGTTTTCTTTTCTTTCTCTGATTTCAAAGTGAGAGGATTTATGTGACAATCCTGCTGTGAAAGAAAGGCTTTTTTCTAGCACACAAAAAAGTTTAAATGTCTTTCAGTGAACTGTACAAATATTTCAAAATATATCAGAGGTAGGTGGAAACACATATTTTAATACAATCAAAACATATAAATTCACTAGATGATGACATTTTCAGCCATTATTGTTTGTGCGCTGTATACTTTTATCTGTAAAACTGTATGTCTGTGCAAATATAATGATCCTTTCAATTGAAAATGTATTGGCTGTAATGGCAGTGTGCTACCACACATGCATACTTCACGTTACGCCACTCCACTCTGCACCACTCTAAGCCACTGCACTCTACTGTGCACTATCCTGCTCTAAGTCTCTCCACTCTGTTTCACTACATTCTACTCTGCGCCACTCAACTCTATGCCTTTTTACTCTACTTTATGCCAATGCACTCTACCCTACTTTGCATCACTGCGCTCTTTGCCACTGCCCTCTACACCACTCCGGTCTAGGTCACTCCACCCTACTCTGCACCACACCACTGTACACCACCACTCTACTCTGAGCAACTCCATGGCACTCTACAAAACAGCGCTCTATGGCACTGCACTCTACTCTATACCACTCTATGCCAATCCACTATATGCCACTGTAATCTACTCGGCACCAAGCACTCTATTCTACTCTACACCGCTGCACTTTACCCCACTTCACTCTGCACCACTGCACTATATCCTGCACCACCCCACTCTACTCTGCACCCCTCCATTCTATGTCACTTTGTTCCACTCTGAAACAGTCCACTCTACATCACTCTACTCCACTCTGCCCCCCTCCACTCTCTGCCATTCCACGGCAGTCCACTCTACTCTGCACCACTCTACTCTATGCCAGTTTACTCTAAAGCGCCGCACTCTAAGTAAATTCACCACTCTGCTCAAAATGAATGCACTCACACCAATCTAATCTGCACCACTGCACTCCATGCACTCTTCTCTGCAACACTCTATTATACGCCTCTACACCCAATGCCACTCGACTCTACATCATTGAACTCTATGTCACTCTATTCTACTCTGCACCACTGTACTATACGCACTCTACAGCATTCTCCTGTATGCCACTGCACTCTACACCACGCTACTCAACACCACTGCACTCTAAGACACTCTACTGTGCAACATTGCACTCTTTTCCAGAGCAGTTTATGCCACTGCACTCTATTCTCCACCACTCTACTCAACTCTGCTGTACTCTATGCCAATGCACTGTATGCCTCTGCACTCTGATACTCTACTCGCTCCACTCTACTCTGCAGTACTCCACTCTACACTACTGCATTCTACTCTGCAGCACTCATCTCTGTGCCACTGCACTCTCCTCTCCTCTACATCACTCTCCTCTATGCCACTACACTTTACTCTATGACACTGCGCTCTACTCTGCACCACTCAGTGCTACTGCACTCTATGTCACTCCACTGCAGTCTGCACAACTGTACTTTGCACCACTGCACACAGTGCCACTGCACTCTACACCGCTCTAATTTACTCTGCACCACTCTAATCTAAACCACTGTATTCTGCGATGCTGCTGCACTCCATTATTTGACATTCTACTCTAGGACGCACCACTCTTTGACAGGCACGTCACTCCATGATACTCTACTCTATGCCACTCTATGCTACTCCACTCTCTGATAATCCACTCTATTCTATTCCATTTTCTGCCACTCTATGGTACTCCACTCTATGCCGTTCTACGCAACTCCACTCTATGCCATTCTACACTAATCCACGCCATTCCACACTATTTCACTTTATGTTACTGCATGCTACTCCATGCTATGCCACTCTATACTACTCTACACCACTTCACTGTACACCAATGCATGTCACTCAACTCTGTGCTACTCTATGCTACTCCACTCTGCCACTCCATGCTACTCCATGGTGCTCCACTCTATTCTACTCTTTTCTACTCCACGCTACTCTACTCTGTGCCACAAACATTTAGCCATGCTAAACAGCAGCCATGCTGGTGTACAACATGGATGTAACACATTAGCAAAACCAATAGCTCTTGCATAGGCGAGACCTACTGCCTTTGCCAATGCTTGTTTGTCACCCTCCTAGGTCCACTTCTCCATTCAGTTACCCCTTTTTGTCACCCACCTAGGCCAACTTCTCCATTCTGTTACCCCTTTTTACTCTTCCTCCCTCCGTGCCCCTCTCTCTTCTTCCCTATAGCCGCTAGCTTTCAGCCTTACTATTGTTTATTCCTAAATTCTGATTTACATGCTCATGTTAGTTTGTAATTCTTCTGTTTGCTCTTTAATTGTGAAGAGATACCTGTCTCTACAGTTGTTTATTGTGAAGCCTACAGACACCTGGTCAATGATAGAATTGCATTACTTAAAATATGCAAATAAATATGGAGGGCTAGATTTATCAAATTTTCGTGCAGCACAACACAGCAAGTCACCTTGCTGCACTGCGTGAAAGGAAAAGGGCAGGAATGCACAGTGTTTAACATTATATGACACATTCATGGCCTTTCCTTGCAATAGCACCCTTTTGGCTCTCTAGCACTAATGCCAGCACCCTTGTGTCATGGTGCAAGGGTGCCTGTGTTGCAGGCAGGATTGTTTTTATGCAGGAAAGGACACTTACTTGTACAAAAACAATCCTTGGACACATTTTCCTCTTTCTATGTGTGCTGCAGAATGCTCCACACATAGAAAGAGAAAAAATGAGGAGAGAGAAACACATTTCTCCTCGTTATGCCTTCCCTGGTGAGGCATTGCATTTTGACTCATTCCCAGGGATACCACTAATGGTAAATATGGGAATGCACCAAAATCCATGGGTCGATGTGTGGGAACACCAACACTCCATCCATGGAATGCCTCCCTGGGACAGAGTAATGCAAGGCAGTGATTTATGCTGTCTTGTATTACTCCAGATTTATCAAACCACTCAGGGCCTCGCAAGGTGGCCTTGTGTGACTTGATAAATCTGACTTTAGTGTTGCGTCACCCTTGTGTCCCCTAGGATGGTGCTAGGGTGACGCAACACTATATTATGCCCTTCAGTTCACGTAACCGAGTGCACCTAGAACACTGGCAGCCACGGCACTCCCTTGTGTATTGAGTCTCATTGCATTTTCAGTTGTGTTAGGTTTTGTAATGCTCATAAACTCAAGCACATTGAGTGATTCCATTGATCTCATTGCCAGATGTGGCAACTGGGGAAAAATTAAAACGTTGAAGATACATTGGCCCACTGAGTCATTGACTGAGATTTCTTTTTGTGTGAGATGAGATTTGAATATCCCAAAAAAGTGATGTTTCTAGCTTTATCATATCAATTTAGCTACCTCAGCCTCTTCTGTTTTTCCTGCCTACCTTTACCTCAGATTGTCTCTTTCTACCTAGTGCCATTTTAAGGATTTTGCGACTCCAGCCAAAACATATTTTAGTAGTTTCTGTTTGCCCCGTTTCTGAAGGTTTAACATATAATTAAATTGATTAGCATATTGCAGGCTAGAATGGGCAGAACATGTGTAATAAAACCCAAACTTATCCTGAACATAGGACCCCAAAATGTCCTGCCTTATCCCCTAAATATTCTTAAGATCACAAGCAATGTAAAATGACAATTGCGTCTATGTGCTGTACACTGTTTCAAGTCCCGTCTGAGGCCTACAAGGTACTAAAACCTGATTTTCTTTGTAGATCACAGTGGTAAATGCCATATTTTGCTGACCTCCAAATAATAATGTTGCACTCCAACTGCACTTGAGGCCCTAGGGCCAGTATATATAAACAGTCCTACTCATCAAGGATACGGTCCTGTATCCCATAGTCGCTGTAAATAGGGATGTGGGGGTGCCTCAACACACCGAAATTACTGGAGTTTAGAAGGTGAATGAGCAATTACTATACCTTTAAATTTGTTTTTATGTTGTCACATTTGCTGTGCATTCAGAAAGAGAGCTCAGGTGTCAGGCTATGTCTTCTCACATATTGCTACTTATACTTTTAACATGGAGATTGATGTTTACTTTCTCTGCAAAGTTAGAGGACTTTATAAAGTGACATATATGGCAATCTTGCTATGGTTCAGGGAGTGTGAAAGGAAAGGTTACAGAATATCATTTTTTTCTAATACACAATAACATTTAAATACATGCAAATTAACTGTACTAGTATCTCAGAATATATCAGCAATTAGGAGAGCCCAAATGAAGCACATCTGCTAATTTTGAAGTGTGATGTAAACACATATTTTAATGTATTTATTATAAATATTCCTTAAGTCCGATGATGTTCTTTAAGTAATAATTTATTGGCAAGATGAATTAACAACAGCCTCCAGCCACAACCGGTAGCGAGCATTTCTCCTCACATCTGTCAACTGTCACAGCAACGGTTATAGAATGCTGGTAGGAACCAACTGGGAAGACAAGGGGAAAATGGGGAGGAATGGAATGTTACACTTAGATCCCTATGGGCAGGTGGGTAGACAATGAAAGGAAGGGGGAAATAGAGAATGTACATTTTATACAAAACATTAATGATAAATTACAACACTTCTCCTTCCCATAGAATGTATGAAAGTAATACCCTGTTGGGAAATAAAGTGAACATGTAATCTTTGTGCCAGACAGGAACTGCACGAGCCCTAGCTCTGCGATTATTCCCATCATATTTCAATACATCCTTTGGCTTTCCATCCATACCTGAATACTTCTGAGATGGGCAATGGGGTGTTAATCTGTCCATGCTCCACGTTCTGCCATCCTCTAATGTTTTTACATTTTTCTTCACCTCTGTTATTTTTATAGGTTTGGAGAATTTAGATTCACACCCTTGGCTATTGTCTGGCAGTTTAACCATTACCCGATCAACAACATTCCATCTTCCTGACTTGGAACCATGCTTTTGGTCATATCTTTTCTTGTACCCTTCCTGATGTGTTTTGACTTGATTCTTCATTTTATCTCTATGAACCCATTTAGGCTCTCCTCCACCCAGCCAGTTGGGGGTCAGTTTGGTGCCTGGTAACCTCCCTTTGAGCGCTAAGAAGGGTGATACCTTGGTAACTGAATTAGGGGTTGTGTGATAGACCAAATAATTTTTTGAAGTGCTTTATCAGGAGGACTCCTTGATATGTGTGAGGTTTGGATACACTCTTTGATCATACGGTTGAGGCGTTCCACCAACCCGTTTGCTCTAGGGCAATACAATGCTGTTTTGCGATGTATGATAGACATCCTTTGTAAGAACTCACGCATTTTCTCAGAAGTGAATTGAACACCGTTGTCTGTTACTATAGTGCTAGGCACACCTTCTGTCATGAATGTATTGGTTAAGAAATTCACCAGAGATTGTGTTGTGATGCTGCTAACTACTCTGATGGTGATCCTATGAGAGTGATAGTCTACCAGTACTAACATAAATTTATCAGCCCACATGGAAAGTTTTAATGGCCCAATAATGTCGAAACCCAGTTTATCCCAAGGTTTGGATGGCACACTCACAGGGGATAGTGGTGCGCACCTGGTATTCTTGCTTTTGTCGCTCATGGCACAAGTCAAACAATCCCTGACTTTATTTTCCACAATGCGGTCCATGCTCGGGAACCAGTACACGGCCCTGACTTTAGCCTTGTTTAAGATTCTCCCTTAATGACCTTCATGGGCCAGATCCGTAATCCTATCCCACAAGCCCTTAGGTGTTACTATCCTTTCCCCTCTCATGACTTTGTCATCAACAATACTTAATTCTTGTCTCATAGCCCAAAAATGTTTTAGATCCTGATCTAGGTCATTAGACTTTGGGGGACATCCTTGGACTATCCTTACCTTCACATTTGATAGAGTAGGGTCGTTTTCCATGCAAGTGTTCCATTCCTCCCTTGTAATACTAGGGATATCAATCATTAATACAGGCTCTTCAGATGTATTCGCATTTTCCTCCTCCTGTACACATGGTAACCTGGATAGACAACCTGCTACAGAGTTTTCTTATACCAGGAACATATTCTATTTTGAAATTGTAACCTTCCATACCTATGAGCCATTTAGCTATTTGAGGAGTAGTGGTCTCCCTCCCCTTCGTTGAAAATATATAAATCCCCAAAGGAAGTATTTAAAGTGTGAAATAGCCCAAGTACATGCAAGTGCTTCACAATCTACTGTGGAGTAATTACATTCCGTATCTTTTAATGCTCTGGAAGCAAACGCTATGATTTTTTCCCCGCCTTCCACCATTTGAGTTAGGGATGCTCCAATTCCTTTCCACTGCCATCAGTAGATAGGATGGTTTTACGTCTGGTGTCCAAATTTCCCAAGGAAGGGGCACTAACAATGGCTTGTTTGATAGACTCAAAGGCTTCATGGCATTCCCCGTCCCATTTGAAATGAGTACCTTTTTATAAGAGGGCTCTTAATGGTGCAGCAATATCTGCAACATTCTTGGTGAATTTAGTCATGTATTCAACTAACCCTAAAAAGGATTTTAATTCCTCCTTATTTGTTGGAGGAGGAGCATCTTTTACAGCGTTTACGAAATCAATTTTAGGTTTAATTCCATGTTTGGAAATCATATGTCCTAGGTAATCTACTGATTGGACTCCCAACTGGCATTTGTCTTTTCTTATGCTTAGACCTGCTTTTTTGAGTGCTGACAGAACTTCCCTTAATGAGTTGTCATGATTAGTTGTAGAATTGCCATATATAAGTATGTAATCTTGGAAGCATAAAACATTCTTTATCCCCTCCAAAATAAATTGCATGACTCTCTGGACCACGGCAGCCGCTGAAGCAAGACCGAATGACATTCTGCAGTACCTGTACGCTCCGAATAAAGTTATAAATGTGGTTAAGGATTTGGAATCTTCGTGTAATTCTATTTGGTGGTATGCTGAGGAGAGATCAATTACACTAAAATGGTTTGCCTCTCCAATTACGCTGATCATTTCATTTATTCTGGGCAGAGGAAATCTATCCACACAAATATTTGCATTGAGATCTCTTAAGTTGACACAGAGACAAAGACCCAGAGACTCCAGACTTTTGGGTGACTACAATTGGAGCAAGCCATAAAGAACTTTCTATAGGTTCTATCATTTTCTGCTTGACCAGTTTATCCAATTCCTCTTGTAAAGGGTCACGCATTAAATGGGGAATTGGTCTCACCTTATGTATTAATGGTACTGCGTTGTTTTTTAGTTTTATTTTATGTTGGAAATTTTTGAGATGGCCTAAATCATCATTAAATATTTCAGAGAACTCTTCACATAGTTTCTCATACCGTTCTGAGTTCTCTCTTCCTTCCAAAATTGATAACAGGTTCTTGGCTGTTAGGATCAAGTTTGATTTCTAAAGCTTTTTGGTGAGCCCAACCTAATAAATCATATCATTTTTTTGTTAGATAGATCTTTCCCGCAGTGGAACGGTCCTTAAATGTTATATTCATATTCACCATTCCTACTAATGGTATGGGATCCTTGTTGTACCCCCCAGTTTCTACATCAGGTTGTAGGATAACATACGTTTTGTCCTTAAATTTTTCTTGAAAATTGTTGTAACCGATCAACGTGTAGGGAGAGCATGAGTCAGCATACATTTTGAACAGTACTCCATCCAACACTACGTCACAAGTGGAATAACTACTCCCAGTAGTAGATACTTCACTTACCACTTGAAAAACATATTTATTAGTACATTCCCCCACATCTCCCACGACATGTACACTTTTTCTTTCATCTTTTAGGTTTTTACATAGTCTAGCATAATGCCCTCTCTTATTGCATTTCCTACAGACTACAGAACGTGCAGGACAATTGATATTGTTGGCTAAATGATTAGAATTTCCACATCGAAAACATTTTAATTTGTCTTTTCCCTCTTCAAATTTCTTTTTATTGAGAGAGTCTGGAATTTTCTTCCTTTCTCCTGTGTCTTGTACTTCTTTGCCTGGGTGATCTTTCACTAAGTGGATAGTGTCTGAATTGTTGTTTTGTTTCATTTCTCTAATGCACACTTCTGTGTGTTCTATACTTTTAGCTATTTCTATTGCTTCCTTTAAGTCTGGATTTCCTGCTAATAGTTTTTCTTGAATCTTGTGGTTGTTCGTGCAACGACCTCGCTGGCCTCTAATTAAGGAATCACACAATAGGCCAAAGTCACACATACTAGCCAAACCTCTTAACACAGCAATGTAACTAGAAATTTTCTCTGTTTTTCCTTGTATTCTACAAAATAACTTGTGTCTTTCTAATACAATGTATATTCTTTGACCAAAATGTTTCTCTAATTTGTTGAAAGTTTTATAGTAAACATCTGCTTCGCTATCTGCATCTTCATCCTCACTTTCAGGATCTGGCAGATTCTCATAAACTTTTCTCCCTTGAATACCTACGTTGTGAAGTAATATGTGTTGTTTCCCTAAGGGAGAGAATTTTTTTCCTCCTATTGCAATCAGATATGAGATTCATATTTTCTCCCATTCCTTCCAGGGTAGGGTTGGTTCGCCTGCTTCATCCAAAAAGGGTGGGGGTTGATACATATTTGTCGCCGCCATGTATAAAGTAAACAGATAACAATATACTCACAGAAAAGAATTAGTATCACTGGCATATATTCGTAAATGTTTACAGTTCACTGTTTACCTCAGCAATAGAAAGACATATAAAATCATCTATAATATGTTACTATAACAATGGAGGGGTTAATTGTTGAGCTGTGCCTTCAGCTGACATATACTCTTTTTAAATGGGAGGGAATAGACAGAGTAAACTTATGCATAAACAAATGCAATTAATAACTACTATAACTTGTGAAAATAAGCTGTGCCTATCAGCGTGACAGGCTTCTTGTGAAGTTGGTAGAAGATGCTAATGAAGGAGCTTTTCCCATCAGTGTGTAGATACAGAATATCAAGCCAGCTCAGATATAAGATATTGAGGCTGTGTCATTAGCCTCACTGCGCAATTGAGAAAATATGCAGAAAAGAGATGTGTCTGCTAGTAAATGTACATGAAATTCAGATTTGCTCAGGAAGGTTTAACAGCTATGCCCATCAGCGTGAAGATTATGTGCTGGCTCTCTAAATCAAAGATGGTGCTATATTGTGTTAGTGTTTTCTTAAGGTGTGCGCTCTAGTCTTCACTCTCTAGTTTCCTGCAGGTGGGGCTGTCTTTCCTTGTCCCTTCGCTCCAATCAGACATACGAAGAAAAAGACTTCAGTTGCGATGTAAGATTCCAAAAACTGAAGGGATTCCAGTCAGAAGATGAGGTGAAAGAAGGATTTATTTCTAGAAATGCGAATTGGTGATAACATTGACAAGCTATTTTAAAGCTGTGCCTGTCAGCATACAGATGGAAAGATTCTTGGATCGGTTTACAAGTTTTACAAGAGCCTTTCTCCTTTAATTAAATGTTGAGAGGCAATAATTCAAATCGTAGTTTCTGTTAGTCTGTGCTCCCAGAATTGAGCTGAATACAATTCTGTTTATAATCTTGAAAATCTGTTGAGAAATGCAGTGTGTATCAGTAGTTTATTTCAGCCTTGAAAGACACATTTATCAGCTGAGCCTGTCAGATCTGATGATAGTTTAATAACTTCCCTGGTTGTTGCCAGCAAAGGGCTATAAATGTTTCTTAATTGCTGCTCTGACAGGTTGAATATGAAAAAAGTACAGAGGAAATTCTGAAGTTAAATATAAACTTGCAGGTAGAAGGTATTAATTGTCATGTTGTACTCAAAATACTTAGCTAAACCCCTTGAATGGTTCAGTTTGGTTGTTCAAGTGTTTATGCTGATAGTATATTTTATAATAATAACCTGCGTTAGACAGCATGGCAGGTTAAATGTAGAAACAGACAGTACTTTCTCAAATTATTTCCAGACTGAAAGTTCTGCTCACCTCAGGGAAATTATTCTCTATCTCCTGTTTGTTTTTTTCCAGCGTCCGTCCGTCTGTGACAAGAGCGGCTATTAATTGTAGGGGAGGAGGCTGTGACTGCTGTCCCCCACCAGCAATTTGTCGCCAGTATTATAAATATTCCTTAGGTCCGATGATGTTCTTTAAGTAATAATTTATTGGCAAGATGAATTAACAACAGCCTCCAGTCACAAACGGTAGCGAGCATTTCTCCTCACAGCTGTCAACTGTCACAGCAACGGTTATAGAATGCTGGTAGGAACCAACTGGGAAGACAAGGGGAAAATGGGGAGGAATGGAATGTTACACTTAGATCCCTATGGGCAGGTGGGTATACAATGAAAGGAAGGGGGAAATAGAGAATGTACATTTTATACAAAACATTACTTATGATAAATTACAACAGTATTCAAATGAAATTATTACACTGTATTTGGTGATGTACTTTTTGGAATGTATTGAAAATACTATTAATAAGGAAATAACTATGGAATGTTGAGATTTTCTGCTGGATATATATTGCTGTCTGTTCACCACACTCAACCAAATCTTACATTCAAGGGTGTTCTGGCTACACTGGAAGTACTCAGATTTGTTGAATCAGGAGCTGAATTAATGATCAGATTTCTGGTCACTCGCCTGGCCAAATTGGCCACGGCTGTAGGCTTGGAATGATGGCTCCTTCTGGCACAAGGCAAACAATTCGATTTTTATTAGGGGTGGGCAGAACTTGTGGCGTTTCACTCTGCGGAATTCTGTGCAGTTACATGAAAACTCTATGAGATTCCGTGGAGTTACGTGAACGAGCGGGAATGGGCATTTTGCACTGCTCGCTCTTATTTTTAGCGCTGGGAGATTATTATGCACTGTAAAATCAGTGCAAATGGTCCCATGTGGTGCACAAAACGGCGCTGCTTATCAGGTTGATTTTGCTGCTGCTCAAGTAGATTTTTTACTAGAGAAACAGCTTTCTGACAGCGAACAGTCATGACTGCCCATGTCGCAGAAATCTCGCCAGGTGCCCTCCTAGAGACCAAAAATCTCATTTGGGGACTCCAAATATCCCTCACCAGCTTACTATTGGCTAGCTGCATGCAAGAAAAAACTCTGCTACGCGGTTGGTGTAATTTGGTCAGAGCTCTGAGTTAAAAGCATAACGTGGAGTGGCCAAAATTTTTCAAACTCCTCCAGCAGAGCAGAATTTATTGCCCACCCCTAGATTTAATGTTGTTCATCTGGAGCGGCTTCTGTGTGGAGCAAGATCTGCTTCATTAACACTCTTATCAGTAATGCTGAATGATGTAAGACAGAATTTACCTACCTGTATTGATCAAGTAAATACAGGCAGAGGAGAAGAAGCCTAAGGATGCTGAAGTACAGCATCCATTTTAGGACATCCACATTCTTCACTCCTCATCCCTACTTCTCATTCCTACTTCTCATCCATTATCCCTAGTTATCATCCATCAAACATCATCCCTACTTCTCTTCTATCATCCCTACTTCTCATCCATCATCCCTGCTTTCCTTCCATCAACCCTACTTCTCATCCATCATCCCTACTTCTCATTCATCATATATCGTCCCTATTTCTCACCCATCATCCCTACTTCTCATCCATCATCCACCATCCCTACTTCTCATCCATCATCCCTACTTCTCATCCCTGTGTCTCATCCATCATCCCTACTTCTCATCCGTCATACATCATCCCTAATTTTCCTCCATAATCCACGCTTCTCATCCATCATACATCATCCCTACTTCTCATACATCATACCTGCTTCACTTCCATCATCCCTACTTCTCATTCATCATACATCATCCCTACTTCTTATCCATCATCCCTACTTCTTATCCATCATACATCATCCCTACTTATCATCCATCATCCCTTCTTCTCTTCCATCATCCCTGCTTCTCATTCATCATATATCGTCCCTATTTCTCACCCATCATCCCTACTTCTCTTCTATCATCCCTACTTCTCATCCATCATCCCTGCTTCTCTTCTATCATCCCTACTTCCCATCCATCGTCCCTACTTCTCATTCATCATATATCGTCCCTATTTCTCACCCATCATCCCTACTTCTCATCCATCATCCATCATCCCTACTTCTCATCCATCATCCCTACTTCTCATCCCTGTGTCTCATCCATCATCCCTACTTCTCATCCGTCATACATCATCCCTACTTTTCCTCCATAATCCACGCTTCTCATCCATCATACATCATCCCTACTTCTCATACATCATACCTGCTTCACTTCCATCATCCCTACTTCTCATTCATCATACATCATCCCTACTTCTTATCCATCATCCCTACTTCTTATCCATCATACATCATCCCTACTTATCATCCATCATCCCTGCTTCTCTTCCATCATCCCTGCTTCTCATCCATCATCCATCATACATCAGCCCTACTTCTCATCCATCATTCCTGCTTCTCTTCCATCATCCTTACTCCTCATCCATCAACCCTGCTTCTCTTCCATCATCCCTACTTCTCATCCATCATACATCATCCCTACTTCCCATCCATCATCCCTGCTTCTCTTCCATCATTCCTGCTTCTCATCCATCATACATCATACCTACGTCTTATCCATCATCCCTACTTCTTATCCATCATACCTGCTTCTCTTCCATCATCCTTACTCCTCATCCATCAACCCTGCTTCTCTTCCATCATCCCTACTTCTCATCCATCATACATCATCCCTACTTCCCTTCCATGATCCCTGCTTCTCTTCCATCATCCCTACTTCTCATCCATCATACCTGCTTCTCATCCATCATACATCATCCATACTTCTCATCCATCATCCCTGCTTCTCTTCCATCATCCCTGCTTCTCTTCCATCATCCCTGCTTCTCACTGCTACTTCTCATCCATCATTCCTACTTCTCATGCCTCAGCCATCATCCTTACTCCTCATCCAGCATCCCTACTCCTCATTCCTCATCCCTCAGTCATACCAACACATTTCCAGTTTTGTGAAACACACCTTCACACTGATTGGATGGCAACAGCCAGAGTTATGAGCAACTTTGTGTTTGTTTCCAGTGAATTCAAGGCTGCACAGTATTTCTTTTATTTAATTTTAGTGTCTTTCTGTTTACACAGGCCTCTGCAGAAAGATCTGCTGGTTTGGGCAATACAACAAGCCCCAGCTTGGGCCATAAATCAGCTCTTGGATAAAGGGTTATAGAGGTCATCTACAGTTCAACCAAGAACCTTTCTGGTTTCAGTTTCAAATGTATCAGTGTGAAGCTGTGTTTCATAAAACTGAAAATGTGTTGGTATGACTAAGGGATAGGGAATGAGGAGTAGGGATGATGGATGAGGAGTAGGGATCATGACAGTGGCACGAGAAGTAGGAATAATGGAAGATGGATGAGAAGTAGGGATGAGAAGCAGAAATGAGGGATGAGAAGCAGGGATGATGGAAGAAAAGAAGGGATGATGTATGATGGATGAGAAGCAGGGATGAGGGATGAGAAGTAGGGAGGATGGAAGAGAAGCAGGGATGATGGATGAGAATTAGGGATGACGTATGATGGATGAGAAGCAGGGTTGATGGTAGTGAATTAGGGATGATGGACGAGAAGTAGGTATGATGTATGATAGATTAGAAGTAGGGATGATGGAAGAGAAGCAGTGATGATGAATGAGAAGTAGGGATGATGTATGATGGATGAGAAGTAAGGAAGATGGATGAGAAGCAGGGATGAGAAGGAGGGATGATGGAAGAGAAGTAGGGATGAGACGCAGGGATGAGAAGTAGGGATGATGGAAGAGAAGTAGGGATGATGGATGAGAAGTAGGGATGATGTATGATGGATGAGAAGTAGGGATGATGGATGAAAAGTATGGATGATGGATGTGAAGTAGGGATGATGGATGAGAAGCAGGGATGAGAAGTAGAGATGATGGATGAGAAGCAGGGATGAGATGCAGGGATGAGAAGTAAGGATGATGGAAGAGATGTAGGGATGATGGATGAGAAGTAGGGATGATGTATGATGGATGAGAAGTAGGGATGATGGATGAGAAGCAGGAATGAGAAGTAGGGATGAGGAATGAGGAATGAGGATGTCCTAAAATGGATGCCGTACTAAAGACTAACTTAACATTCTAGGGTAACATTGAGATGTCTTTACAATGTACGGTGGCTAGAGGGTGATCGTGTAATCTAAATGCACAGCTGTTGTCATCAGAGACTACTAAATTTAATAAAGGGTTTACAGCTTCTGTTCGTTGGGAGGCTTTGAAAGTACTCTCAAAAGGTTCTTAACTACTAATTCTGTACACTGCGGTCTGGACAAAGCGAACATCAGCAGTAATTAGGGTTCGAGGAACTTAGGCAAATTAAGAATCGTGAAACGAAAAACACGCTACAGGTTGCTGGGAGATTTAAAAAATGTCAGTCCGAGTATATACAGAGGATGGGCCAATGCCATGGAGATTTAGGACAGGGGCATCTAGGACCTGAAAACAGACCAAAAGTCTGAAGCCACAATGAGCATTTCACAGTTCCTAGAAAGATACATGTCGGAGCAGTAAACTGGATAATGGTACCTACTACTTACAGTGCTTAAAACCACTTCTGTGTTAAGACTGTCGTGGACTGAGCTGAGAAAAGAGACTGAACATGTTTGTAACTCCTTCCAGACTGCACGGAAGACCTCATCCTCAAGGCCCGTCACACCACATACAAAGCAGTGAAGCCCCTGGGAGGCACTGCAGTACAAGATGTTATGAAACCATGAGACTGGAAATGGAGTGAAAAGCGCAGAATCCCACTTGTTCACCAAGAACCATAAGCAGCGTCTCTCCTCTGGCAGAGGTTTTGGGGGGAAGGCTTGCATCTGCGAGTTAGAGAAAGATACGGGCCTTCTAGCAACATCTTAGCCATCACTGCTGAGGAGCTCACTATCTTCTATGGTCCTGTAAAGCCTCCCTGATATAAGGCTCCCTGCAGCTTTTCCTTCCAGAGTAGTGTTCATGATTTCAAGCAGGCTTCCATGCACAGTGTCTAGTTATCTAATGCTCTCTAGCCATGTTCACTCTTTATAGATACCAATACATACATATCCGTAGATATTAGCTAACTCACAATTTTTGCACCCTATATTTTGGTCATGGTGACAGAGATCTGGCTCAAGACCAGGGTTCAAGTCCCGCTCAGGTCTTGGGCTCAATTCCCCTTGACCAGATAATTCTCGCCTCGGTGCCTAATCTAATTCATGGGTCCCACTCTGCAACTCTGGGCAATAGCTTGCTTAATCTCCACAACGGCCCCAACAGCGCTTGGATGCCTGGCTTCACCCTGGGGGTGCTCAGGAGTGGGCGCCTCACAGGGAAAAGCCAGGAGGGGTTTCATAGCGGTATGAGTACAGCGCCTTGAGACCCTAACGGGTGAGTAGTGCGCTATACAAGTGCTAATTTACATTTACAGTACCCTGAGCAGCTCAAGAATATGAACCAAATAGATAGTACATCAAAGTCACTCTTTTCCAGTTTAGCATAAGGCTGGTTAACTCTTGATCTTTGGAAACCCTCAGCTACATGGTGTTCACTTCCTTCACATTCTTCGAAAATGTTACATTATTAAGCAAATAAGTGACGCCAACAACAAAGTGTATCTAGGACGTTAGTCAGTCCAAATGGCATCAGCTTATATTCAAAGTGATTCATTTTATTCTTAAAGGCGATTTTCTTTTCTCATTCACAAAGTCTGAATAAATTGTGGGTAAATTATAAATGAAGCAACTATTGTAGTTTATTGCATTTGATTTGACAAGTGTTTAATTGGCAGGTGCATCATTTAATTATAAATGTGTAGTGACTGATGCCAGTACATGGATCATGAGTGTGGCTACCGCATGGCGGTAGCTGACACCCATCGTACAACTTTTACTTTAACTGGTTGTGTCATGCACCCACAGGATTCTGCCACCAGTGGATGACACTGCTCGGCTACTTTTCGACAGGTGACAATATATTTGCATGCAAACTTACCCTCTACGAGTGGATTCTCGTTTCCCTCCATCAATGGAGAAGAATGTTGGTTTGGACTCACACAATCAGAAACCATCCACAATCCGACCAATAGTTTGCTGGTGTAACACCAAACCACAATTCCAGACTGCTTTTGCTGGTGTAAATGTAAACATCTTTTGGAAAAATTAGACAGTTGGGGAATTTCTGCCTGACTTCTTCGGGCTATTTAGTGGCAGTATCATGATACTTGGGTTTGTGTGAAACTAGTAACAGGTAACCTTGTTACAGGAAAATCAAAACAAATGAAGGTCTCAAGCTTAAACCTACATTTTTTTATCTTTCTGTTGCAGGCCTGGGACTGGCTCTCAGGGGTGTTAGATCATGTCTGCCAAGTTTAGTGCAAAATTTCAGGAAATGGGTGACACCCTTTTATTGGATAAAACAGGTGTCGACCTTTAATCCCTATCCAAATGTTCCAAGTCCTACTTTGCCTCCAATAACTTAAGTGTCAACAATGCAAAAACAAATACAGTAATATTTAGGAAAAGAATCGGTAAACTGGGCAGATAGTAATTTAAAGACAAACTTGTTATCCAGTTACAAATATCTGACGATCTGGTTCCATGAGAGTTGTGGTCACTGGCATTACTTTTCAAATCTAAGTCCAAAAGCAATTTCACTTTCTGCCTTATCAGTGTTTCTGACCAACGATCTCTCTTACACCAGTATGTGAGGTGATAAGAGGGAGATTATTTCCAGCATTATATTATGGGAATTATGTTTTTCTTGGTTAGACGATTAAGGAAGACAACATACAGCTGGGAAAGCTCATGGAAGTCTAACCCCTTTTTAATGCTAATTAAGCATGTATTAAAAACATTCCAAGTGCAATTTACAATTTCAACAGATCAGTGTTCTGCTGCCTGATCAATTGGAGCACAACTATTCTCTTCATTCTATACATTTCCATAATATTTTCATACCTTGTTCTACAAACCGGATAAAAGAACATATGGGCCAATCAAAATTAAGGATATAAACTAATGGGCAGGTGTGGCTCTTCTCATGGGAAGAATGTGAGCTGGCCTTGGGATAATTACTGTGAGGTACTGAAGAAAAGCTGACTTCACTAAGGCTCTCATTATAAGTGGCCTAGTTAATTGTGATATGTGCGGTAATTTTAATTGTAATTGTAAATTGTGATTATATAGTGCTTACTACTGCCCTTGGGTTATGTGGTGAGTAGCCTGCTACTGTGGGACTCAAGATTAGAGGTTATTAGTTAATAGTTAGCAGATTAGTAAAAATGTTTTTGTATTATTGCTATTATGAGCTTAAAATAAACAGTATTGAATGTAATATGGATTTTGGTGCAGTAAACACCAAAATCCATGTTACTCCCCAAAGCCTGTAATCTGGTGGTACTTAACACACCCAATAAATAAACTCACCAAAGTCAAATTTTATCAGGTTTGATAAATATCACACCATTTACCAGGCGATCATAATGAGGCCCTATATCTGGAGTTCATTTTGCTATGCCAACATCTACGTTAACAGTTGGGGAATCAGACTAAATGTGCACGGTCCAACATTGAAATATAACATGGCAGTTAATTTTTCCCCTATTTCTAGCAATCCAACCCAGTCTTTCATACAATTGTCGCTTACCCCGACAACATTTTTGAGCACTTTTGGGCAAGTAAACACTTTATGAAACAGTGTGTGCAAAGCGAAGCAAAGCAACAAATACTAAACACATTCAGACGTCATCTTAATTTAGTTCATCATGCTTACACTGTTGGCCAATTTACCAGAACCAATGCTGGTCAATGCTCCACCTCAGTCGCCCAGTGAAACCCCCTTTTTCTGGCATCCTCGATTGGAGTCCGATCCAGCACTTGCCCCTTTTTATGAGTGAAGATGTTTCCTGCCAATGCAGAAGGTTCTGTGAAAGAAGATAGACAACGGGAAAGCTCATGGAAGTCTAACATGTTTAATGCAAAAATAGCAAGCACACCTCAAAAAATCTCTAAGTGCAATTTGTAGTTTCAATTTAACAGTGCACCACTGTCTGAACAGTTGGTGCGCATAATGCAAAATTCTATAAATTTCCACATTGTTTTTATACGTTTTTATACAATGGAGAACACGTGATCTGATGGAAAATCAAGATATACAGTAATGAGCAGGGGCTGGGCTCTTTGTGGAAAGAATGTGAGGCAGCCTTTGGATAGATACTGTGCGGTATGGTAGATAAGTTGACTTTACTAAATCTGCTTTCATGCTTGACTGTGCTAACATCAAAATGAAGCTATGCTTATTTGGACATTCAGTCTAAATGTGAAAGGAACCACAATGAAATATATCTAATAGCCATATATGTTGATTTTATCCAGAATTCACCACTATCATTTTACTAGAGATGATTCATCACATGAAATGCATCACATAAAAATTAAGAGAATAAACAATTGGTAGTTTCACAAGATGTATTTTCTGTATTTTTGATTTCCCCATCTTTACTTTCTGTATATGAGATGATGTTTACAGATTGCTTTTAAAATAAAGTTATTTTTCAAACTCTATTTTATGTTGCATTGAGTAACTTGTTGGGGATTCATTTTAATTAGTCGCTGGGGCACAGTGATAGTTTAGCTTAGGCTTGTGGACTGTGTCCTTTTACCTAGTAATTATGCTCTGTATTTCTGTACTCAATTTTATTAAATTTAATATTGCTCCTTTTAGTGGCATCGTTTTAATTTCATTATCAGCTGCTATTCTGCGAAAGCATCATGGTCAGTGCTGTGGATGACATACTTTGCATCATGTTCTTTTTCTCAGAATTACAAGAACAGAAAGCGAGGCACACAGAATAATATTTTGTATGGTCGGCCCCAAGACTGCGAAAACAATACAGCACTTAGGTACATACCCGCATCACGCTTCTGTTCATGAACATAAACATGTCTCCTATAAAAACATCTTTTAGGAAAAATGGCATTAGAGGGGGTTCCAGCTAACATTTCCATCCATGCTGCATGCCGGTTTTCGGTAGACCTCAGCCTTTGTGCCTCCACAGATCCTAATCAGGAGACTGGTGGCCTGACCTTGTACCAAGGTAACAGGGGTGAGGTGTGCTTCTAATAGACACTGCATGGGCAGATTTGGCTTACTTTGCCATGCTCTTGCTTAGGGGCTGGAGCTTAGGCCTTTAGGTAGGAATTGTATGCTTATGTCATGACAATATGTTGAAGCTGTTCATATTTACATCTCTAATTCTCACAATCCTGATTTTGTTATTCCTTATTATCCTAATCATTGCAGCTCATCCATTTTATCCTAGAGTGCAGTCTTTTCAATAAATGTGTTGAAAACTGTCCTGCATCTCTTTTCTTGCCGCTGTGTGTGTAAGAGACTCGTAAGTGGAGAGAAAAGGGTAAGGCTTGTTTCACCACAATTTTCACTGAGGGGTTTTCAGAGTTCCATGCAAGGCTGCCACAAATCACCTTTCCCAGTTGGGTTTTGGTGAGGTGCTGCTAGTGAGGCGGGAGGGTTGGGCCGCCAGCCGCCAACTGGTGTGGGAATTACTCAGTCACCTATAATGCAGAGGTGAGGCTGCCCCAAATCCAGCAGTTTCATCAGAGTACCTATGACAGACTGTTCTTCTTAAGGGAACATAAAGATTTCTTCATTTACATTCCTTTCTTCTCTCACGCTACTGATGCTTTATGGAGTTACTTCAGTTCTGCTCCACAACAGCAACTCTCGACCTGAGGCTTGATGAGGTGTTTCGCACATGACATTCTCATAGCGTGGTTGTGACATTTCTGCTTTCCTTTTGCGGTATGTGGCTTACAAGTTCGACTACAGTTGTGACTATGTCAGGACTGTGAGCAAGGATTATCGATGACCTTCTTTAACTTCAATACTCAGCAGCCAATAGGAAGTGAAAACACATAAGATAAACTATATTTCCCATTAACCAGACAGGAACTGGCCAATGCTCAATAGTCCACCAATTATGGCCCTATTCAGCTTTTAAATACTTCAGTATCTCCATCTTCCTCCTCTATCTTTGCTGCTCAGCAGCTAAGAGAAATCTCCTTTTCTTAACAGTTTTATGGTATTGAATGTTGTTTTATAATCTGCTATTGTGAATAGTTTGTTACTTATGTTTATGTTCGATCTAGCACCTTTTCAGAAGGATGAACAGTATTCACCTGTCTTCAAAGGATGCCCAAACGCATTCCAAGCTGGGCACTTGCTACAGTGGTATCAGCTCCAAAGGCAGGGGGCATCTTGTGGCGCTGATAGATGTGTGGTCACTCTTTCTTCTGTCTTGACACCCGGCTGCTCAACAGCAAGCTGATTAAAGGTGCATATGGTGACCCACTTTGACTATACATTGCGCTTTAGATACTAGCGCAGAATGGAATGCTGCATCAGAGAAAGGTGTCACAAGGTTAAACAAATAAGACAGTCACCTGACAGTCTAGGCTACTTACAACAGTAATAATTGCTCTGAAGTCAAGCAACTGAAGGCCCAGAGGCCCATATTTATACTTTTTTTGCAATGCAATTGTATTTTGTAAGTTTGCGTCGCTTTTGCGTAAAATAATGAAGCAAATATGGTGCAAAAAAAGTATAAGTATGGGCCTGAGTGTCTGGACTGACCCCAAAAGAAGTTAAAAGGATGCGTTTGTAGTGACTGTCCCACCTAATATAATGAGGATGCCAAAGACAGCTGACCGTCAGTCCTGTCTTACTGAAGAGGGAGAACTGCAATGAGAATGGTCCCATGGGTAGGCTGGTTTATGTATATTTAATTTTATCTGTCTCACAGACAGTAATGAGGCTGGGGAGGCTGGTTTATGTAAATATATATTTATCTATTTCACAGGCAGTAAACAAAGCTCTAAAGTCCCTCAATGAACAGCTAATTATAATGGTGGCTTGCCTACCTGAACCCCTTCTGGGACAGAGAGAAGAGTTCCCAGGTACAGTGCCAAGCGTGATGCGGAGCACTTGGAGCCTCCAAAAGTCTAAGGGACTTTCCACAAAAATCTGTGCATGCTGAAACATTTACCCTCTTCCCAGGAGGCAGGAAAACATGCAAAGACTGATGATTACTCATTGTATGATGATACAGATTAGAGCAGGCCTTGGCACCCTATATCCGCCCCTTATGATGTGGCAACTGAGGGACAGGATCTGTCTAATATGTTTGAATTGGACAATGTGTAACGCCTGAAATCCTTGGAATGAACACCAGTCAACAAGGTAGCAGCTTACATGGTCAATAATATGTGGCAGCCAATGGATAAAGAAGTCCCAGTTCCCATGAGACTAGAAACCCTCAGGCAACTCTTTAAGAGAAAATTACCCTGACCCCAGAGACTGAAAGGTCAACGTTTCTAGCGAAGTTCATATGAAACCACAAATAGAATAGATGTTACTGGCTATCAGACCCAGACAAATTACTGGAGCAGTGAGACCTCTCACCACGATTCTGGGCATAGTAGAAGATGTCAAAGTGTCAGGTAGCATCAAGAACCCTGATATCACCTCTGGATGGGCTGAAAGGGTCATATGCCTGGTAGAGAACGGCAATTGTGCACTCTCAAGCAAGAGAACATCCCTCCTCTTCAAAGTTGACCTGCAGCTGGGGGACATTGCTCCCTCAGAAAAGGGAGCTGTGCACAGGGATGCCTATTTGGGGACCCCTTTTATCAAAGAGCTTGGGAAATTTATTGCTACCCTTTCCTCCCTGAACAAAGTGCAAGGGGGCTGGTCAGGTAGACAGTTCCCATTGTCATAACTCAAAGGTGTTTTCTCCAGTTCCTTTGGTTTACAAATTTACTGCATTACACTTCAGACTATCTTCAAGCGAAGTGATGCTTCAGCAAGGTGCTGTGTCCCTTGGTAGAATTCCTGAGAATCAGGGAAATAAGATGGATCATTTACCTAGATGACATACTGTTGATGAATCAAGGTCCATATCAGCTACAGACACACCTACTGCACTCCTTTAGGTCTTAGGCTTTGTGTTAATTAAGGAGCCAGTCAATGTTGTTGATTCATGGATTCAGGATAGATTGAACCAGGACTCACTCAGCTTTCTAGTGGTAATGGTCACAGGAATGAAGAAGGATCTGAGGAAAACCCTTCGCAGGGAAACAATTTCGCTCAGGTAATTGGACAAGTTAGTTGGGCTACGGCTATCATCTATACAATGACTTTCCCAGGCTCTCTACATTATAGATTTACATTTGAATGAACAACACATATTCACATACTTGGATCTAGTAGTACTATGTTAGGCAGCAAAGACAGACATCCAATGATGGTTGGAAAACATGGATGTGTGGAACTGGAGAACAATATTTGGCTCTGCCCCAGATATGGTCATATAATCAGATACCAGCCATTGGGGTGGGGCGCCAGATGTGGAGTAATCTCAATGTTAAGAAAATGGTCTGCAAAGGAGTTGAACCTCCACATCAGTTGTCTGGAGCATTTGGTGGGTTGTTCAAGTTCAAGTCAGTGATGAAGGACAAGGTGTTTTATTGGATCTTCTCAAAATGGACTATGGTCCTCATTATTACCTTGGCGGTCAGCTGACTGCCACGCCGGCGATGGCGGTAGTACCCCCACCAGGCTGGCAGTGAAGACCGCCATATTATGAACATGGTGGTGATCTCTCTCATATATAGCCAATGGACTACTTGAACCGCCAGTGCGGTCCGGCCACCGACCACGGTGGTTGCCATCTTCAGGCTGGTGGAACACCATTCACCGCCCACCACATTACGACATAGCAGACCGCCAAGATTTCTGGGGCAGGACCACCACCACGAAAAGCCTGGCAGAAACGACCCATACAAAAGGAGACACTCATCTCCAGGGACACAGCGGAGTCCGTGGCCGCCATGGAACCTGAACTGGAAGCCCTGCCGATTCTGTACCTTGTGATGGGAGTCCAGGAGTAGCAACGCCAACAAAGACGACGACGGTGAGGACAGCCGCCTAGCACACAAGGGAGGGAGGGGAGAGTGACACACTCACACGCACAACACACACCATACATACATACCACACACGGAGAACAATCCGCTGAAAAGTACAACAACAATAGAACCCAGAAGTAAAAAAAGCCAGGACAAATACCTTTGGTCCAACCACTGTATTATGATGGGAATAGCGAGCACATTAAAATCATAGAACTATATACACTAAGGGCCATTTACCAGTCCAAAAGGGTCCATTGTCCTACACAGAGGCCCAACTTGACTGCAACAGCCCAAGTAACTCCACTGGGCATGGACATCTATGTGCAAGGCAGGCACCTCAGTAGGTGGTGGGGTCTTTTCTTGGGAGGGGGTCCTTGGATTAGAGTTTGGGAGGGGGCGGGCCTTTGCTCCTCTGTTTATGGGGTGGAGGGATGTGCTTGGAGGGGGGTCGAAGTGGCTGTCCTGTGCCCCGTAGTGGGATCTTTTTCTGTGGGGGGAGGGACATGTGTAACACCAGGGGGCCATGAGAGGACTGGGAGCTGGAGGTACTGGGCTGGGGGAGCTGGACATTCCTTTTCCAGACAACACATGGTGGGTCAGGAGGAGGGAAGAGGTCAAGGCGGACAAGGAAAATATGTTTTGGTACAGTGGGGCGGAGTGTGGGAGGAGGTTTGAGAGTGGAGGTAGAGGGAGTGGGTGTAGGAGGAGTAGGTGTGCAGGACTGAGTTGCAGGTGCATGTACAGTGTGCGTGTGTTAGGTGGATGGCTGTTGAGTGTCTGAGTGGGAGCGTTTATGTGTTTTTGGAGGGGGGCAGACAGGGTGGGAGAGGACAAACAGGTTGTGTGCATGTATGTTGTGGTGGTGTCTGCAAGTGAGGTGGGTGTGCTCCACGTGGTTGTGATGGTGGTGGTGGTGACTACGCATGTGGTGAATGGGGTGCTAGTCTGTGTGTCTGCTGTTGTGGTGACTGTGGGCAAGGCTGTACAGCTGGCAGGATCTGGGACTGAGGATGCAGTGCTTGCAGTTGTGAGTGCTGATGTGACTGTGAGGGAGGAGGAGGCGGGAAAGCAGTGGAGGCAGTGCTGGGGCAGGGGCTCAGGTGCCTGCAGCGAATGAGATGCCCACCCTCCTGGCTAAGCGGGCATGGGCAACTGGGTGGGGGGGCTACTGAGAGGGCACTGCTGGTACTGGGGTGACGGAAAATGATCTAGCTGGGGTGCTCCCAGAGGGGTCCGCCACCACCAGGGAGCTTCCATCGGAGGGGGAATCATAGTCTGTTGTTGAGCTCCTGCCTCCCCCGTGGTGCTTCCCTCTCCCTCCAACCCACTGGTCCCCTCGGCATCAGTTGACACTGCCTCCTGGGTCCTGTGGGCTGCAGCTCCCCCACTCATCGGTGCCCCTGCTCCATCGCCAGATGATGCTAATGCACACAAGGACAGGATGAGAAAAGGAGAGAGGGTGGAGGAGAAAGAAAGGGAGGTCCTCCCACCTCTTTCTGCAGTGGGTGCTCTGCCGGATATGTACCCCCAGGGTCCGCACGTCCTTGCCGATGGCACGCCATAACCTTTTCTTCTGATGGGCGCTGACCTGCATAGGGAACACAGACAGAAGCACACCATGAGCTCCACACTACATTCTGTTACAGCAATGGCTTACATACTGCATAGATCCCACATTAACCTTACACATAACTCATACCTCTATGTACACATTGCATGCAGCAAAAGTACACTTCCCAAATGACACACTGCCTGCACACACATACATCTACATACTGTCATGTCTCATCCAAAGTACCCAAAAGGGGCTCACCTGTTGATCTGGAGGCCCATACAACTGTCCATACAAGGGTAGGACCCCATCCACAAGCTTCTCAAGTTCTTCATATGGGAAGGCTGGGGCCTTATCCCCTGTAGCATGGACCATTGTTGGTTACAGACACAGGACACAGCAGCACACGTAGTGGAGGTGTTGATATGGTGAGAGTCAGAAATCATGTGAAGTGGGATACAGAAAATGGCGGTCACGTCCGCGCCGGAGAACACCGTCACCGCCGGCGGTGATCATCATTGGCCCTGTGCTCCATAGACTTCCATGTTAATCAATCAGGAGTTGCATGGCGGTGCAGACTGCCCTCCGCCATGACACCAAACGCCGGTGGAGTGAGGTCACTTCCCCTTGTCCCTCCATGCAGGACAGACGGTTGCCATTTCCTGATGCTGGTACTCATGGCACTCAATTTAATGTGTGTCATAGGTACCGATGGTAGACACCAAGGCAATTCCTATCCGCTATATACTTTGGTTTGGTTGTAGACTCTGGCACTCAAATTAGATCTCATACCAGTGCCCTGCTTGCAGATGAGTAGTTGACAGAACATGTAAAATGGGATGCTACAAATCACAACACACAACTCCGACTACATCTGTGAGTCACAATGGCAATTGAATAGTATGTATTTTGGAAGAAGTCTGTTTGCATGTAGAGGACACCGGTGCAAATTACAATCATTGGTTGCATGAACTGGATGGGACTGCTATGTATACTGTGATGTTGTGTGTCCATCCTTCCTGTTGTCACACACTTATGATGTTTGGTGTCTTTAGATACCAACCACTGTGGAGGAGGAGGAGGCATGCACCTGCGTACAGACCCCAAGTCGACTTAGCTACACTGGTGGAACGCCATATTATACTCACCTATCGCCTGGACAGGGCCACACTGAACTGTGTCAACAATTGGAGCCAGATCTCATTCCTGCTATTCGTAGTCCTACAGCAATACCCACTGCAGTACAGGTGCTGTCCGTGCTCCACTTCCTGGCCAGTGGTTCTTTCCAGGTGACTGTGGGCTTGGCTGCAGGTATGTCACAGCCAATGTTTTCTAATGTGCTGAGCAGAGTTTGGCTGCCTTGCTGTAACACATGAGCAGCTGTATTCTCATTCCCCCACAGTGATGATTTGCCCACTGTGAAGGCTGCATTCTACACAATAGGAAACATTCCACATGTGACTGGGGCCATTGACGGGACCCATATTGCCTTGGTCCCTCCCAGGACAAATGAGCAGGTGTACAGAAATAGGAAGAATTACCATTTAATAAATGTCCAGATGGTGTGCCTTGCTGACCAGTACATTTCCCACATTGCTGTCATGTTTCCCAGATCTGTGCATGATGCCTATGTACTAAGGAACAGCAGCGTCCCACAGATAATGGCACAACTACGGAGAGAGAGAGAGTGTGGCTCATAGGTGGGCTTGAAGCTTTACACAATGTATGTCACTGTATGCCACCTGGAGTTGTCCTCTGTGCTATGGTACATGAGTAATGTGTGTGTCTCACTACTTCCAGGTGACACCGGCTACCCAAACCTATCCTGGCTGTTGACACCAGTGAGGAATCCGAGGACAGGGCCAGAGAATCGTTACAATGAAGGACATGGTTGGACCAGAAGAGTAATTGAAAGGACTTTTGGGCTACTGAAAGACAGGTTCAGGTGCCTCCATGTTTCTGGTGGCTCTCCACTGTACGCTCCTAGGAAGGTCTGCCAGATAGCGTTGGCCTGCTGTGTGCTGCACAATTTGGCCCTCAGACGCCATGTGCCATTCCTGCAGGAGGAGGGGGGGAGACAATGCACCTGTGGCAGCAGAGGACTCTGAAGACAGTGATGAGGATGGAGAGGAGGAGGAGGATGTGGACAACAGGACACATCTGATACAGCAGTACTTCCAATGACACTCAGTTAAAACAGTACTTCTGTTCATACCTCCATTACAATTAAGTGTTGTGTGGCTGCTGTGTTGTGCCAAGCACAAATGAGTGCATTATGTGACCTGACACTGTTCCATCTGTGGTCAGTCGTGCCAGTGGTATGGTGATAGTGATCAAGCTTATTCAGCCCATGCAATGTATCAGTAGTTTAGCATTTTCAAATACATGCCCACTGCAAACTGTGTCCTCAATCCATGCAGTACTTAGCATCTGTTGCTAGGAATGTATTGTGAGTTACAATGTGCTTGCACAACCGCTCTGTGACTTCAATTTCCCTGACAGTGTGGCCCAGACTAGGTTGTCACAAGGAAGGATTGGCATACTGACAATATGGCATTGCTAATACTGTGGTATAGTGTGTGCGGGCTTGAAATGAGTTGTTTCTCCTCACTTATGGTGTTTGGAGTCAAATGCTGTGCAAATGTCTGAGTTGAAGAGTATAGCTGAATGTAGGCTGTGATGTTACAGGGGCTCATGTTGCTCTACTTCCTTTACTCCTCATTTGAATGTCACTAATGGCTTTCCTTTTTGCAGATGTTGGTGTGGTCACTACTGTGAACTCATGTGATGTCTACAGACCGCTTTCACACAGTTTGGTGGATGGTGACTTGTGGCATGCTCTCACACTGGTTATGTATACCCCAAACTGACTGTCCATTGGATGGATTCACACTTTACATGAAATTTGCACAGGACCATAAAGGCCAAGACATTGCATATTGTTGTAATTAAAGCACAAAACCTTCAGTTGTGTTTAAGTTTGTTGATTGAGTTGACAAAAAGGAAGGTATAGTGCAATGGAGTGGGGTGAGGGTGGATGAAATCTTCAGTGTAGTGGCGCAGTTGGTTTGTAGCACAGGTCCAGTATCCATGGGGCCATAAGTAAAGGAGCAATGGCAGTCCAAAATAAACATGGTGTCTCAGTGGCACACAAGGGAAACATTTAGGAGGGGCTCACTTCCTGGAAGTGGTTTGCATCTTGGCCACAGTCTCTGGTGGCTGTCTGGGTCGCAGGAAACATTTGCAGGTGGTCCTTCTGCTGCAGAGGGAGGGGTGCTGGTGGCCTGTGAGCCCTGTAGCAGGTCCTCCTGTCCACTAGCTGCAGCAGATGTGAAGGGCTGGTCAGTACACTGGCTAGTGGAAGGGGCCAGCTGGTATTTTGTGTAGTCACGCATGATGGTAGCCATGTCACTGAGCACCCTGCAATGGAGGCCATGTTGGCATTTAAGGCCTGCAACTGCTGTGTGACCTCCTGGTGATGTTCCCCTTGCAGCCTCTGGTTCTCCTGCAAGATGGTAGGTACCTGGTCCATCCTGTTCTAGTATTTCTGGTACGCTCCCAGGACATGTGAGAGTGCCGCCTGGGCAGTCAGTTCCCTGGTTTGGCCCACCCCTTGGCACACAGCTATCCTCCCACTGGTCCTTGCCCCCTGTGCCTGTGTCCCGTGAACTGTGTGCCCACTCCCACTGACACCAGGACCTTCATTGTCTTGCCTGTGTGGTGTTGACTCCGGTCCCTGTACAGGTGGGCACACTGTTGATTGACATGTCCTGGAGACAGAGGTTTGGGGACGTTTGGTGGCTGCTGTGGTATTGGAGTCCAATGTGAGGTGCCCTGTGGCAGACTGGGTATTGCCTGTGGTGTTCGACTGACCAGTGGTCCCAGATGGGCCAGGGAGATCATCCAGATCCAGACATCCGGAGTTGCTGTCATCACTGGAGCCTTCTTCTGGTGGAGGACTGGGTTGACGTGGCACATGCTGGCCAGTGGCACTGGCTGGGGTACTTGTGGACATGTATGAGATGTGTTACAGTCATTGTCAGTTACATATTCAGCATTCCTTGCTTCCCCTATGGGGTGGGTGTTGTTCTTCCACCTCTGGTTTGTTTATGGTGATGGATTGTGGGATTGGTAGTGCTATATGCTGCCCATGCATTACTATTGTGTGTGCATGCTGAGCTTGGAGGGGTATGCTTGCAGTGGGTAGGACATGCAGGGGTACACAGATGAGGGTTGTTATGGGGGTGGATCTCTGGGATGCAGTAGAGTGAAGCGAGTCAGGGTGACGGGGTGACATGCAGGTATCGGTGGTGGTGGGGTTATAATGGTGAATTACCAGTGTCCAGCCCACCAGTGATCCCAGTGAGGCCCTCTGGATGCAGGATAGCCAAGACTTTCTCCTCCCATGTTGTCAAGTGTGGGGAGGGGAGTGGGGGTCCACCACCAGTCTTCATGACGGGAATGTGGTGCCTGGATGCCATTGCACGCACCTTCCCCCGTAGGTCATTCCACCTCTTTCCTATGTCATCTCTTGTGCGAGGAGAGGTTCCCACAGAGTTCACCTTGTCCACGATCCTACACCATAGCTCCATCTTCCTGGCAATGGATAGCTGCTGGACCCTTGCACCGAACAGCTGTGGCTCAACCCTTGCAAATTCACCTACCATCAACCGCAACTCCTTATCAGTGAAACAGGGATTCTTTTGTGGGGACATGCCTATTGTGTAGTGGGTGTAGTGTGCGTGTTGTGCAGAGGGTGCAATGTTTTGTCGGGATGCAGGAGGTGTGTGTGTATGTGGGATGCGGTGGAGTAGTGATTGTGTCCAGTGTTGTTGTGGGTTAGGTGTTGTGGTATGGGGTGTGGTGTTGAGGTTTGGTGTGTGGTGTGTGATGCATGACGGGTAGTTTGTGTGTGCAGTTATGTAGATGTTTGGGATGGCAATGTGTAGATAGGTTTTCATGTCTGCAAAGACTTGTGGGTTGTGTGGGGTGTATTTTATAGTGCTGTTGGTGGGTGTGTACGGTATGTGTATATGTGTCAGGTGTGGGTTTTTTAATCTGGCCAATGTTGGCTTCTTTAGGTGTTGTGTGGCCAAATCGACCGCGGCGGTCCCCACTGCCAATGGGTAACCGCCGTTGAGTGACCGCTGTGGTGATTCGTGGGCCATTATTTGGAGGGCAGTGTGTTGAAGGCGGGGCGGGAAAAGTGGTGGGACCGACTATTTTTCGCCAGCGTTAGGTCTGGCGGGATTGTTGTGTTGGCTGCTTTCTGGCGGTTTTGTGTTTGTGAGTCATGATCCGGTGGGTGGATTGCCACCTCCGCGGCGGTCTGTTAGCAGCCGTCACCACAGCAGTTTTCTGAAAAGACCACCAAAGTCATAATGAGGGCCTATGTGTCTGTGATTAGATATATCAATCGACTGGGGGCCATGTGGTCCAAGAGACTGGTGGATCTGGCAAAGGACTTCTGGCACTTCTACCTGGAATGCAAAATTTCAGTGAAGGCAGAATTCCTTTTAGGTCACCAGAATGGGACAGCAGACTGGAACTCGAGGTTTATTAATAATTCCAGTGACTTGATGCTGAATCATAAGAGTATTTGGAGTACCAGAGTGCAGAGATGCAGAATGCAGATATGGTGTATGTGTGAGATGAACCTATTTGCTTCCAGACTCAACTATCAACATCTGAAATATATCAGCTGTGTTCAGATCCCAGGCCTAAGTGACAGATGCATTTCTACAGGAATGAGAGACAGCATATTATCTTTTTTTTCATCCTGGGGTGATCCCCCTCCTCCCTCTTAAGACCATGTTTTTCTACATAGCGCTTACTGATAAATGTTGTATTTCATATCAACGGGGAGAGGATGTGGCATTACCGCCAGAGCTGCTTATCTTGCAACTGGGGAACAAGTTTATTTGAGCCTCGGCGTCATTTCAACAATCTTGTGATTCTGGAAAAATGACTTAATCTTCCCGTGCCTAAAAAATGAATGTGACCTTGTGTAATATAACTGGTGCTCATGTATAGCAGGCCAGTACCTTTGGGTTGAGATCGCAATTTATAAAACTGCAAAAAAATAAACAATCAACAGATAATGCTATGTACATTTAGTTATGATTAAGTGCTCTGAAGGGACCACCAACACCAAATGATATGTGTGAAACTAAAGAAAACGTCTAAATAGATAATATTGCTTACTATATTAATCGTTCTCAGTGTTTTGATCCCAATAGGATGAGAAGCAGAGTAAGTTGTATTGGGGTCTGAGTTGTTAACGTACTTGTTTCACCCATATCTCAGCCCACATAGCCGTGCAGGTAGTGTTTCGCCCTGAAGTTCCCTTGTTCCTGCACCCTTCTAAGTTTCTTTTGGCATATATGTACATTCTTATTCTCAGGAGAGACGTTACCAGATCCAGCGGTTTATAGACATACCCGAAGGTACTGGGGCCCCTCTGCCCCATGGGAGCAATAATGAGATTGGAGGCGCCACAAAGTTAGTGATCTACACTTGGTGCCCCACACGCCAAGACCTACCCGTGACCCATCCCATTCGACGCACCACTGCTCCCCTACCACAGCTTGCCTCAAGATAAACTTTCAAAATAAAGTCAGTTATGTTTTTTTGATGTGTCTAAAGCTCATCTACGATGCAAAAAACGGAGCTACCTCAGATCACAGTGGTGTTGCCAGGGGAGGGCTAGGTGGAGGCCGTGCTTCAGATGCATTTCTCTAGGCTGATAGTAAAACCAATGAGTTTGCGAGGGGGGGGGGCGTTGGTAACGGGGAGCCGCGGGGTGGTTGAAAGTCCTCTTGTCATGTAACAATGCCTTGTCCAAGTGATGGAACCAGGCCTTTGGGTATTTAGGAGACATCATGGCCACAATGATAACGTTGCCATTGTTTTCAAATAAAGGTTGTCTTTCACCTCTAGTCGTTTTAAACAAGCAGTTAACTCATCTCCTCTTGAAACTATCACCTCTCACTCTGATATAAGCAAAAGCAAAACTACAATGTGCACTGGCACTGACTCAAAAGGAGCTCGTGCTTTTATGTGCAAGCTGATGCACTACAGTGGAATATAACCACTGAACAATGTAATCCTAATGGGCTGCTGAGGATTTGGATCAGGTAGCCTATTGAATGCTCGTTTGATCGTGGGAGAGAAGATCGACGATTCTTCTGTGGGGATTTGTGTATAATGTGCAGTTGACTGGTTGCTTTTATTTTTCTTAGCGAAGTATACACTTGTGAACGTGCAGAGGCTGCTTTGAGTGAAGGAATCTGGCACTTCTGCATCTGTGTAATTGGTCAAAGTGTTGAAGGCTTACACTTCTGAATGCGTAAGACCTGTTCTATGGGATAGAAGCTTGCTGTTCCACGCGTCCTAGACATTTTCTGAGTGCAGGACGTTTGCAATTTCATTTGTCCAGGACCTATTCTGAGTGTAAGAAGCACCCACCCCTGCATGTCCCAGGGAAGTCCGGACTAAGAGAAGCCTGCACTTCGGCATGTGTTACCCACGCTGAGAGAGTGAAGCTTGCACTTACGCACCACGCTAACGTATCAAGAGTGAGGGAAGCTTACACCTATGCACCATGCTAACATATTCAGACTGAGGCAAGCTCGTACTTATGTATGTGTCAGACTTCATTTGAGTGATGGAAGCTGGTAGTTATACATGTCAAGGACCTCTTCCGAATGAGGAAATCTTGCATTATGCATCTACCGAGCTTGTTCTGAGAAGAAAATGTATTCTACCTATTAAAGAACTCCCAAGTTTCCGAGGTCCAGGTATAAGTGGTTCATCAAGCCCAGGGTTTTGCTTTGTATTTTTGGACTGTCATTCCTGGTTCACTGGGTATAAAGTCATGCTTACAAACGCCAGAATGGAAAGAGAAACCTGAAAACCATGAACTAGACAGGCTCATTGGGCCTACATCTGGGGAAACAGGAAGGCTTTCGTATTCTGAACCTTTGGTATTTTACAGTAAAAATTAAACAATAGCAATATAAATTTTGCTTGTCTTGCAGAAACCCCATCTCCATAAGCTCTATCATTTTTGGCAGTGTTCCCTTCCCATTTGCACCCTGGAATCGGATTTAATCCTACCATTGATCGGAGCAAATATCCAACAGTTTTTGGGGAATAAACGAATTGGGAATAGGTTTGTGAATGCTTCCAAACTCCCCCTACACTGGACACTCTTTCTGATCGCCAATTGTAGGTGGTCCCACCAGTTTTATCTGAGGCCCCTAGTGTGTCTCTGACCATAAAACCTTTCTACAAACCACTAAGGAGATCGCCTCTGTGACCTCAGAGCCCTCTGCGATTTCCAGAAACACAAGGCTGCCTCACTACCCTTTCCAACCCAGCACGCTCCCATCCCCCCAAACACTCACCACCTTTCTGCCTCAAGAACTGTCACATTTTATGGTATTATTTAAATTAATATTATTCGTCTGGTTCCGAATCTGACAGTTTTTACATTCCTTCTCCCCCTTGCAGCACATTTTTTTTTTGGTACTGTATTTATTTAATTATCACAAAGGCACACATGGTCTACATATCATCACATTGCTTGTGAATACATACCCCCCCATTACAACCAATACCGTTTTCCTCAGTCAGCATCAAGTCTCTCACCAGTTGGGTTTGCCTCCGTGTGCGTTACTACTGATGAAGCAGAAAATGAAGGTTTTGATTTATTAACACATAAACGTAGTGTGAAACAATCATGTGTGATATTAACCGAACTAATAAAGATTGTACGGGGACAAAATGTGCCCTCAGAGTAGTTTGCCATCATTTATATGCGTGCTTTATATAACGTGGTGTATTAGAATTGCACTAATCCGACATAATCATAAACGTGTGCTACGATTTGCTTATTTGAAATGCCTTAGCTTAGCATTACTTTAGCAGAGGCTTTGGCCTAGTTGCCTGGTCTCACGGTTTAGATGTTCGTATTTTTCCACTGTGCTATTAAACGTGTATTTCTGCTTAAAGCTGTATTTTTCCACAGAAACTGCTCACATGCTTATCTTAAAGTTGGTGCCAGCATGGCATTTTTCTCTTAAATTCAAGGTCGGCTTGCAGGTGCGGACAATGGAGCCTCTGAGAGTAAGCTAATCGAGAAACAATGTTGCAACTTGTGTACCCATCTCCAAGGATAATGTATGCTTAAGTAAAAGCTTGAGAACTGTCGTTTTTGATTGGTCAATTTGAAGCTAACCTATGAACCCACCAATGGAGACCCTACAGGACTTGAACTGTTGTCTATAAAACCCAGGTGCACGAGAGGGGAGCTCTCTCTCTCTATCTTCGGACATCCCGCCATTTTGACTTCGTAGCTACTATGACCCATTTTGCTGCGACGCCATTTTGAGAGACTTTGATGCTTTCTCTAGTCGAGAGAAAGAGACTTTAATGATTCTTGCCCTAGAGACTTTAACTTTGATTTGCCCCTTTGCATGAAGTAGTAATCTTATCTTGCCGCCGTGAGGCAATTGCCCCGTTCACCCCTGCCCCTTTGTCCCGGTCCCATGCTGATCGAGAAACAGTACCTGTGAGACGAAGAATTCATTGATTGCTGATCGGAATTGGTAATTATGAAAGGAAACTGTAAAATTGCATTGTGTTTCTTTTAGGTAACCAACTGCTGATTTTGATAAGGACCCTAGCTAGGAGTTTTCTAAATTGATGTTGCCAAATTGTTTTTGCATGAAGTCCCACATGCTGATGCTAATTTGAGGTTAGATGAGGATTCCATATATCGCACGATGCAATTGGAGATCTTGTTATGCTGACTAAATGTACGCAATTAGCCCATTACAGATTATCGTATTAGTGCTTTGCATTGCCACTATCGAATGCCTTGTGATTCAAATGCTACATAGATTACACTTGTTTCGACGATATGGACAGCTATTAATGTTCATTTATGTTTATCATTTGGTGTTGAGACACATCTATATCGTGCTAGCTTTGTTAATATAGGGAAATAAATTCACTAACTTTGCAATAAACTGGTGTGGTTATTCCTGGCTAAAAGGCCAGGGTTCGCCGAAATGTATTCTGGATTAATTGTTAAGTGTTATGTTGTTCAAGGTGTTGCTTATGTTCGTTATTGATTATCGATATAAGGTGATTGATCGATCAAGAGTACAGAGAGTTCCCACTTAGTCAAAAGATTCATCGACCTACAGAGCGTCCGAACGCAGGTAAATTGTTACCACGTTCCGCTCTATCAGTAGATGGTAGCAGAGGACGGTTTCGTCTTTTGGGACCCTGTACCATTAGAGTACATGGTGTTGAATTAACGGTTACGGATTTGAGGCCTCATTCGGGAAGTTGAATTAGATTTTTCTTGAATGAAAATAATTGACAAGATAATGATGGGCTAGGTCCACCGCGACTTTCCCGGGATCTCGGAGCTTGCGAATGGAGAGAAAGGAGATGTGGAAACAGCGTCGGCAGTACTAGTGATGGTATGAGTGAAGTTAGGGTTTTGCGCTTGCACAGCTTATTGCCGCAGGGTGTGTGAAAAGGTTGCGAGGATTTTCATTTAAGGATAAGCGGAGGTGCGACTCCGAGTGTAGAAGTAGTGAAGTCGTCGAACTTCATAGAGTTAGCGGAGGTGCGGCTCCGAGTGTGAGAGTAGGGAAGTCGTCGAACTTCATGTGCGTCTGGCGCTTTGTGCATAAAAAGGTCCACGTGGTTGTTGTTGTTGAGACGGGCCCTGCGAGGTCAAGAGACTCCGGAGTATGTTGATCCATGTTGTGGTCTGGGCGGTTTAGTAGGTTGATCGGGCGTGGTCAACGAGTGGGTACGTGTGTTAGGGAGTGAAAGAAACTTCGACTTCGGGCTTTGACAAGATTCTAAGTGCACTAGAACAGATCATTGACAAGTTGAGAGTAGGTCTGCGGGTCAGATTTGCTTGCGAATGTGGGGACTGAGAAAGACGGAATAGCGGCCGAGGCTGGTGAAAGAGATCGAATAGTGGCCGAGGTTAGTGAAAAGTCCCTAAGGTCCTGAAGCGATTATGTTACCCTTCCTGTAGTAAACCGACAGATCTGTTTTAGTTTTTGGTAGCTCGCGATACATGCAAAAAGTTGTTACGGGAGGAACTGAGTGAAGGAGGATTAGCCGCGAGGCTTTGTCAGCCGCAGTGTGTGTGAGTGTGACGTCACTAAGAGCCGCGCTGGGATAGGTTGGTTGGAGAGAAGGGTCGCGCACGGATTGGACGCAGTCCGTGGCACTCGATTGGAAGGGGAAAGGCAGGTGAAGAGTATTCCGGGAATTAAAGTCACCTATTGATTACAAATTTTGTGGAATAACAGTGAACTATTGATTGTAAAATTTGTGAATTAAAAGACGAGAAAATGAAATTCCTTAAAGCATTTAGGAGCGCGATGAAAGGGGAGTCTTACATCAAAGCGAGCGTAGGAGAGGAGACGCCGCCCGAGGGTACACCAGCTTACATTGTGATGGAAGAAAAGGGGGTAGCTCCGTGCCTTTGGCTAAAGCAATGGCACAAGTGGACAGAGAAACATGGGAGCGTAGCATTCCTGATACATGGGACATTCAATATAAGGGTCCTAGAGAATTTGAGATTCACGATGTATGACATGAAGGTGCCTCCAAGGCCAGCACAGTTTGAGGCTCTAGCCATTTGGGAACTCATGGCTAGACAGCAACAGAAAAACAAGTTCGAAACAAGGATGAGAAAGGTAGAAAAGACACTAGCGGATGCTAGGTGGGATAATGCGCAGAAGGTGTGGAGGTCAGATGTATTGCAGGGAATAAAATTGTTCCCCGCAATTACTAAGGATGAAGAGGAGACAGGTAAGAAAGCTACCTGTAAGACAGACAGGAAATGTTCCAAGGACAGAGAGGACGAGGAAAAGTTGAGAAGAGAAGAGGAGTTAGAGGATGAAGAGTTGATAATGGAATTGTTGAACGACCGTCCACCACCTTATGCAGAGAATGGACAAGGTCCAAGTACCAGTTCTGCCCCTCCGGCATCGGTACAGAACAGTGAAACGCAGAATCCAGGAGCACCATCGGGATCTAAGGATCCGAGCTTACTGCTCACCCCACAGATACCACAGGTCAGGAGAATGTATCCAGATGTGCCCGTGTTGAAACCAGCAGAAAATTATCAGCTGCAGATGCCAGGGTACTACAACAGTGATAATAGTGGAGGAATGATTCTAGATCCAACCGTAAGGGGCGTACAGAATGGTTACAACCCAACAATGGCACAAGCTGAATCAACTCAGTTTATGATGCCTCAAAAGCAGATGCAGGGAGGAAATGTTCATGCTCAAATGACGGGGAGTCAGATGGGCATGCCGGCAATGATGGCCCATAATATGGGGATGAACATGCCTCAGAATATGGGAAATGGACAAAATCCAGATGCGATATCACTGCCCATTACCGTAGGTCCAGTGGTACCTTTGTATAGTCAGCCTAACTTAGGTATGAACAGTCAGGGACCAATGCTGCAAAATGGGACAGAAAGAAGGTGCATAGAAAACATTCCAGGGATAACTCCGATAGCGGCTCAGCCAACTGGGTGTGGGTCCTTGATGGAGTTTAGTCCCGTATGCGCTCAGTCAACACTGGTGAGGTCGAGCCCCCCATTGATAATACCATTAACATCGAACACTGAAAAGTTGCCGCAACCATCGATGGCAGTCGATGTGAATGCTACACTGATGGGGGTAAATGCGCAACAGCTGACACAGTGGTTCAACAGTTTAAATTCCACACAAAGTCCAGACAGTGGGAAGGGAGACGATTACTTGAGCAGGATGAGGCTGAACATGGAAGCACAAGAATTGGTGGAAGGGAATATGGGTGTGAACAGGTTAGAATCCTACACGGAAGAGGAGTTGAGGTATCTATGTCCAAAGATCACGAAAGAAGTAAACAAGGTGCATAAAAGTTTACAGGAAGTAGCAGACAGGAACGGAATTGACATAGGCAAGACGAAACACTTGAGCAGGAGCTATAGGTTGGATTTTGGGACCACAGATTATGAACACATGAGATCAGCAGGCATGAAGGCACACCTTAGAGAATTGTTGCAGAGTGCCCAAGTGTGGAGGTGCTTAGACAAGTGGGAAAGCAGATGGGTAAAGAGGAAGGATAAGAGGAGGGACAGTGCCACAGAGCACAATGAGAAAAGACCGCAGAGCAGCGAAACAGTAACTATGTTACCAATGAGGGAGACAGCAGGGGGAAAATTAGTACATGTACCATGGCACAGGAGCGATATTCAGTCATTTACGAATGATTTTCCCAAACTGAGGGAGAAGCCGATCGAATGGTATCAACAGACTGATAGGTTTGTGAAGCTTGCAAAATGTCTCTGGGAAGACCTGAACACTTTATTCGAGATTGTGGTTCCGGCAGATTTGTGGGAGGATTGCAAAAGAGCTGTAGGTTGGCCGACAAGTGAACCAGAGAGAGACAGAGAGACGGGTGCACCATCACCTATAGTGATGTGTCTGTACTATAAGGTGATTGAGCATTTGAAGACAAAGGTTGCAGCGAAAAATGTGGATTGGCAGAAAATTGATCGAACTGCCCAAGAGGCTAAAGAATCGATTCATAGTTACTATGAGAGGTTGTTGAAGGCGTTCAAGAATTACAGTGGCACGGAAGCAATAGAGGCGAAGGATATGCTTCATTTTGTGTTCAGATTTGTGGAAGGGCTGAGACCAGAGATAAGTCAGATGATAAAATCGCATTTGATCTGCTGGCAGTCGAAACCGATTGATGAAGTCTTGACTTATGCGAAATACTGTAGCGACGAAATTGAGGTGAAACAGAAAAAGCTGAAAGAGAAGGTGATGATGATGCAGCTTAAGGCGGCTCAGACAGGCTTGCAAGGGTTGCCAGGGATGCAAGGGTTCCAACAGCAGGTACCGCAACAGCAGCCGCAGTTGCAGGGAAACATGGTGTTTCAGCAACAGCAGCCGCAGTTGCAAGGAAACATGGCGTTTCAGCCACAGGGCAGAGGCAGAGGCAGAGGAGGTTTTGTGAATAATGGTCCGGATTTGAACACTGTTGTGACAGGTGTGCAGGCAATGAAGAAAGTGATGCCGTGTCATGCGTGCGGAAACGTAGGTCATTGGAAACGCAAGTGCCCGATGGTGGTGCAGGAAGGTGCAGGTGCAGGTGTAGGTGTTGGTCAGCAAAACAATGATGTCAATGCATTTCAGACAATGAGAGGACCAAAAATGAGAGGTCTAAACTCAAATTTTCAGACCATAAATCAATTGCAGGGATTACAACCTATGCAGCCGCAGCAGATGCAGATGCCCCGTGTGCAGATGACGCAAATGCAGCCGATGCAACAGCAGTTACCTTTGGTACCTAATCAGCAAATGCAAATACCTTTGGCACCAATGAGTCAGCAGCAAGTGATGGTTCCTCCACAGGTAACGGGTCAGGTAATGAGTACGAACGGCACAGTACAACAGTTCCCATTACACAGTGAGAGTGGAATAAACAATGTATGGGAGAGTGAAAGCTCAGAAGAGGAAGGAGATTGTGTGCTTGCGGCATCTCTAGAAGTTGATCAAAGGGGTCCGTACGTAGAGGGAAGAGTAATGGGTCATCGCGTCTCATTTCTGGTTGACACGGGAGCCACACGTTCAACTGTTAAGAGCAGTGAAGTACCAAATTTGCCACTCTCAGGGAGGACAGTTCAAGTGGTGGGAGTAGCAAACAGGCATCTGACGAACCCAATAACAGATCCGATACCAGTCAACATTGGTAACTATCAAGGGGTACATCAGTTTGTGGTATGTGACTCAAGCCCGATAGCACTGTTAGGAAGAGACCTATTGTGCAAATTGGGTTGTTCGATAATGTGTTCAAACGAGGGAATAACAATACAGACGAGCAGTGATGGGGAAGAAGAGGACAGTGTAGAGGGTGATGAGATAGAAACGGTCGACGAAGAGTATCCTCTGATTTGTCTCTTACCAATGATAACTGAAGAAGATATCCCAGCAGAATTACGGGAAACAGTCGGAAAGGAAGTGTGGGACATGACAGGGAAAGAGGTGGGATTGATGAAAGGAGTAGAACCAGTAAAAGTGATGGTAAAGCCCAATGCGATCTTTCCCCAGACCCCACAATACCACATGCCACAAGATACCCTCATGAAAGTTGCCCAACTTATCGACGAATTCGTGAAGCAGGGAGTACTGAAAGAAGTATTGAGCAGCCCATGTAATTCACCGATAATGGGACTAATGAAGCCAAGTGGGAAAGTCCGACTTGTACAAGATTTGAGAAAAATAAATGACATCATAACCAAGTGCTGCCCTGTCGTACCGAATCCGGCTGTGATAAT
The DNA here is from genome assembly GCF_031143425.1 of Pleurodeles waltl. Classification (NCBI taxonomy): domain Eukaryota; kingdom Metazoa; phylum Chordata; class Amphibia; order Caudata; family Salamandridae; genus Pleurodeles; species Pleurodeles waltl. The sequence goes on along the minus strand of NC_090446.1, from coordinate 1,123,874,017 downwards.
GTTTCAGATCCCTTGCGAAGCTGAGTGGTTCTCAGTCATCGATTTGTCACAAGCATTCTTTTCTGTGCCTCTTCATGAGGATAGCCAATTCCTCTTTTGTTTCAAATTCCTAGACAGAGTATATAGTTGGTGTCGAATTCCTCAAGGGTTCTCTGAGTCACCGTCGATATTCAATCAAGTCCTAAAGAAAGATTTGGAAGAGTTAGAGTTGCCATTTGAGTCAACCCTAGTACAGTACATTGATGACTTACTGGTTGCATCAAAGACAGAAAGTGGCTGCACAGCCGATACCATTGCTCTGTTGAACCATTTGGGAGGGAATGGACACAAGGTGTCTCCTTCCAAATTACAGTTCTGTCAGAAGAAAGTGAAATACTTGGGTCACCAGATAGAGAAAGGGTCACGGAAAATAATGAAGGAAAGGATTACCAGTGTACTTCAAATGAGTCCGCCAAAAACAAGGAAGGAGGTGAGGAAGTTTTTGGGAATGGTGGGATATTGTCGCCAGTGGATCCCCAACTTTTCGTCTCTAGCGAAGCCCCTACTGAAATTGACCCAAAAGGATGCTTTGGATGAAATTGAGCTGAGAGGAGACGAGATGGATGCCTTTGTTGAACTGAAAGAATGCATGTGCAGGGCTCCAGCTTTAGGTATGCCTGACTACACGAAGCCTTTCACATTGTTTTGCCATGAACGTGATGCATGTTCTTTGTCTGTCTTGACACAAGCCCATGGTGGCGTAAACAGACCAGTAGCGTATTTTTCAGCTACTCTGGATCCGGTCGCAGCAGCACTCCCAGGGTGTTTGCGCGCCGTAGCAGCAGTTGGTATCAGCCTCACTCAGAGTGAAGGAATAGTGATGGGACACCCAGTAACAGTCATGGTCCCTCACTCAGTTGAGATACTTTTGACCGGCTCCCGAACACAGCACATGACTGGAGCAAGGCTCACAAGGTATGAAACGACTATTCTGGGCTCACCGAATGTGCAGCTGAAAAGGTGCACCACGTTGAACCCAGCTACCTTGCTTCCTGGAGAACATGCTGAAATTGAGAACGCTGAAGACGTCGAGCATGACTGCCTTCAGGTGACTGAATTTTGCACAAAACCCCGACCGGACATCAAGGATACAAAACTTGATGTAAATGACCAAATTCTGTTTGTTGATGGTTCATGTCTAAGAGATGGGGTGGGAATTTTGAAAGCAGGATATGCTGTATGTACTGTGACAGGGGTCTTGGAAGCGGGATGGCTCCAAGGAGTCTAGTCTGCACAAGTAGCAGAACTTGTAGCCCTTACTAGAGCATGTCAATTGTCTGCATTGATGAAAGTCACCATTTACACTGATAGCCAATACGGGTTTGGGATTGTGCATGACTTTGGACAACTGTGGTCACAGAGAGGTTTCCTGACTTCTTCAGGATCCCCAGTGAAAAATGGGGAGAGAATAAGGGAGTTGTTACATGCCATTCAAGTACCAGCTGAAGTTGCAGTGGTAAAGTGCAGTGCTCACACGAAAGGACAGGATTATGTGTCTCTGGGAAATGCCTATGCAGATCAAGTCGCAAGATTTTGTGCCTTGAACTGTATATTGTTAAGGGATGATTGGAATACAATAAGTGAACCAGAACTCGAACCAGCTGAAGCATTTGCCTTGAAGGTCGTAGATACAATAGAAGAACTAAAAGCACTACAGAATAATGTCAGGGAGGATGAAAGAGATTCCTGGATTAAATCACAATGTATAAAGAGACAAGACGAGCTATGGGTTTCACATGAGGGAAAATTTGTTCTGCCAAATGGTCTCTTATCACAGCTTGCGCGGTTCTATCATGGGCAAGCTCACCTAGGGAGAGATGCCATGATAAGATTGTTCAAAACTGATTGGTTTAACCCCAGATTTCGTCAAGCTGCAGAAGCAGTTTGCCATCGATGTGTCACTTGCCAACAGATGAACCCAGGAAAGGGAACAGTTGTGAACGCGAGCCACATTGGTAGGGCAAGCGGTCCTTTTAGTCGTATGCAGATGGACTTCATTGAGATGCCTGTACATGGAGGTTTAAGATATGTGTTAGTGATTGTGTGCATTTTTAGTCATTGGATTGAGGCATACCCCACACGTAGAAATGACAGTCTTACAGTTGCCAAGCTATTATTGAGGGAGTTAATACCACGTTTCGGATTCCCGATCTCTTTAGAATCAGATAGGGGAAGTCACTTCAACAACGAGGTGATGAAGTTACTTTGCGAAGCACTGAACATTGAGCAAAAGCTGCACTGTAGCTATCGCCCTGAAGCATCAGGACTGGTGGAGCAGATGAATGGTACGCTGAAATCGAGAATGGCAAAAATATGTGCATCAACAAATTTGAAATGGCCTGACGCATTGCCCTTAGTGCTAATGTCAATGAGAAACACTCCGGATAGAAAAACTGGATTGTCTCCGCACGAAATTCTCATGGGCAGGGCTATGAGACTTCCTGCAGTCCCCGCAAACATGCTTTTGAATATTACAGATGATATGGTGTTAGACTACTGCAAAGGTCTGGCTGACGTGGTTCGCTCTTTCTCTCACCAGGTGGAAGCGACCACCTTGCCACCGATCCAAGGTCCAGGACACGCACTGAAAGCAGGTGACTGGGTCGTGATAAAGAAGCACGTGAGGAAGTCGTGTCTGGAACCCCGTTGGAAAGGCCCTTTCCAAGTGATCCTGACGACAACTACCGCTGTGAAGTGCGCAGGGGTTCCCAACTGGATTCACGCCAGTCATACAAAGAAGGTGTTGTGTCCCACAGATGAGGAAGTTGAAGCGCTGAAACTACCAGTGCCTGATAAAACGGTACCGAGTGCTGGGACAGAACAAAAGCGAACTGAAAGCGAACAAGCAACAGCAGGAGAAAAAGAGATATTATTGGAGAACGAAGAGTCCGACTCACTTGGGGAAGACCAAGGAGAAAGTTCAGACAGCGACGACGAAGCTGCAGGTGACAAAGAACCTGAGGCAGCCGAGGGTAGCAAAAAGCCTGAAGCAGCTGAAGGTGACAAGGAACCTGAAGCAGCTGAAAGTGATACAGAGCCTGAAGAAAGTAACGGTGACGAAGGGCTCGAAGAGAGTGAGAAGGCAGGAGAGCCTGAGCAGAAGGGGGCTTTCCCAGAAACAGACGATACAGAAAAAGAGAAGGAAAACGTGACTGATTCCCCTGAAGGTGGGGACAAAGAAGAGCAGAACGAAAGAGCTCAAACCTCTACAGAAAGGATCGCAGGTCCATCAAACGGACATGGTGCAAAAAGAAGACTAAGTATCTCACCGATCAAAGAAAAGGGTAAAGAAGGTTTGAACGAAGGAGGAAGGCCGAAAGTGAAAGAGAAAAGAAAGGAAGTGACTGTCGTGGAACAATCGTCAAGTGAGGAAAAGGACTTGGCGAAGGAGGAGAGTGCCAGCGAAGCAGAATCAAAGAGAGAAGCAAAATTGAAAAGGAAAAGGATACCAAACAAGAGTTATTCCGGTCCTGAATGGGCATATGCGGTAAATGATGATTGGACTGATGAGTTTGTATCTCTAAGCATCGAGAACGAAGAAGAAGAAGAGATACCAATAGAGAAGAAAAGTTTCATAGACTCTGTTGATTGAAAAGGTAGTGAATGGTATTGCTTGCTGCAATCTAACGTGAGACAAACAACCAGATGAGACATTGCTAAACCGAATTGAGACAAATGCTGCTAACCGATAAGTGACTGGCCTTTTGAAGAAGACGGTGTGAACATTGTGCTCATTCAAGCTTTGTAACTGAATTGCTAAGTAGTTTCATTTATAGGTGCTTCTAGCTCTCTGATTCTATACAGATCATGCCTGGGTACGCTATGCAAAACAATAGAAAGAAGTATTGTAAATACGTTTGTATAGGCTTGGTACTAACATGTGTACTAATAATAATGGCAATTGTGTTTGGAATGCATGGAAAGGGTGAGAATGAGACTATTGCTGCTTCTACTATTGTTCCTGTTACTGTCACTGAACTAACACCATTGAAAAGACTAGCAATGGATGAGAGGCTCTTGCATGATAAGAAAGAGCTTTCGTATAACGTTTTCTATCGCTTACTAACAGAATATGTTGAGACTATGGATGCGAAAGATTGTTATGTGTGTACACAGATACCGACATCAGTAAAGGAAGGGGTGACTTATCACCACATGCCTCTTACATACGGGATTACATGTAGTATAGTAATGTCTAGGTTTTATGGTCAAGCTAACATACAGTATTTTTTCTCAAATTATGATGTTACCTTTGCTTATGTTCCTATAATAGCGCAGTTAAGCGAGACTGCAAAATATTGGGATTACAAAATTATGAGGGATTTTTTCGAGCCAATGCAACCTTTTGAAACGGCTCATGCTCATAGGGAGAACCTTACGTGCTCCGTCTCTGCTGTAGAAATAAGCTTTTTAGATCGCACAGATGATAGAAGGGCTCAAATGAAGGCGAAATTAGAAAAAGAACTGCATAAGAGGACTTCAGTAGATAATTATGATTTTGCTGCTATAAAGACACAAGGAAAAATTGCTTTAGATGCTTGGCATGTAGGGAAATTTTGTATATATCGAGGTGAATCTTACTATGACAACATTTTTGTAGGAGCGAGTGAATGCAAACATACATTTATCTTTAAGGCCAAATGGACATTCATGATGGACGGACTTGACCCTGTCATTCCAGGGGTGTATTACATTTGTGGGCATAATGCCTATTATCGTCTTCCAAAGGGATGGTGGGGAAGATGTTATTTGGGTATAGTGTTTCCAAAGGTTTATCAGCTGGATGACGTATCGATGATTCAAAAGACATCTGGATCCCATCGTATCCAGAAAAGAGAGACCGCAGCTGCTGTGGTAGGTGATATATTTGGAGCCATGATTCCTTCATTGGGAGTTGTGCTGAATTCCATCAAAATAAGAAAGTTGTCTACTATAGTGGATAACATGTTGACAAAATTTTCAGGTGCTATAATCCTGATGGATGCTGAACTTGCAGCGGAAAGAGCTATGACTCTTCAAAATAGGCTTGCTTTAGACATTCTTTTAGCAAAGGATGGAGGCGTTTGCAAAATGATTGGTGCACGTCACTGCTGCACCTATATACCTGATAATAGTGTGAAGATTAAAACTATGCTTGCTAATCTAACAAAAGAAAGTGCAGATTTGAAAGAACTGAAGGAACCAGGAGTGTTGGAGAAGGTTGGAAAGGGACTTGCTTCAGTGGGACATTGGATTGGGGGAATTTGGAATGGAATATTATTGAAAATAATAGAGGGAATATTAATAGTGATAATTTGTGTATTTGGAATTTGGGGAATAAAAAGGGGAATAATAATGATTATGGAGAAAATTAAAAGAAGAAAGGAGGAGAAAATAATGAAAAGGATGGCAGAAGAATACAAAGCGCAAACTAGGGGAACTAAAAGGAAAAGGGAGCTGACAGAATTTTAATGGGATAAAATTTGTGGGCTAAATTTGTGTGATGACAAGTAGTCATCAGAGGAGGGATTGATGAAGCAGAAAATGAAGGTTTTGATTTATTAACACATAAACGTAGTGTGAAACAATCATGTGTGATATTAACCGAACTAATAAAGATTGTACGGGGACAAAATGTGCCCTCAGAGTAGTTTGCCATCATTTATATGCGTGCTTTATATAACGTGGTGTATTAGAATTGCACTAATCCGACATAATCATAAACGTGTGCTACGATTTGCTTATTTGAAATGCCTTAGCTTAGCATTACTTTAGCAGAGGCTTTGGCCTAGTTGCCTGGTCTCACGGTTTAGATGTTCGTATTTTTCCACTGTGCTATTAAACGTGTATTTCTGCTTAAAGCTGTATTTTTCCACAGAAACTGCTCACATGCTTATCTTAAAGTTGGTGCCAGCATGGCATTTTTCTCTTAAATTCAAGGTCGGCTTGCAGGTGCGGACAATGGAGCCTCTGAGAGTAAGCTAATCGAGAAACAATGTTGCAACTTGTGTACCCATCTCCAAGGATAATGTATGCTTAAGTAAAAGCTTGAGAACTGTCGTTTTTGATTGGTCAATTTGAAGCTAACCTATGAACCCACCAATGGAGACCCTACAGGACTTGAACTGTTGTCTATAAAACCCAGGTGCACGAGAGGGGAGCTCTCTCTCTCTATCTTCGGACATCCCGCCATTTTGACTTCGTAGCTACTATGACCCATTTTGCTGCGACGCCATTTTGAGAGACTTTGATGCTTTCTCTAGTCGAGAGAAAGAGACTTTAATGATTCTTGCCCTAGAGACTTTAACTTTGATTTGCCCCTTTGCATGAAGTAGTAATCTTATCTTGCCGCCGTGAGGCAATTGCCCCGTTCACCCCTGCCCCTTTGTCCCGGTCCCATGCTGATCGAGAAACGGTACCTGTGAGACGAAGAATTCATTGATTGCTGATCGGAATTGGTAATTATGAAAGGAAACTGTAAAATTGCATTGTGTTTCTTTTAGGTAACCAACTGCTGATTTTGATAAGGACCCTAGCTAGGAGTTTTCTAAATTGATGTTGCCAAATTGTTTTTGCATGAAGTCCCACATGCTGATGCTAATTTGAGGTTAGATGAGGATTCCATATATCGCACGATGCAATTGGAGATCTTGTTATGCTGACTAAATGTACGCAATTAGCCCATTACAGATTATCGTATTAGTGCTTTGCATTGCCACTATCGAATGCCTTGTGATTCAAATGCTACATAGATTACACTTGTTTCGACGATATGGACAGCTATTAATGTTCATTTATGTTTATCATTTGGTGTTGAGACACATCTATATCGTGCTAGCTTTGTTAATATAGGGAAATAAATTCACTAACTTTGCAATAAACTGGTGTGGTTATTCCTGGCTGAAAGGCCAGGGTTCGCCGAAATGTATTCTGGATTAATTGTTAAGTGTTATGTTGTTCAAGGTGTTGCTTATGTTCGTTATTGATTATCGATATAAGGTGATTGATCGATCAAGAGTACAGAGAGTTCCCACTTAGTCAAAAGATTCATCGACCTACAGAGCGTCCGAACGCAGGTAAATTGTTACCACGTTCCGCTCTATCACTACCGCTGTATTAAGACCATAATATGCTTGCCATTGTCCCTAGAATATGTTGACTTTCTTCGGGCACCCTCTTCCTGCATATACCATCTTTTCAGCCTCCATAAACATGGTAATTACCACTATTACCCCAGCCTCTGGCAATATCTCTCTTTGCATGAGGAAAATCATTAGAGCTCTAGTTAAGTCGGCCTCTCTACGGATACCCAATAAAAATAAATGATGGGTGCATATGATGTCCTGACACAGGACTGCAGCCAATTGCGCTGTGATATTACCCCAAAAGTCTTGTATTTTGGAGCACCCCCAGAGCGCATGTAAAAAAGTGCTGTCTTCTAAATTGCATTTTAAACATGGGAATATAAGCTATGCCCTTTTTATGAAGCCGACTTCTACTGCAGAATCAGAACTTCTACTGCAGAATCTTAAACCATTGAAAGATAAGAGTTTCCGTCTAGTCAGTCCTCCACAGAACCCAAGCCACTCTCCTATGTAGACCTCAGCTGCAGCAGATTATCCGACTATTACTTATGAGGATCCGATAAATAAGCAACACCAACCTTTTCACAATTTCCCCTATGAGTATTCAGCTTTGCCAGGAGGTGGTCTCAGGCAGCTCGACATTCTGTTGATTCTGCCTCAAGTGCATACCTACCCTGGGTATGTATGTAGATCTGCATATTGGATAGGTGGCACTCTTCTTGCAATTTGTAGAATGTCTTCATCCCTCCTGCAAGGACAACACCCACCACTTTCCAAATGTCAATTAAGTCCCATTGCTGGAAACTGGTCACCTTGCCAACATGCCAATGGCTTTATACATATGGGCCCAGAATTATGGGCTTTGTCGTGCAGGGCAGCACAGCAAGTCCCCTTGCTGCGCTGCCTTGCGTCACAGGGACACTGAAGTGTAGAATTGCTTGCATTCTTAAGTTTGGAAACTCTGTTATCTTCCCCATTCACACTTGTCTTCGCACTCCTCAGTCGTGCGTTATCTCTTGTAGCTAGCACCTTGAGGTGACCTCTACCAGTGTCGCCTGATTAATTCCAACCTCTGCCATCACTCCCGCTCACTGGGACCTCATTCCTTTGAGATCTCCTTTACATCCATAGGAGAGACACCTGAATCTGGAGTTTCTATTGTATTAATAGATTATGCCATTTTCCTCCTGGTCACTCCGTTCAGGATGATTAGTCTCCTCCCTTGAGGCACCATGGTTATTTCACTGCTGGGTTTGCACCCACCTCCGAACAACTGACAGAGACTTCTTCTTGCTCACCCAGTCCCAGGCCTCCTCCGGAGTGTTAAAGAACAGAGTTTTGGAGTTTAAGATCACTTCCAGTCTCACAGGGAACAGTTGTCTATATGGGATATTCATTGTTTTCATTTAAATTTTCTCCTCTTCGAAGGAATATCTCAGTTTTTGCAAATTTTTTGTATATTCTAAGACGTCCACGATCTGATTCCCTTCATAGGCCACTCTTTCTGTTCTCTAGACATTTTCAGATTCCATCTCCATCACACAAGTTGAGGAATCTGATGATCAATGTACATGGTGGAGCACAGGGTGGTGGTCTTGGAATCAGTGGCCTGTGGGACCTCTCTATTAAGAAACAGAATGACAGGAATTGTGAACACATCAGGGAGTGCAGCCAATCCTCCAGAAATTTCTCTGGATGTGTGCCCTCTGAACCCTCTGGTAGCCCGACTACGTAAATGTTGTTCCTCCTCACCCTTTCCTTGAAAGAGCAAGTGGTTGCAAGTGTCTGGGATTGCTTCTTTGGTCCATTCTGTTTACCACGTTGGACAACGTTTTTTGAATTTATATATGAATGTAACATTAATTTGTAATAAAATACACTTAATTATACAATTTCATCTAATAATTATTAAAGCATAGTAAAAATGTATTTTTTTACTTTATCAGGGAATTCATTTTTTTATTTAAATTGCAGAAAAAAATGAATTGAACTTATTAGAAATGAATTAAAGATTTCATTTGAAGGTAAATTAATAGCGCTGTTGCATTTTCTTATTTTGTAAACATATAACATTAATTTGCATTAATATCTAACAAACCATATTGTACTAATTTATTATGAAATTGAATAAACTTTTTTATTTTTTTCCCCATATTTTATCAAAGAGAGCTCTCTGTCTCAATCCTGGAGTCTCAATAAGGTGAAGCATATGTAAAAGTGAAAGCCTCTCCAGCACACTTCTTCAGTCCTCACACCAATGAGGTGTTTCCAGATTGCCCTAGTAATACAAGAGCAGAGAAAGCTCAAAGCACAAATCCATGCCACCAGTCTGTTGCTTAACATGGAACTTTCAGTACCATTGCATTTCAGTTCTGGCATGGAAAGTTATACAGGCACAAGGCTTTTATTCTTTATCTGGTGAAGGACAAAAATTTAAAGCGAGGTGGAGCCTCATTTCCATGTCAGTTTTTTGCCTTCCGAGGGCTCAACCCTGGTAGCCTCACTGAATGCACTGGCAAGCTCTGACATAAGATATTTTTTGCGAATTGTTAAAAAGACAGGTGTGTGTTTTTTTAATCAAACAATTGTTATTAGTTTTATAATCCAAGAGGCATATTTATCCTTGAGTTCTGTCGCCCTTGAGCCATCCAAGAGGGCACAAGGGCGATGCACTTACTAAGTCAGTTTTATCAAACCACGCAAGGTCACCTTACATGGCCCAGCATGGCTTGATAAGTCTGGAATAACACAGCACAAATGGCTGCATTACGTTACTTTTCCCAAGGAAGGCATTCCATGGGTAGAGCATGGGTGTTCCCACGCATCCACCCATGGATTTTGGTGCATTCCCAGATTTACCATTAGTGGCAGACCTAGGAATGCATCAACATGCTACAACTCCTCAGGCAAGACGTAATGTGGAGAAATAACTTTATTTCTCCTATTTTTTCCCTCTTTCTATGTGTGCTGCATTCTGCTCTCTGCATTCTGTCTATGAGGTTTGTTATGTGCAGGAAGATACCCCTTTCTACACAAAAACAATCCTGCTGCAATGCAGGCACCCATGCACCATAGTGCAGTTTGATAAATCTGCCCCCAAGTATGATATAAAGACAAAAAGCGTGCAGTGTATCAAGGATCAACCCTCTGTACAACATAGTGGGTGTATGTCAAGACGCATTAGTATATAAAGTGAAACATAGAAAAAAATATCTTTCCTAGCAGCCTAGCACCATCACAGGCATCCTTGCGTGGTGGTGCTAGGTTGTCTGCGTTGTAGGCAGGATTGTTTTTGTGCAGGAAACAATACCTTACTGCACAAAAACAATTCTCAGAGGCTTTTTCCTCTCTGTGTGCTGCAGAATGAGGACAAATAAAATATTTCTCCTCATTGCGCCTCACCTGGGGAGGGACAGTATTTTGATACATTCCAAGGTCTACCACAAATGGTAAATCTGGGAACGCAGCAAAATCCATGGTTGGATATGTGGGAACACCCATGCTCCACCCATGGAACCCCTCCCTGGGGCAGAGTAACGCAGCACAGCAATTTGTGCTGCAATGCGTTACCCTGGATTTGTTAAGTCATGCAGGGCCACAGAGGGTAGTCTTGCATGGCTAGATTAATCTGATTTAGTAGTTGTGTCACCCTTGCGCTGCCTTGCGTGGCGCAGGGCTGACTCAACTCAATGATAAATATGCCCTTTAGTCCCATAGTGTAGGACTAGCTACTGTCTAGCCATATGAATCCAAGCCTTTTGAGATTTTTGTATACTCCAGTCAGTTACAATTGTAGCTGTGAAGCCGCGTAATATGTATAGATGTCCGGCAAGGCTGAGCCTCTTCTCTTTCCTTTGGGTCTACACAGAACTTTGTAGGCAACTCTTGGTCTGCCGCCACCCCAAATGTACTTCAGGAATAGGCTTTTCAGGAGACCGCATATAGATTCTATTATGCATATGGGCATGGCCTGAAACATGTAAAGGAGTCTTGGCAGTATATTATTTTTGAGCTCATTAATACACCATATCCAGGATATTGGGAGGTTTCTCCAGTTTTGTAAACCCTGTTGAAGTTCTGCCCAGATTGATTTTGTAAACATCTGATATTTGTGCTGACAGTTTGACCCATAAGTAAATGATATGCTTCGTAGGCCATCTAAAGGAGGTGTATATTTTAAGATTAGCCACATCCTCTTGCGAAAGTGTTAGGTTTAGTATCTCTGATTTATTTACATTAACTTTGAACCTCAACTCCTTTTGGAAGGTCTCCGGGTGTTGTAATTTTGGAAGGGCTGTCTCTGGTTTGGTTAGGGTTACAACAACATAGTCAGTGAATAGCATAACTTTATGCTCCTTCTTTCTGAAACATAGCCCTGTAAAGTCTCCATGCAAAGGGTTGAAAACTTGAAGCTAATAATTAAAGGAGATGGAGCATCTCCGGCTAGTTCCCCTATTCAACCTAATTGGCTGAGAGAGTTCGCCATTAAGAAGAATTCTAGAAAGGGGAGATTGATATCTCGCCAGAGAACCGGTCAAAAAGGTAGGCCATATCAAGCTCTCTCGACTGCCTTGGCTAGGAAGCACCAGTCCATCCTGTCAAAGGCCTTTTCTGCTTCAAGCATGCCCAGAATTGCTGGAAACAACATTTCGCTGGCTTTTTTTTACCAGGTGGACTACTATTCTCAGGTTGTCATGTGTTTGGCAATTTGTAATGAAGCTGGAGGTGTCCAGATGGATAAGCCCCAGCAGAACATTTTCTAGGCAAGTTGCCAGGCGTTTGGTGAAAATCTTCACGTCTTGATTCAAAAGGGCAAAAGGCTAGTATGACATACAATTCTCGAAGTCTTTCCCTACTTTCTGAATCAGGGTAATAGTCAATTCTCTCATTGATGATGTTACCCCTGTGGTTACTACAAAGGAGTTGTAGACTCTAGTCAAAATTAGCAGTTAATAGTGGTACAAATATTTCATAAAAACTCCCTGTGTAGCCATCCCGACCAGGGACCTTAGTTGGCTTCAGTAATTTAACAGCAAGTTTAATCACACCATCTATTATGGGCCCCTCTAGTGTAGTGAATTTCTCTAAGATAATTTTAGGGAGTCGGCAAGAAGTTAAATATTCATTCTTGAGAGCTTCCACCAGTTGTTGTGAAGAATACAAATTTGAGTAGTACAAATGAAAAACCATTAACTTTTCTTCTCTAGAGAGTTTTTGATCCATCTTCTAAAGTTCGCTCTTTTATGTAGTCTTTCTTTTTTTTAGAGTAGGCGAGCAAGATCGGTGCCGACCTTGTTCCTCTGTGTATAGTGATCATATTATAGTTGAAGAAGTGTGAGCTCTGCCCTGTTTGTATCTAACGGCTTTAGCTGACCCCATCATAAAGTAAGAGTTCTGAGTCGGTGTGTGGTTGAAGCTCTATATTTAAATTCAGGAGTTTTAAGTTTTACATTCAATATTTCCCGGAATTGGTGTTTAAGCAAAGCTTCTTTAGCTAGGCTATTTTACCGATACAAATCCTTCTAAGGACCGTTTTAAATGAGTTCCACAGAGTTGCCATGGAGATCTCTGATATATCATTAGTTTGAGAGAAGTCTCTTATATGTGTTTTTAATTCCTCCTTGAGGACTGGATCCTGAAGCAGGGAAGCGTGGACTGGCGATCTGTTTCTTTTATGAGGTAGTTCTCCCCCAATCTACCTCAACATATAGAGGCATGGTAAGAGACATAGAAAGGAGAGAGGTGCTAAAAAATATATAATCAATTCTTGAGTATGACTTATAGATGTGTGGGAAAAAAGTATAGTCTCATTCGTGAATTGAATTAATCATTTATAAAGTGTGACTGTCACTCCCAATGGAGCATGCTGGTGCTATTGCAGAGCAAGGTTGAAAGCGATCTGCTTGCGGCGAGAGAGTCCAATCATAGGAGAGAACTAAAGCCTCACAAAATGATGGAATAGCAAAGTGTATCAGGGATCTGAGAGATCTATGTCTTGAGCTGCTTTCTGAAGGCAGATTTCGGGTATATGAACCTTAAGTGACTAGGAAAGGAGTTCCAGGCTTTGGTGCCTAGAACGGTAAAGGATTTACCCCCTCTGGTTTTCAATCTAAATGAGACTGGTTTGAGAAAATTTGCATTTGAAGAACTCAAAGTTCTACTAGTAGTGTAGTGAGTGAACCTTGCTACAAGTTCTAAAGGTGATCAAAATAATTTTAAAGAGGACTCTCTAGTGGACCAGCAGCCAGTGCAACTGCGTGTTGAACAACTTGAAATTTATGTACAGTTTGTTTAGAAGAGCCGGCATACAGACTATTACAATAGTTCAGCCTAGAAGTGATGAGTGCACAGGCTACAGTTTTCCTGGATGGGAGAGGCAAAAGATCAAAGAATTTCCTCAAGGATTTTATTAGATTAAAACAAGTCCCTGCTACCGCTGAAACAACAGAAGAGAGTCACATTTTATTTCAAGGTTCCTGACAACCTCCACTGTAGCTGGAGGAAGGGGGCTAAAGCTGGCCACCAATCGGAGGGAACGAAGTCATTCGACTTACCCAATAGCATGATCTCAGTTTTTTTAGTATTACATTCCAGATGGTTGGCTTGCATCCACAGAATGATAGCAGTTAAACAAATGTAAAAGTTCAGCTCTGAGCCAAATTATGTTTTGTCCAGCGATAATATCAACTGGCTGTTGTCTGCAGATTAAATTATATCTATTCCAAAGGATGTTATCAAGAAAATTAAAGAAGCCATATGGATGTTGAACAAAGCCGGGCTCAAAAAGGAGCCCCTACGGAACACCAGAGGTGACTTTGGTTTCTTCCGAAGAATAAGGGCCCAGCTTGACCATCTGTCTACAATCAGTAAAGAATGATTTTAACCAGGAAAGGGCGAGATCATCAATCTCTGATGTGCTGGAGCAGGATATCAAGGGAAATTGTATCAAATGCTGATGATAAGTTCCCACAATCTCTGATCTCTGAGCAGGATATCATGGGAAATAGTTTTGAATGCTGCTGATAAGTCCAATTAAATCAGCACCACATTCTTCCATGCATCCAACGTCAATTTTATAGTGTCCTCGACTTCCAACAGGACAAATTCAGTGGAGTGCTTCGGGCGAAAACCTGATTGCCGAGGGTGAAGTACATTGGCCTTTTTCGTGAATGCTATTAGTTGGGATTTAACCAATTTTTTCAATTATTTCACTCATAGCAGGCAACAATGAAATTTGACATAGACAGGACAAGGTTGTAGAATCTACAAGGGGCTTTTTCTCCAGAAGTTTGACCACTACTAGCTTCCATTCTGCCGGGACTTCCTCTGTAGTCAGGGAATTATTCAGATTCTGATTAATCACAGGGTTAACTATGTTCACAACCTTAGAAGTTCTTGAGGTGGGGAGGGGGGCAAGGATCGCTAGGTGATCCATATTTGCAGGTTGGGATGGCCAGGCAGGGCTGGGCCAAAGTGATTGTTTGGAAGGCTAACAGGGTACCAGTTCCTACTTTCAAGGGCTCGACTGTCACCGTATTGGTTACTAAAAAGACAGGGGTAATAAAATCACTTTGAATAGCCTGCACCTTCTCCTTTAAATAGGATGAGAGTTGGTTGCTTGGGATAACGGATCTGTTTTTTCAATGCCCTAGGATTAAGAAAATAATTCAAGATCTTTTGATCAAATTGGGCTTCCTCAATTTGGGTAGAAAAATAGACTTTTTTTGCAGCCTTAATCTGCTTGTGATAAGCATTTAGTGCTGATCTATATTGCTCCAAATCGTCTGGATTATAGGCCTTATGCCATTTTCTTTCAAGCTGCCTACAAAGCAGATGTTGATCTCTTGGGGCCTGATTGAACCAGGGACTCTGGGGTATGGATTTGGCCTTTTTGTTTGCAGGAGTTGCTGATGCTAATCTAGTAGCTGATTGAGATATCCACTTATTAAAAGATTCTACATTATCCGCAACTCATCCTTGTAGAGTAGGGGTAGATTTAAGTAAAGATTTTGAAACCTAGGATCAGTTGCTAACTTACCCCACATGCAAGTGGTGGAAGGGATCATACAGGGGGCTGGAGGTGGAGGATTATCTCACTCCAGATTAATTTTGAAGGGAATTAGCATATGGTCTGACCAACTCTTCCGGATAGGAAACTCTACTGGTAAATTAGGATTATCGGAGCAGATGCAATCGAGAGTGTGACCTCCCTCATGGGTGGGTCCTGTAATCCATTTATGCCGTCCTAAGGAGCTTAAAGTATCAGAAAAATTAATTACTTCAGGGTCATTGGTGCACTCCGGGTGAAAATTAAAGTCTCCCATGATGGTAAAGTTGGAGTACCGGAGCATCACGGGAGGTAGAGATTCATCCAGAGAGGCCAAAAAAGAAGATTCTGAACCAGGAGGATGGTAAATCAGGGCACCAGCAAAGGATTGAGAGGTACTGCGTCCAAAACAAAACCCTAGGCTCTCAGACCCTACTAAGGAGCTAAAGTTGAAAGTTTCAACCTGAAAGGACTCTCCAAACATAATGGTGAGGTCACCGCACTGAAAGCCAGGTCTGTCCTACCTGGATATGGTATAACCAGTGGGAAGTGCAAGGGCAATATTTGGAATGCACCAGTCTTTTAGGAAGGATTCAGTTCAACCTGAAGATCAGAAATAAGGGTGTGTACTTCTTGGGAATGTTTGCTAAGGGAACGAGCGTTAATCAGGCCACTCTGTAATGTGCTTGTCTTATGAGCCCGTGGCACCACTCGTGGTGGCAGGTCTAGTGCTCCAAAGCATTCTTTACATTTAATACAAGAAGCAGGGTCCTTAACGTCTCATAGAGAAATAATAATGTCACAATGTGAAATAGACGTAGTGCAAGGTTTTGAAAAGTCAGCTGACATAGAGACACCTCATGAAAAAAAGCAGCATGGCTGGCACAGGTTGCGATCCGGTCGCGGACGGGCGCAGACGGCCTTGCTTTGGGAACACCTTCGGCGGCATGGTCGCTGCACAAGTCTGTGTCACAGGGCAATTTAAATAGGGAATTCCAACACCACGGAAAAAGATTAGAGCACCCAAAACCAAAATGGCAGCTTTAAGAGGCTTTCCAAGAACCAGGAAGTGAGAGAAATGTGCGAGTGCAAGTTAAAAAGGCCAAATATATTGCCTAAAAACACTTAAATCTCTTAATTGTAAAATACCCTCACATTCCAATATTTCACCAGTCTGTTGATTGTCACAAATTTTAAAAGGTTCGCAACACGGAGAATTCCACACATGCAGAGCCCTCACCAGGAGGTAGTGAGGCTATCCGCCGCGCGTCGCCGTCAAGGGTCAATGTTCTCATCATGTTGCTCTCTCCACTCATTCCACAAGACTGTGGGCCTTATTTACAAGCCCCCGAGCACCACATTTTTTACACTCGTATGGTGCACATTGCAGAGCCATATATACAAGGCCACATGAAGCCACTCTGTATGGCTTTTCATGGCCTTATAGATATGGAGTGAGGCAACTCTACGCAAGTCACTGCGTTGCCTCACACTGTAATAGAGAGGCATGCCATGGGAGTTACGGTGGGTGTTCCCACGTAATACCCATGGCATTTCACACATTCCCAGATTTACAACTTGCTGTAGACCTGAGAATGCATCAAAAGCCTACGCCTCCCCAGAGGCATAAGGGAGACGCAACAAGGAGAAATAACATTATTTCTCCTCGTTTTTTCCTCTTTCTATGTGTGCTGCATTTTGCAGAACCCATAGTAAGAGCAAATCACATCCATTGGTTGTTTTTGTGCAGGAAGGTGTCCCTTTCTTCACAATAGACTCAATCATATCTGGGAGCAGGTCCTAGGCCCGCTCTCCCCTACTGCTGCATCGCTCTCTCATGTTTGCTGTATTAATCTCCTAATCTCCCCCTGTTTTTCTGAGTGCTTTCTCCTACTTTCTGCCTTGTTTTCACTGCTTTCGCCCGCCTTTCCCCTGCCTCGTTTTCACTGTGTTCTCCCTCCTTTCCCTTCGTTTCTCTGAGTGCTTTCTCCTGCTTTCTGCCTCATTTTCCCTGATTTCTCCCCTCCTTTCCCACGGTTTATATGAGTGCTTTCTCCTGCTTTCTGCCTCCTTTTCACTGCTTTCACCCTCCTTGCCATCCATTTTTCTGAGTTCTTTCTTCTTCTTTTACCTTGTTTTTGCTGCTGTCTCTTTCCTTTCCCCTATTTTTTGGATTACTTTCTCCTTTGTGCCTGATTACTTTCTCTGTTCATTTTTTTCCCCACTCCCGCTCCCGCCTGCTGCCTGTTTTTCCACCTCCCGCCTAGCCCCTCCTACCGCCCCTCCCTTCTCCCAGGACCTACTTAATGGAGGTTGCAGCGTGACCCCATTGAGCAGGTCCCAGGCCAGCTTTCCCCTGCTGCTGCATCGCTCTCTTCTGTTTGCTGCCTCATTCTCACTACCTTCTCCTCCTCCCCCATTTTTCTGAATGCTTTCTCCCTACTTCCTCCAGTTTTTCTGAGTACTTTCTTCTGCTTTTTGCCTCCTTTTTTTCTCTGTTAATTCCTTTCTTTCCCCATTCCTACCTGCTGCCTGTTTTTCCACCTCTGGTCTAGCGCTGCCGACCACCTCCCAGCGTCCCTCTGATAGCGCGTCAGAACCTTGATAAGTTAACTTACAAGGAGACACCCCTAGGCTGATTAACCTTTTGACCACTTTTGGAGACTTCCCAGTACAAGATATCTTTCTGGCATCACAAATCAATAAGACAATGAGTCAATCAATAGTCACAATACCAAATCATTAAGCTAATCAATAACATGCAACAAGAATCAATAAAGTGGACACACCATGACCTTTCAGTCATGAATAATCACACAAATCTAGTTTAAGTGTTAGGATATTTATTCCCTATTGCTTTCAATCTAATATCATCTCCTTTAATTTCATTAGCAATCAATATCATTAGCAACTCATCAGATGCATAATTTGAACACAGTTAATCAACGCATAGAGAATATTCATTAAGCATTAACACATCATTAATAAGAACAGTTTAGCAAAGTCTTGGAGTACAAAATTTAACAGTGCAAGAACTCAATCATTTGTCTATTGGCGTCAGATTTAATGAGCACCTTAACTAACCTCGAATTAGCATCAGCATGTTGGGCTTCATGCAAAAAAAATTAGCAAACACAAATTTGGAAAACATCTAACTACGGCCTCTATCTAAAGAGCAGTTGGTACCTAGAAAGAAAAAGCAAACAGACAATTAAAATCTTCATCAGATAATTACCCCTCCAAATGAATCAGCAAACAGCGTCAGTCTTCGTCCTCAGGACATCAGTCGATTCACCATCAGCAAGGATAGGACACGGCAAAGTCTCAGGATGGCATAGCTAAAGAATAAGACTCTTTCCTCATATGGAGGAGAAGTAAGCATCAGTAAAGACTTAGATAGAGGATGGTTTAAAGTATCAGGAAGAATAAACAGCAAAGGCTCAAAAGAGCAATGGCAAAGTATGGCTTAAGGCAGAATGTCGGAATAATGGCCAATAATGTCCGATTTCTCCTCGGGTCATGCAGCTATATCAAAACTGTTGAACTAGCCCTTAATTCCCTATTGGCTAATATTTGGTGCATCATTATCTCTATCCAATAATTCTTCACACACCTCACTAGAATTTTCCCCAGAACACAGTTCTCATGCCGTTGATTGGCCCATGATATTGACGTCTTCATCGGGTGGAATGTCAGGTAAGAAAAGTTACACTTTACGCTCCAGTCAGTAGTCCTATTGTTTTCTCCTAGATAGGCAGCCTTGCACCTGTTACAAATTACACTGTTGCATTCAGCAAGAATGTCTCCTTGAACAAGTCGGGTCCCATGAGAAAGAATTTACTACGGCTACACACACATCGCTAGCTTCTGGAAAAGTACAGCTTTGTGTCCTTCAGGAAGACAGCACATTGCACATTAGAAAAAACACAGCTTAATGTGAGACCGGGCAGCTAGGCCCAGACCCTCGCTAACTAAGGCCTAGTAATTTAGTTAACAAACCCCTACTATATAGTTCTAATTATGATATGCTAACGTAAATTCAAACATTAGTACACAATGAATTAATCATTAATAAGTTCCATTAGTCTTCGTATACATTGGTGGCCACTCCCCGTGGGCACACTTCAAACGCGTACATTATCTTCTACATTAACATATTTTCTATGCAGCTTCATTAGAGAATATATTGCAAGCTTTTCATGTTAATATTAATTTTAAAAGACACACTCCAACAATCCCTCCTCTGATGACTCTTGTCATCACACAAACCTTTCCCCTTGAATTTTACATTCTAAAATTCCTTCATTTCAATTTCTTCTCTTAACCTTTCCCCCTGTGATTTTGCCCTGAATAATTTTTCCCTTTGTTTTTCTTCCCTCCTCTGATTATTTTTTTCCATTTTCAATTTTATTCTTTTACTTAACTTACATGCCACCCATAATCCAAATAAGCAAGCTATAACAATCAATATCTCCTGTATTATTTTTGCCAATATCCCATGCCAAATACTACTAAACCAATTTCCCACTGAAGCAAATCCTTTCCCAACCTTTTCCCAAACACCTGGTTCTTTCAGTTCCTTCAAATCTGTACTATCTCTAGTTAAGTTAGTAAGCATACGTCTAATCTCATTACTATTATCTAGTATGTAAGCACAGCAGTGACGCTCATTAAGCATCTTACAAATTCTGCAATTTTTCGCTAAAAGAATGTCTAAAGCAAGCCTGTTTTGAAGAGTCATAGCCCTCTCCACAGCACGTTCAGTATCCATCAGGCGTATAGCCCATGTAAAATTTGTCAGCATGTTTTCCACGATAGTAGACAACTTTCGAATCTTTATGGAGTTTAAGATAACTCACACTGAAGGAATTATCACCCCAAATATGTCTCCTACTACACCAGCAGCAGTCTCTCTCTTCTGTCTAGTACGATGTAATTCAGCCAATTTCAGAAACCTTTTCAAATCGTCAAGTTGATATATCTTTAGGAAAACTATCCCTAAATAACATGTCCCATACCATCCCTTCAGAAGATGGTAATAAGCATTAAGTCCACATATATAATAGATCCCAGGGATCGCTGGATCCTGTCCATTTAACATGAACGTCCACTTACTCTGAAACAAAAACACATGCTTACATTCACTCATTCCCACAAACACATTGTCATAATATGACTTCGGCCTAGATATGCAAAGCTTACCTACGTGTAGTGCATGTAAAGCTAATTTCTCTTGTTCCATAATTGCACTATAACCCTCATTACTAGCAAAAGCTCGCTGCTGCAATCCTTTCTCTACTTTACCCTTCAATTCCCTTATTCTATCTTCCGTGTGATCTAAAAAGCTTTTCTCTACAGGTGTAAGCAAGCATGTCAAATTATTGCGGTGTGCATAAGATATACTAATTGTTAATGTTGCCTCAAAGAATCCCTTAACTAACTTTATACTATAGAACCTAGCTACACTACTCAAATCCTCTATGATAGGCACATAAGAAAACACAAGGTCATGGTTCGAATAAAAATATTGAATCTCTTCTTGGTTATAGAATATTGTTAGTAACAGACTGCAGCTTATCCCATATGTTAAAGGTAGACTATGATAGGTAACCCCCTCTTGTACCGAAACAGGAATCTGTGTGCACACAAAGCAATCCTTCGCATCCATTGTGTTAACATATTCACTCAGCAAGTGATAGAAAACATTAGTGGAGAGTTCCCCTTTTTCATTAGTTCCCTCATGCAAATATTTTGACTGCTGCTCAAATCCTCTCCAAAGCAGTTAGTGCAGAGGTAGGCTCAGAAATTGTAGCATTGTTATTCCCCTTCTCATCTATTAGTGGCATACCCGCAATCACAACTATGATGAATATCACACACACGACACCCAAACCAACACCCAAATATTTACAATTCCTACTCCATTTATCATCCCCTCTAGCATTAGCCATGATCTGTAAAGAATCAGAAAAAGAAGGAAGGTTAATTCAAACAACAACAAAGGACAGTTAGAAAACTTTCTTCTTCTTTTTTTTCCTTTTTTTTCTCCTCACAGCAAAGTCAAAACAAGCAAGTATTTACAGCTTTCACTTTCACTCCCAGGATCCTTGTCAATTCAGGTTAGCAGCTAGTCAAATAAGGGTTCCAAAGTCAATTCAGGTTATCAATGTCTCATCCGGTAAGTCCTCAGTCTCTTTTCTCAAATTTCTTTAATTCAGTTCTTATGCCAACTCAGTCTCTTTGGCCAGACTCAGGTGCCAAAGTATTGACCTGGAATTTCTCGATCAAAGCAGAACGCCAAGAACTCTTGTTGCCACTCAGCTGACGTTGCATACACCCATTCAGGACCCGTGTACCTTCTGTTTGCTACTCTCTTTCTCTTCCACTTGCGATCACCTTGCAACTCTCCTTCACTCAGATCTTCTCTCCTTGTTGTATCAACCTCTTCCTCTATTGCATCTTCAACAGCCACTTTTCCCTTTTTCACTTGCAACTCTGGCCCCTTATCTCCTTTTAGTGTCTCTCTGGTGTTTGATCTCTCTTGTGGCAATTCTTCGCCCTCCTCTGACTCTATGGTGTTTTCTCTTGATGGCCCTGCAATTTGCTCAGGAGGAGTCTGGACACTCTGACTCCCTTCCGCCTCAACTCCTTCACCTTCTGGGTCTGTCAGGGGCTCTAGCTCATTTCCATATTTGTCTGCTTCTGGGAGAACTTCCCTCTGATTTGGCTCTCCTGGTGCCTCAGTTGAGATAGGCTCACTGTCACCCCTCTGGGTCTCTTCTCCTTCGTCTCTTACTGGAGGGACCAAGCCGCCCTCAACGGGCTCTCCTTCTGTCTCAGTTCTCCTTCGATCACTCTCCAGCCCTGAGACTTCCTTCTCTGTTGTTGGTACTTTCAACAACTCAACTTCCTCATCAGTTGGACATGTCACCTTTTCGTGTGACTTGCATGGATCCAATTCGGAAGTCCTGCACATTTCACAGCAGTAGTAGTCGTTAATATCACCTGATATGGCCCCTTCCAACATGGCTCCAAACACAACTTCCTTACCTGTTTCTTGATGACAACCCAGTCACCAGCTTTCAGGTTGTGTCCTGGATCATTTATCGGTGGCAGGGTGGTAGCTTCCACCTGGTGAGAAAAAGAGCAGACCACGTCAGCCAGACCCTTGCAGTAGTCCAACACCATATCATCCGTGATATTCACAAGAGCATTCACAAGCACTGCGGGCAGTCTCATAGCGTGGCCCATGAGAATTTCATGAGGAGACAGTCCTGTTTTCTTGTTGGGCGTATTTCTCATTGACATTAACACCAAAGGTAATGCATCGGGCCATTTCAGATTCGTGGCTGCACACATTTTTGCCATTCTCGACTTCAGGGTACCATTCATCTGCTCCACTAGTCCTGATGCTTCAGGGAGGTAACTACAATGCAACTTCTGCTCAATGCTCAATGCTGCACACAATAGCTTAACCACCTCGTTGAAGTGACTTCCCCTATCTGATTCTAAAGAGATAGGAAACCCGAAACGTGGTATCTATTCCCTAAGCAGCAGCTTCGCAACTGTGAGACTGTCATTCCTACGTGTAGGGTATGCTTCAATCCAGTGACTAAAGATACACACAATCACCAACACATATCTCAATCCTCCACACACGGGCATCTCAATAAAATCCAATTGCATTCTGCTAAATGGACCTCCTGCTCTCCCAATGTGGCTCAAATTCACCACTGTTCCTTTCTCCACATTTATCTGCTGACAGATGATACACCTTTGACAGAGCACTTCTGCAGCTTGTCTGAACTTCGGGTTAAACCACTCAATTTTGAACAACCTGATCATGGCATCTCTCCCAATATGTGCTTGACCATGGTAAAACCTTGCAAATTGTGACAGAAGACTGTTCGGCAAGACCATTTTCTCTTCATCTGAAACCCACAAATCATCTGGTCTTTGTACACATTGCAACCTAACCCAAGAACGCTTCTCATCTTTGCTAGCACGTCCCTGCAACAATCTCAATTCTTCTAACCCGTCAATCACCCTTAATGCGTAACCTGTGCATGTCTCATTTTCTGTTTCAGGTAACAATTCCCACTGATCCTTAAACGATATACAGTTCAATTCGCAAAACCTTGCGACTTGATCCGCATATCCATTTCCCATTGAAACAAAGTCTTGTGATTTCAAATGAGCACTGCATTTCACCACAGCAATTTCATGAGGTAACTGAGTCGTGTGCAACAACTCCTCAATTCTTTCACCATTTTTCACTGGAGAATCAGAAGAGGTCATGAAACCCCTCTGTGACCATAGCTGGCCAAAATCATGAAAAATACCAAATCCGTATCTGCTATCAGTATAGATAGTCACCCTCAACTGGGCAGAAGCATGGCAAGCTCTAGTAAGAGCAACCAATTCAGCCACTTGAGCAGAATATACTCTCTCAAGCCAAGATGCTTCAAGGATACCAGAGATCGTACATACAGCGTATCCGGCTCTCAACACTCCTACTGAGTCTCTTAGACAGGAGCCATCGACAAAGATAATTTGGTCATTTTCTTCCAATTGGGTATCTTTAATAGGAGGCCTCGGTTTGGTGAACATTTCTGATACCTCAAGACAATCATGTTCTACATCTTTAACATCTTCGACTTCTATGTTTTCATTTGGAAGCAAAGTTGCCGGGTTCAACACTGTACATCTTTTCAACGTTACATTTGGTGACCCCAATATAATTGTTTCATATTTTGTCAATCTTGCATTTGTCATATGTTGCGTTTTCGTATGGGTTAACAAGATCTCAACTGACTGAGGGACCATGACTGTTAAAGGCTGTCCCATCACTATACCTCCACACTGCATGAGGCTTTGACCAACTGCTGCTACTGCACGCAGACAACCTGGTAAGGCTGCTGCAACTGGGTCCAAAGTAGCTGAAAAATATGCTACTGGTCGGTTTACACCTCCATTGACCTGTGTCAGGATAGACAAAGAACATGACAAAACAGAACAAAAGGCTTCGTGTAATCAGGCATACCTAAAGCTGGAGCCCTGCACATGCTCTCCCATAGCTCAGTAAACACCTTCATTTCTTTCTCTGACAGCGTTATGACATCTGGCCCTTCCTTAACTGTCAGTCTCACCAATGGCTGGGAGATGAGTGAGAAATTTGGGATCCACTGACGACAGTAGCCCACCATTCCCAGAAACATCCTAACATCTCTCTGCGTAGTTGGGGAATTCCTCTGTAACAATGCAGTTACTCTTTCCCTGGACAATTTCCTTGACCCTTTTTCAATTTGATGACCCAAATACTTCACCTCTTTCTGGCAATATTGCAGCTTCTTTGGGGACACCTTGTGCCCGTTCTTTCCCAAGTGATTCAGTAAGGCAATCGAATCATACTTGCACTCATCCCTCGTTTTGGATGCGATCAACAGATCATCAATGTACTGCACTAGAGTCAATTGAAAAGGCAATTCCAATGACTCCAAATCTTTCTTCAGTATCTGATTGAAGATGGAAGGTGATTCCGAAAACCCTTGAGGAATTCGACACCAATTGTAAACCTTGTCCAGGAATTTGAAACTGAAAAGAAATTGAGTGTCCTCATGAAGAGGCACAGAAAAGAATGCTTGGGACAAATCAATTACGGTGAACCACTCTGCATCACATGGAACCTGGAACATAATCACAGCTGGATTTGGCACCACTGTGCAGCATTTCACCACTATGTCATTGATCTTTCTCAAGTCTTGGACAATTCTAACTTTCCCACAAGGCTTTCTCAATCCCACTATTGGTGAATTACATGGACTGCTCATCACTTCCTTCAAGACTCCCTGTTTCACAAAGTCTGCAATCAATTGTGCCACCATTATAAGGACATCTTGCACCATATAGTACTGCGGTACCTGGGGAAACACAGCATTCGGCTTCACACTGACATTAACTGGTTCTACTCCTTTTATCAGTCCTACTTCTTTTCCTGTCAAATCCCACACTTTCTCTTGGACTGTTCCCTGCACGTCTGCTGGGAGCTCAGTCACTCTGAACATTGGAAAGAAGTTAATCAGAGGATACTCCTCATCTGTGGTCTCTGTTTCAGGCTCTGAAACCTGCCCATCATCTCCTTCATCGTCACTGTTTGTCTGAACCTCAATTCCCTCATTGGAACAGGTGATCGAACACCTCGTCTTGCACAGTAAATCTCTTCCCAGTAGGGACACTGGACTCGAATCGCAAACCACAAATCTGTGCAATCCTTGGAAAGTGCCAAGCTCAACCTGAACCGATCTGTGATCGGGTTAGTCAGGAGTTGATTTGCCACACCTACTACCTTGACTGTACGTCTCGAAAGGGGCAGTTTCAGAACTTCTGCACTTCTGACTGTAGGGCATGTAGCTCCTGTGTCAACCAAGAATGAAACCTTGTGACCCATTACCTTCCCCTGAACATAGGGCCCTTTCTGATCTACCTTTAGGGACCCTGCAAGCCTACACTCCTCACTATCTGAACTCTCATCCGACCATTCATCAATTATTCCATTCTCACCACGCAATGGGAACTGTTGCACTGTGTTATGTTGACTCATTCTTTGACCTGTGACCTGTTAAGGAAGCATCACCTGTTGCTGTTCCATTGGTGCTAAGGGCACTTGCATTTGCTGTCTAGGTACCATAGGAACCTGCTGCTGCATTTGCTGCATCTGCATCAGTTGTATACGTGGTATCTGCACCTGCTGCACGGTTTGGAAACCCTGCATCTGATTCATATTATTTTGGAAGTTTGGATTAGGACCTCTCAGCCTCGGTCCCCTCACATTTTGAAATGCACTGACATCATTGCTTTGTTGAACAACACCTTCCTGCACCATCATCAGGCACTCTCGCTTACAATGTCCAACGACCACGCACGCATGACAAGGTAATATCTTCTTCATTCCCTGTACATCATTTTGAACTACTACAGTGTTCAAATCCGGACTTCAATTCACAAAACCTCCGTGACCTCTGCCTCTCGCTTGCGCCTGAAACATCCCGTTTCCTTGCGGCTGTTGCACCATCTGTTGTAGACAACCTCCGTGCACCCCTGACTGTGCTGCCTTAATTTGCATTACCATTGCTTTCTCCTTCAACTTTCTCTGCTTCAGCTCAATCTCGTCACTACAATACTTTGCATACTGCAACACCTCATCAATCGTCTTTGCTTGCCAACAAATCAAATGGTTCTTAAACATCTGACTAATCTCAGGTCTCAACCCTTCAACAAACCTGAACACAAGGTGATTCATGTCCTTCGCTTCAATAACCTCTGTACCACTGTAGTGCTTGAACGCCTTCAACAACCTCTCATAATAGGCATGTATCGACTCTTTGGATTCCTGAGCTGTCCGATCAATCTTTTGCCAATCAATATTCTGCAGCGAAGCTCTCTGTTTCAAGAACTCAATCACCTTATAGTAGTACCTCATCACCTCAGGAGACGGTGTTCCTGTGACTCTATCCCTTGCCGGTTCTGCATTTAGCCAATCCACACTTCTCTTGCACTCAAGCCACAAATCAGCTGGAACTATGATGTCAAAGAGAGCATTCAGGTCTTACCAGAGACATTTTGCAAGTTTCACAAACTTGTCCCTCTGCTGATACTCCTCTATCGGCTTCTCTCTCAGCCTGGGAAAGTCATTCGTAAATGACAAAATGTCACCTCTAGTCCACGGCACATGGACAAGAACCCCTCCAGCTGTTTCTCTCATTGGTAACATCTTTACCGCACCAGCATCCTGTGAGGTTTTAGCTGGTGGCTCTATGCAATCACTTTTTCTCTTACCTCTTTTCTTTGACCATCTGCCTTCCCACTTCTCTAAGGCTCCCCAAACCTGGGCACTCTGCAGTATTTCTTTAAGGTGTGCCTTCATCCAAGTAGACATCATGTGTTTGAAATCCTTAGGCTCAAAGTCTAACCTGTTACCCCTCTTCAAATGTTTGGTATTTTCTAAGTCTATTACATATTTATCTGCCAAATTTGCCAACCTCAGGTGCACCCTGCTCACTTCTTTGGTTATCTTTGGACAAAAGTATCTCAACTCTGCTTCCGTGTATGACTCTAACCTGTTCACTCCCATTCTACTTTGAACAAGTTAATTTGCCTCCATGCCCAACCTCACAAAATTCAGGTACTCTTCTCCTTCCGTTCTCCCTGCTGCTAGATGAGTAGACTGTTGTGAATTCAACTTATCTAGCCAGTCGTTCAGCTGTTGGGCTGTCAAACCTTGTAATGAGATATTCCCAGCCTATACTATGGGTGTCTGCGGCACATTCGCACTTGAGATCTGCAGTGTCAGCAGTCCCAAACCTGATTGTCTCATAGTGTCCGGAGGAGCCCCAATCGGGCTAAAGTCTAACAAAGACCTAGATCTTTCGAATGTCGGCTCCAGTGGAGTCACCCCTTGAGAGCTCCCTACGAACCCTCTTCTTGTCATCTCTTGAGTCATTATCCCTTGATCGCATACACTAGGTTTCACGCATACAATGGTACTGGTGGACCAACTGAAATGGGCAAGGATATGGCGGCTTCCCAAAACCTGTGGAGCATTAACTCCCATATTCTGGTTTATTATTGGTGCCATGGCTGACTGCGGTCCTGTGACTGAAGTGAAATTCAGAATCATTTACTGCTGTACCTGGGGCAGTAAAGGTGGAGTTGGATCAGTCTGACTCAGCTTTGGTCTTGTATATGCCAGCTCTGACGGCACCATCAAATTCTTGGTAGTCTCTAATATTAGGACATCAGGGTAAAGTCTCTGAACCTGCAGTGGCTGCAGCTGAGGTTGTATCTCTGGATCAGGGGACACACTAATGCTACTCTACACTGGAACTGGTGTGGAGACAGGAGTAACCTGTACCGGATTAGTTGTCACTTTATCTTGAGTCGAACTTACAGGACATGTACTAGTACTTGGTCTAAAGTCATCTATTGCATATGGCGGTGGTCGGTCGTTCAGTAACTGATTAAGGAACTCATCATCTTCTGAGTCATCCATCTCTGACCAGGGCTTCTTTGGAAGAGCTTTTGTCAGTCTTACAAGTTGCTTTCCCTCCTTTGTCCTCACCTTCTTGAGCTATTGCTGGAAACATCCTAATTCCATCTATTGTCTCTCTTCTCCAAACTCTTTTTGCACTATCCCACCTAGCCTCTGCTAGTGTCTTTTCTGCTTTCCTCATTCTCCTCTCAAATTTTTGTAGCTGTTGTCGTATTGCCATCAGTTCCCAAATTGCTAACGCCTCAAACTGTGCTGGCCTCGAAGGTGGCTTTAGCTCATTTGGCACCCTCTGCAAATTTTAAAAAATCCTTATGTTGAACGTTCCGTGTTCCGGAAATGCCAAACACCCTTCTTTCTCTGTCGCTTTGCACCATTGCTTTAACCAAAGACATGGCGCGACAGCCCTTTCCTCCATTACGGCATAAGGAATCAGGAAGTGACTTTAATTCCCAGAACTCTTCGCCTACCTTCTCAACCAATTGCCTCTCACGGACGGCTGCCAATCCGTGCGTGACCCTTCTCACTAACCGACCTATCCCAGCGCGGCTCCAATGACGTCACACTCACACACACACTGCGGCTGACAAAGTCATGCGGCTTGTCTTACTCACTCTCTCGATTCACACAAACTAATGCAATATATCGCGAGCACCAACATAACTCAAATTTGCCGGTTTACTACAGGAAAGGGTAACACAATCGCTTCAGAACTTTACAGAGATTTTGCTTAGCCTCGGCCGCTACTCTCTCCTTCTCAGATCCTGCACTCGCAAATAAAAAATTTGGCCCGCAAATTTTACTCTCGACTTGTCAATGGGTTGTTCTAGTGCACTTTAGAACTCACCAAATCTCCATCGAAGTTTTCATTCACTCACTTTGACTCAAACTCGACTCGTCAACCACGCCCGATTGACCTATTAAACCGCACAAATTACAACATAAGCCAAGTGTCTCATACACTTATCAATATACTCTGGAGTCCTAGACCACGCAGGGTCCGTACATCATCAACAACCACGTGGACAATTTTTTAGCACAAAGCGCCACGCTCACATGAAGCTCGCCGAATTCCCTACTCTCATACTGCGGAGTACGCACACTCCTACTAAAACATCATCGTTTGGCCTACAAACCTCACAAACTTCACACTTCACCTTCGGTATGCATAAGCTGTGCAAGCGCAATTCTTCCTCATTCACACTATCACTAGAACGCCAAGAACATACTCAAACTCCCTTCAGCAGGCTCCAAGATTCCGGGAAAGTCATTTGGGACATCATCTCTCCAATTAACATCATTGAAAAAGAACAATTTTCCCAAAACACAATTTTCCGATACACCTTGCTTACTTCCAAACTACGCTCATCAATTTCTACCAGACCTTCAGACCTTTCGCGTCAACAATCTTATCAAACAGTAGTCCCTCGTCCTGGGGCCCCAAAGGGCGAAACCATTACCTCTGTTACCAAAAACTGATAGCGCGAAAGAACCTTGATAAGTAAACTTACAAGGAGATACGCCTAGGCCGATGAACCTTTTGACCACGTTTGAAGACTTCCCAGTACGAGATATCTTTCTGGCATCACAAATCAATATGACAATGAGTCAATCAATAGTCACAATACCAAATCATTAAGCTAATCAATAACATTCAACAAGAATCAATAAAGTGGACACACCATGACCTTTCAGTCATGAATAACCACAGAAATCTAGTGTAAGTGTTAGGATATTTATTCCCTATTGCTTACAATCTAATATCATCTCCGCTAATCTTATTAGAAATCAATATCATTAGCAACTCATCAGATGCATAATTTGAACACAGTAAATCAACGCATAGAGAATATTCATTAATCATTAACACATCATTAATAAGAACAGTTTAGCAAAGTCTTGGAGTACAAAATTTAACAAAGCAAGAACTCAGTCATTTGTCTATTTGCATCAGATTTGATGAGCACCTTAACTAACCTCGAATTAGCATCAGCATGTTGGGTTTCATGCAAAACAATATAGCAAACACAAATTTGGAAAACATCTAACTACGGTCTCTATCAAAAGAGCAGTTGGTACCTAGAAAGAAAAGGCAAACAGACAATTACAATTTTCATCAGATAGTTACCCCTCCAAATGAATCAGCAAACAGCGCCAGTCTTCGTCCTCAGGACGTCAGTCGATTCACCATCAGCAAGGATAGGACACGGCAAAGTCTCAGGGTGGCATAGCTAAAGAATAAGACTCTTCCCTCATATGGAGGAGAGGTAAGCATCAGCAAAGTCTTAGATAGAGGATGGTTTAAAGTATCAGGAAGAATAAACAGCAAAGGCTCAAAAAAGCAATGACAAAGTATGGCTTAAGGCAGAATCTCAGAATAATGGCCAATAATGTCCGATTTCTCTTTGGGTCATGCGGTTATATCAAAACTGTCGAACTAGCCCTTAATTCCCTATTGGATAATATTTGGTGCATCATTATCTCTGTCCAATAATTCTTCACACACCTCACTAGAATTTTCCACAGAACACAGTTCTCATGCCGTTGATTGGCCCGTGTTATTGACGTCTTCATCGGGTGGAATGTCAGATAAGAAAAGTTACACTTTACGCTCCAGTCAGTAGTCCTACTGTTTCCTCCTAGTCCAGGCAGCCTTGCACCTGTTACGAATTACACTGTTGCATTCAGCAAGAATGTCTCCTTGAGCAAGTCGGGTCCCATGAGAAAGAATTTACTACGGCTACAGACATCTCTAGCTTCTGGAAAAGCACAGCTTTGTGTCCTTCAGGAAGACAGCACATTGCACGTTAGGAAAAACACAGCTTAATATGAGACCAGGCAGCTAGGCCCAGACCCTCGCTAACTAAAGCCTAGTAATTTAGTTAACAAACCCCTCCTCTATAGTTCTAATTATGATATGCTAAAGTAAATTCAAACATTAGTACACAATTAATTCATCATTAATAAGTTCCATTAGTCTTCGTATACATTGGTGGCCACTCCCCGTGGGCACATTTCAAACGCGTACATTATTTTCTACGTTAACACATTTTCAATGCAGCTTCATTAGAGAATATATTGCAAGCTTTTAATGTTAATATTACTTTTAAAAGACACACTCGAACACCTCCCTCCTCCTGGGATCTACTTAATGGAGGCCACAGTGCAACCCAATTGAGCAGTCCAGCTCTTCCTTTTGCTGCCTCATTCTCAATACCTTCTCCTCGCCCCCTGTTGTTCTTAGGGCTTTCTCCTACTTTCTGCCTCATTATCACTGCTTTCTCCCTTCTTTCAATTTGTTTTTCTGAGTGCTTTCTCCTTCTCTTCCCTTATTTTTTTGCTGCTTTCTTCTTCCTTCATCACGTTTTTTTGACTACTTTCTCTGCTTTTTGCCTCTTACCTTCATCTGTTCATTCCTTTCTTTCCCAATTCCTGCTCCTTCCTGCAGCCTCTTTACCCACCTCCTCTCTATCCCCGCCCACCACCTCCCAGCACCCTTCCCTCCTCCCAGGAACTACTTAATGGAGACTGAAGCGCGACCCCATTGAGCAGGTCCCAGGCCGGCTCTCCCCCGCTGCTGCATCGCTCTCTCATGTATGCTGCCTCATTCTCACTATTTTCTACTCCTCTCCCCCTGTTTTTGTGAGTGCTTTCCGCCTAATTTTCATTGCTTTCTCTCTCCTTTCCCTGTTTTTCTGGATACTTTCTGCCTTGTTTTCACTGCTTTCTCCCTCCTTCCCTGGTTTTACTGTGTGCTTTGTCCAGCTTTCTGCCTCGTTTTTACTGCTTTCTCACTCCTTTCCCTCTTTGCCTGTTTTTCTTAGTGCTTTTTGCCACATTTTCACTGCTTTCTCCCTCCCTTCCCTTCATTTTTCTGAGAGCTTTCTCTTTCTTTTACCTCATTTTTGCTGTTTTCACCCTCCTTTCCCCTGTTTTTCTAAATACTTCCTCTGCTTTTTGGCTCTTTCCTTTCTCTGTTCATTCCTTTCTTTCCTGATTTCT
Organism: Pleurodeles waltl; assembly: GCF_031143425.1. NCBI lineage: Eukaryota > Metazoa > Chordata > Amphibia > Caudata > Salamandridae > Pleurodeles > Pleurodeles waltl. The sequence continues at coordinate 1,123,841,820 of NC_090446.1, read as the reverse complement.
GCTCTTTCCTGCTGCTTTTTTACCCACCTCCTACCTAGCCCCGCCTGCCACCTCCCAGGACCTACTTAATGGAGACTGCAGTGTGGCCCCACTGAGCAGGTCGCAGGCCAGCTCTCCCTTACAGCTGCATTGCTCTCTTTTGTTTGCTGTCTCGTTCTCACCACCTTATCCCCTTCTCCCCCTGTTTTTCAGCATGCTTTCTGCCTAATTTTCACTGCTTTCTCCCTCCTTCCCCCCATTTTTCTGTGTGCTTTCTCTTGCTTTCTGCCTCATTTTCACTGCTTTCTCCTTCCTTTCCCTGAATTTTTCTGAGTGCTTTCTCCTTGGTTTGCCTAATTTTTGCTGCTTTATTCCTCCTTTCCCGTTTTTCCAAATAATTTCTCTGCTTTTTGCCTCCTTTCTTTCTCTGTTCATTCCTTTCTTTACCAATTCCTGCTCACATCTGCTGCCTGTTTTCCTGCCTCCTGCTTAGCCCCACCCACCACCTTCCTGCATCCCTTCCTCCTCTCAGGGCCTGCTTAATGGAGGCTGCAGTGCAAACCCGTTGAGCAGGTCCCAGGTCAGCTTTCCCCTGCTGCTGCATCGCTCTCTCATGTTTGCTGCCTCGTTCTCACTACCTTCTCCTCCTTTCTCCCTGTTCTTCTGAGTGCATTCTCCTGCTTTCTGCTTTGTTTTTACTGCTTTCACCCTCCTTTTCCTTCATTTTTCTGAGTGCTTTCTCCTGCTTTCTGCCTCATTTTCACTGCTTTCTTCCTTCTTTCCCTCCATTTATTTTGAGTGCTTTTTCCTGCTCTGTGCCTCGTTTTCACTGCTTTCTCCCTACTTTCCCTTCATTTTTCTGAGTGCTTTGTCCTTCTTTTGCCTTGTTTTTGCTTTCTCCCTCCTTCCTCCCATTTTTCTGAGTACTTTCTCTTGCTTTTCCCCTCCTTTCTTTCTCTGTTCATTCCTTTCCCCATTCCCACCTGCCGTGCATTTTTCTGCCTCCCACCTAGCCACGCCCACCACCTCCCAGCGCCCCTCCCTTCTCCCAGAGCCTACTTAATGGAGGCTGTGGCGCAACCCCATTGAGCAGGTCCCAGGCCAGCTCTCCCTTGCTACTGCATTGCTCTCTTGTGTTTGCTGCCTCGTTCTCACTAATATCTCCTCCTCTTCCCCTGTTTTTCTGAGTGCTTTCTCCTGCTTTCTGCCTCATTTTCATTGCTTTATCCCACCTTTCCCTCTGTTTTTCTGAATGCTTTCTCCTGCTTTCGGCCTCATTTTTCTCTGCTTTCTCCATCCTTTCCATCCATTTTTCTGAGCGCTTTCTCCTTCTTTTGCCTAGTTTTTTTTTTGCTCCCCTCTCTCTCCTTTCCCCCTATTTTTCTGAGTACTTTCTCTGCTTTTTGCCTCCTTCCTTTCTCTGTTCATTCCTTTCTTCCCCCATTCCTGCTCCCGTCTGCCACTTGTTTTCCCACCTCCCGCCTAGCCCCGCCCACAGCCTCCGAGCATCCCTCCCTCCTCCCAGGACCTACTTAATGGAGGCTGCAGCACAACCCTTTGAGCAGGTCCCAGGCCAGTTCATCCACTGCTGCTACATCGCCCTCTCTTGTTTGCTACCTCGTTCTCACTACCTTCTCCTCTTGTTTTTCTGAGTGCTTTCTACCTCATTTTCACTGCTCTCTGCATACCCTCCATTTTTCTGAGCGTTTTCTTCTGCTTTCTGCCTCGTTTTCACTGCTTTGTCCCTCCTTTCCCTAAGTTTTTCTGAGTGCTTGCTCCTTCTTTTGCCTCATTTTTTGCTGCTTTCTCCCTCCTTTCTGCCATTTTTCTGAGTACTTTCTCCTGCTTTTTGCTTCCATTCTTTCTCTGATCATTCCTTTCTTTCCCCGTCCCCGGCTGCCACCTGTTTTCTCACCTCCCGCCTCGCCCTGCCCACCGCCTCCAAGCATCCCTCCCAGGACCTACTTAATAAAGGCTGCAGCACAGCCGCGGTGCCGGCGCACCAAAGGCAAGCCCGTCTGGGCCTATCTGTGTCTGGATTGCGTCCAGCACCAGGACCACTGGCTCCTCCACCCCACGAAGATACACTGCCGCTGACCTCTGTGCCCTGGACCCAGGACGCACCAACAGCCACTGCTTCTGCTCATCACTGCCTAGCACCAGAGGGCCACTCTCCTGCAGACACACTGCTGCCTCACCTTCAGCACTGAAGTAACCAACGCACCGGACATATCGACCGAGACCACCACAACATAACTCTAGTGAATCCTACTCAACGCATGTTCGCTGATTAAACATGTCACCGAGGTCTGGGATATGATCTCATCCCTCACCCTGGACGTCATCTTCCTCACTGAAACCTGGCTCAAGCCCCCCTCCGCACCAGACATCGCCACCGCCATCCCTGATGGTTACAGGATAACTCACTGGGACCAAACCAACAAGAACGGAAGTGGAATTGCCATCATCTACAGGGACACCATCCGCTGCACAACATCCCCTGACGACCCTACACTGGTAATGGAACACCTCAGCTTCCAACTCCACACAGATAGAAAAAGCACTATCAGAGGCACCCTTGCCTACAGACAACCAGGACCACGCCCCAGCTTCTGCAATGCCATCCCGGGACTCATCACCCCGCAAACAATCAACTCTGAGCACTACATAGTCTTAAGGGAACTCCACTTCCACCTCAATTACCCTAGCGATGCAAATTCCACAACCTCTTGTAAAGCTTGAGCAACATCGGCCTCAAGCAGCTCGTCACCGACCCTACCCACATCGCAGGACACACGCTCGACCCCATCTTCACCTCCAGCAACAGAGTCAGGTAAATCCACACCACACCACTCACCTGGTCCGACCACAACAGCATACACTTCACCATCTCCGGACCCACATAACCCAGCACCATGCCCCCAGATTCACACAAAGAAACTGGAAAAAAAATTCAGAACACCAATGGAGTAACACTTTCTGCTCCCACCTCCCAGACTCTACACACAACCCTAAACAAGCAGCAAAGAGTTTCTCCCAGTGGATCACAGAATGCGCCAACACCATTGTCCTTGCCAAGACAGCCAAGGTCAAAAAACAAAGCAAAAGAGCAATCTGATTCATCAAAGAACTGCACTCCTTCAAATGCAACTGCCAACAACTTAAAAAGAAGCAGTGTATCAGCAAAAAACACAGAAGACTGAACTGCCTTCAGGACCGCCCTCAACCTGAATGAAACCAAGAAGAACAAACTAGCAGACCGCATCAAAGCCAGCACAAACCACAGCAAAGTACTTCGCCACTGTGATAAAGTTCACCAATCCCGCAGCCACCGAGAACTACATCACTCCCTCCCATAAAACTGTGTGACAACCTTACAGACTTCTTCCATGACAAGATCTCAGCTATCTACGAAAACTTTGAACGCCAACACTCCACCACAGACAGCATCAACCAGCTCTCATGCACTATCACGAACCCTGAACACCTTCTCACCCACTGGGAACTCCTCACCACGCAAGACACTATCTCCATCATGAACTCTGTATACTCGGGAGCACTCACGGATCCTTACTCCCACCACGTCTTCAACCTCGAAAGCAAGACAATCGGCGACAAGCTCAGGAGGCTGAATATCTTCATCACTGCCTCCTCTTTCTCAGAGGTCTCAAAACAGGCAGAAGTGAGGCCTCTCCTGAAAAAATCATCTGCCAACCAAGTCAAATTGAAGAACTACCAGCCCATTTCCATGCTCCCTTATCCAGCAAACGTCCTTCAGAAAGCGATCAATCAGCAACTCACCCAACACCTAGAAGACCACAACCTCCTAGACCCCTCCCGTTCCGGATTTTGAGCTAACCACAGCACCAAGACAGCCCTGATTGTAGCCACAGATACATCAGAGCCCTTCTGGACTGTGGGGAAACAGCAGCCCTCATCCTCCTAGACCTGTCCGCCACATTTTACACCGTCTCCCACCTCATCTTGATCAACAGAATCCACCACATCAGGATCCAAGGAAACACCCTCGAAATGGATCGCCTCGTACATCACTGGCAGAACCCAAGGGATCAGTCCCCCACCGTTCATCTCAGTGCCCAAGAAGATCATATGTGAAGTCCCCCAAGGATCGGCCCTCAGCCCGACCCTCTTCAACACCTACATAACCCCATGATCGTCAGATCACACGGACTCAACATCATCTCCTACATTGACGAGACACAGCTCATCCTCTCACAGTCCAAAGATCCCTCCACCACAAAAGATAACTTCCACAGATGCATGAAGAATGTAGAGGACTGGATGAAGGACAACTGTCTCAAACTCAACACCCAAAAAACAGATGTCCTCATCTTTAGGAACAACACCTCGCCATGGACTGACACATGGTGGCCCGCAGAGCTCGGCTCACCCCCCACCCAAACAGACTACACCTGCAACCTCAGCATCATCCTGGATGGCAAACTAACCATGAAGAAACAAGCTGATGCAGCCTCATCAGCCTGCCTGCATACCCTTTGCATGCTCCACAAGATTTAAGGTGGATCCCAGCAGACACCAGAAGGACTGTCACACAGGCCCTCATCACCAGCAGACTGGACTATGGAAAAACACTATGTAAGAAGCACACTAGGCCCCCTGGATAGACTCCACACAATACAGAACTCAGCCAAAAGACTAGTACTCGACCTCCCCAGAAGAACCCACATCACACACCATCTCAAAGAACTACAATAACTCCAGATTCTGAAAAGATGCCAGTTCAAGATGCTGACCCACCCCTACAAGGCCCTGCACAACCAAGGACCAGAATACATCAACAAATGCCTGACCTTCTACCAACTGACCAGACAAGTCCAATCAGCTTCCCTCTCCCTCACAGATCCGTTGGGCCAACAGCCAAGGACGCTCCTTATCGCACCTGGCAGCCCAGGCTTGGAACAGCCTCCCCCAGCACCTCAGGACCACACTGTCACTCCAGCAATTCAGAAGAGAACTAAAGACATGGATGTTCAAATACTCATTCCTCCACGCAGCAGCATACAGCTCCAATGCCTCGAGACCCTCACAGGTGATTTGCTGCGCTCTATCAATGTTTGATTGATTGAGACCTACAACACAGACACCCATGCACCATGGTGCAAGGGTGCCTACGTTGGCACATGGCAGTCAATTGTGCGCCAGTGCTGTGGAAGAGGACAGGAGTGCACTGTGTCTTACAGATATGGTACATTCCTGCCCTTTCTTTTTGACGAAGGGCAGCGCAGCAAGAAGGTTTGCAGCACTGCCCTGTGCCAAAATTATTTACATTTGCCCCTTACGTCTTCTTTAAAGTCCCCCAAGTGTGAATTGTTTGATCCTGTTCTGTCTATCTTGGCGTTCCAAACAGAGTTGAAATCTCTTATTAATATAGTTCCTTCGGCAAACTCAGCTAAGATGTCTAACATTTTACATAACACATCATCCTGAGGTACAATGTGTGCATAGATCATCACTACAATAAGGAAGGTTTCCTTTACGGTTCCCTTACTGTCTTCTTTAGCCTTCTTACTATGAGAGCGTAGGAAGGGGAAGTCTCTGTGAAAGAAGAGTGCCACTCCATTGGTCTACTATTTCCTGAAGAGTAGTAGGCAAGTGAGTACGAGTTGTGTTTATATTTTTGTTTTGTCTACTGTTTTCTTAGGTGTGCTTCCTGCACTGCAAATATATTGTGTCGCGGTTCTCAACGGTCTTACCCTCGCAGCAGAGAGGCGTAGGGGAACGGTCCTTGTTCCGACGGGTTCTGCTCTGGCCGAGGTAGGGGCGACCCCTTCCGGTAGCCACGGTGCTGTTTGGTATGAGCGAACCACTACAGTTCGTGCCCTCCAGAAGGAGTCCCAGAGGAAAAACCCCAGTAGGGTAAAAAACCTCCACAGGAACTCCCTGAAACGAAAGGAGGACACCAGGGTATTAGGACCGCAGTTCAGGAAGGCAGGAAAACAAAGCAAATCAGGAACAGACAGGATTCGCAGAAGGATATCAAATAGGAGCGTGACTATCACCAAGGAGTGTTGCAACGCAATGAACAGGCAGTTGGAATCCCCTTAAATACCCCTGGACAGGAAACAGGAAACAGGAAGTAGAACACCGCCATCTTGGATTGGGGAAAAGAAAACAGTAATGAATTAGGTATGTGTGTTAGACAATGCATGCTGGGTAGAGAGGAAGTGGTAAGCATGCTGGGGAGAGAAAAAAGGCAAGTATAAAGAACCCCCAGTGTAAGGGTTCGGTTTGTCCTAGGAACATCGGTAAGTGGTGGTGGGCAGGTGAATACATGCAAGAGAAATAAATGTTAAGCGCATAATGCGCTGTGTGCGGCCATGCCTGAAACCCCCTCGGGGTTTCAGGCTCTGCCGCGTCTGCCTTTAAGGCAGAACTTGAAAAAGGGGGAGCGGCGAGCGCCGTGACCCCCAGACCGGCTCCCTGGAGCCTTTATGGCCCTCGCCGGAGCCGCGGCGACCCCCGCGACCTGGGTGTCTGCCTCGGCGTCTACCGCGGCCCGGGCATCGGCCGCGGCAAAATTAACGTGCCGCGCCGCGGCAACCTGAGCCCGCGGCCGCAGCGAGCGCTGCGGTGTAACAGTATGCCCCCTCCCCGAGGCCCCGGGTTTGTGAGGGAAGAGCCGAAAAAAGCGGCGGATTAAAAGAGGAGCATGGACTGAAGAGGCATCCTCCCAGGAACACTCACTCAAAGGGTACCCCTTCCAATGAATAAGGTATTGGAGGCGCCCATGGAAAAATCGAGAGTCACAGACCTCCTGCACTTCGTATTCAGGCACATTGTCAACCAACAAAGGAGGGGGACAGGGCAACTGCCTATGAAAGAGATCAGGACGGTAAGGTTTCAGTTGCGAGACATGGAATACTGGGTGGATCTTCCATGTCCGAGGTAGGCGAAGACGCATGGACACTGGGTTGATCTTCTTGAGAATGAGAAAGGGACCATAAAAGCGGGGCTTGAATTTGTTTTGGGTGAGTCGGAGAGGTAGGAATCTAGAGGAGAGCCAGACCTTATCATGGACTTGATATAGAGGAGCCGCACAGCGTCTCCTATCTGCTATTGTCTTCATGCGGGACTTGGTGGACACAAGGTTATGAATGGATAATTCGCTGTATACCCCGTAGCTGTCGAACGAAAGAGGAGATGGCGGGAAGGTTGGAGTTGTCTCTCAGGGGAGTTGGGAAGGCCCTGGGATGGAAACCATAGGAGCCATAGAAAGGAGAGACTTTAGAGGCACTGTGTAGAGAGTTATTATAGGAGAATTCGGCAAGCGGTAAGTAGGGAGCCCAATTACTTTGTGTAGCGTTACAGAAGCTACGTAAGTACTGCTCGAGACCCTGATTGAGTCGTTCTGTTTGTCCATTGGTTTGAGGGTGGAACCCGGATGACAAGGCCACCTGGATCCCCAAGATCTTGCAGAATTGGTTCCAGAAACGGGAGATATATTGGGGACCTCTGTCTGATATAATAACTTGGGGTAGCCCATGTAGCCTGAAAATTTCTTGAGTAAAGACCTGACTTAACTCCTTTGCCGTGGGTAACTTTCTCAAGGCCGTGAAGTGGGCCATCTTGGTGAAGGAGTCCACAGTTACCATTATGACGTGGTTTCCCATTGAGGAAGGTAAGGCGCACATAAAATCGGTGGATATGGTAAGCCATGGGCCTGGGGGAACAGGTAATGGGCGGAGTAAGCCCACAGGTCTGGTTCGGGGTGTCTTGGCTTGAGCACATGTAGGACAGGATAACACATATGCCTCAGTGTCAGCCTTGAGAGTTGGCCACCAGAAAGAGCGAAGCAAAAGATCTTGAGTCGCTTTCACTCCTCGATGACCCGCAATAGGAGAATCATGGCACATGTGTAAGGCTTCGATTTGCACTGTTTTAGTGGGTAAAAACAGGGCCTTATCATGATAATAGTACTCATGATCTATGTGCAGCTGTGGACGTAACCTCTTTAGTTCTGTTTCGTGTAGACGGGCATATTCAGACTTAACTTGATCTAAAAAGGTCTGTGCTACCCCTATGATTTTATTGTTGTCGAATAAGTTTTGAACCGCGGAATCACCGCACCCAGGATAACGTCGGGACAGGGCATCCGCCAGGATGTTCTGAGAACCAGGGATGTAGGTGATATAGAAATCATACTGGCTGAAGAAGAAGGCCCATCGAGCTTGCCGGCTATTTTGGCACTGGAAATTTCTTAAACACTGTAGATTTCTATGATCGGTCCGGGCTTCGAAGGGCTCCTTTGATCCCATCAAAAAGTGTCTCCATTCAGTGCACGCGACCTTTAAGGCGAGTAATTCGCGTTCTAGCACGGAATAGTTTCGCTCAGAATCAGATAGAATGTGGGATAGATAGAATTCAGGGTGTTCTAGGTCATCATCGTCTTGTCTTTGTAACAAGGCAGCCCCAATGGCTCTTTCTGAGGCGTCTGTGACAACAATGAATTGTTTGCTAGTGTCTGGGTGTCGAAGAATAGGGGCTTGACTAAAGGCTTTCTTTAAGTCCTGAAAAGCTGACTCAGCGCCTGGTGTCCAACAAAAACCTTTCTTTAGGTGTTCCTTTTTGAGGGTTTGAGTAATGAAGCTGGTTCTCTGGGCAAAGTCTGCTATGAACTGCCGGTAGAAGTTGGCTAGTCCCAGAAAACATTGAGTCTCCTTGATGGAAGAAGGAGATGGCCAGTTCAATATAGCCTGTACTTTGTCTGAGTCCATGGCAATTCCGGTTTGGTCTATACAGTATCCCAAATATTTCACTTCTATCTGATCAAATTCGCATTTTTCAGGCTTACAGAACAAATGATGTTGTCGGAGTCTTTCTAAGACTTGGCGGACGTGTTTGGAATGTTCCTCTGGATGAACCGAATAAATTAGGATATCGTCAAGATACACTACCACTGTTTGTTGCAAAAGATCAGAAAAGATAGAATCCATGAATCTTTGAAAGATGGACGGGGCATTAGTGAGTCCGAAGGGCATTACTCTATATTCGTAGTGACCAAAAGGTGTTCTAAAGGCGGTCTTCCACTCATCACCTTCTCTGACTCTTAGCAGATGATAGGCTCCTCGGAGATCCAGCTTAGTGAACCTCTTGGCTCCTCTGACTGCTTCTAAGATGTCTTTGATGAGGGGTAGCGGATACCGGTCTTTGATAGTGATCCTGTTTAACCCTCTGAAGTCGATACAGGGACGCAGGTCTTTGGTTTTCTTTGGTACAAAGAAAAGAGGAGCCCCGGCGGGTGAAGAGGAGGGAGTTATTAACCCACTTTGTAGATTCTCATCTAGGTACTCCTTCAGAATTTGTTTCTCTGGTTCGGTGAGGGAGTACATCCGCCCAAAAGGAACTACAGTGTCTGGCTCTAAAGAAATGGCACAGTCGTATTCTCTGTGGGGTGGCAATTCAGGTCTTTCTGGCTTCTGGAATACATCGATATAGTCCTGATACTGTCTGGGAACTCCCTGTAGAACATTAATGGATCCTCCCACCTGGGTAGGTGCTGTTGAGAGACTTTTTGGGGACCAATAATCCCCGGCCGGATAGCAATGGTGTTGACAAAAATGGGAGGATAACGAAATGGTTTTTGTTTCCCAGTTGATGTAAGGATTGTGCCGTGTAAGCCATGGAATTCCCAGGATCATGACATGGTGTGGTGATGAGATTAAGTCAAACGAGAGAATTTCCTGATGTTTACCGAACTGTAAACAGAAAGTAGGGGTGGTGTATTGTACCGGTCCAGAGGCCAAGAGTGACCCATCAACAGTATGTACCTGTTCTGGTATTTCTTTGGATATTTGTGTTATTTGTTGTTCTTTGGCCCAGGTTTCATCTAAATATAGGCCACTGGCTCCGCAATCCAATAAAGCCAAAGTTCTTGCTTCGCGGCCATCAGTTAAATGGAGGATAACTGGTAAGAGAAAAAGAGCAGTTCCTTCCTCCCTGGAAGAGCAAATAGAAGGTATATCACGATATCCCGTCCTCACCCTTCTTACTGGGGACGGGAGTTGGCGTTTCCCAAGGGCTTGGTTGGACGAATGGGGCAGGCGCGAATTAGGTGACAAAGCAAAAACAACAAGTGATGGACGGAATGCTGAACATTGTCAAACACTCACCCCCAGTCACAGATCTGGGTTTAATCCATCGTTCTTTTGCTTACCATGCCACCCCAGTTTGGACCCAGCCATATGCAAATCAGTCTTGACCCTGTTCCTCATGGGAACAGTCCAGCCCGAACTGCCAAGCCAGGTCCTCACTGGACCGGAAACAAGCATCCTGGGACCGGTTTCGGGGTTTCACCCCTCATCAGCCAGGCTAGTTTGAATCCAGTGGCATGGGAAGCACGGGACCCACGTCTGGGCATACCCTTCCCACTTAGGGCGACAAAGCAAAAACAACAAGTGATGGACGGAATGCTGAACATTGTCAAACACTCACCCCCAGTCACAGATCTGGGTTTAATCCATCGTTCTTTTGCTTACCATGCCACCCCAGTTTGGACCCAGCCATATGCAAATCAGTCTTGACCCTGTTCCTCATGGGAACAGTCCAGCCCGAACTGCCAAGCCAGGTCCTCACTGGACCGGAAACAAGCATCCTGGGACCGGTTTCGGGGTTTCACCCCTCATCAGCCAGGCTAGTTTGAATCCAGTGGCATGGGAAGCACGGGACCCACGTCTGGGCATACCCTTCCCACTTAGGGCGACAAAGCAAAAACAACAAGTGATGGACGGAATGCTGAACATTGTCAAACACTCACCCCCAGTCACAGATCTGGGTTTAATCCATCGTTCTTTTGCTTACCATGCCACCCCAGTTTGGACCCAGCCATATGCAAATCAGTCTTGACCCTGTTCCTCATGGGAACAGTCCAGCCCGAACTGCCAAGCCAGGTCCTCACTGGACCGGAAACAAGCATCCTGGGACCGGTTTCGGGGTTTCACCCCTCATCAGCCAGGCTAGTTTGAATCCAGTGGCATGGGAAGCACGGGACCCACGTCTGGGCATACCCTTCCCACTTAGGGCGACAAAGCAAAAACAACAAGTGATGGACGGAATGCTGAACATTGTCAAACACTCACCCCCAGTCACAGATCTGGGTTTAATCCATCGTTCTTTTGCTTACCATGCCACCCCAGTTTGGACCCAGCCATATGCAAATCAGTCTTGACCCTGTTCCTCATGGGAACAGTCCAGCCCGAACTGCCAAGCCAGGTCCTCACTGGACCGGAAACAAGCATCCTGGGACCGGTTTCGGGGTTTCACCCCTCATCAGCCAGGCTAGTTTGAATCCAGTGGCATGGGAAGCACGGGACCCACGTCTGGGCATACCCTTCCCACTTAGGGCGACAAAGCAAAAACAACAAGTGATGGACGGAATGCTGAACATTGTCAAACACTCACCCCCAGTCACAGATCTGGGTTTAATCCATCGTTCTTTTGCTTACCATGCCACCCCAGTTTGGACCCAGCCATATGCAAATCAGTCTTGACCCTGTTCCTCATGGGAACAGTCCAGCCCGAACTGCCAAGCCAGGTCCTCACTGGACCGGAAACAAGCATCCTGGGACCGGTTTCGGGGTTTCACCCCTCATCAGCCAGGCTAGTTTGAATCCAGTGGCATGGGAAGCACGGGACCCACGTCTGGGCATACCCTTCCCACTTAGGGCGACAAAGCAAAAACAACAAGTGATGGACGGAATGCTGAACATTGTCAAACACTCACCCCCAGTCACAGATCTGGGTTTAATCCATCGTTCTTTTGCTTACCAATTAGGTGACCAGCTGCACCACAATATAGGCAAAGCCCCTTCCTTCGTCTATGTTCCCTTTCGCTGGCGGATAGAGGTCCGCGAGCTGTGTCAATCTGCATGGGCTCTTCCTCGGTATTCCCTTTGGATTCAGGGCGGGCTTCCTCGGAACGATGGGCGAAGGGACGAGATGGTACTGAGTGAAAAGGCAAACGACTCTTCTTTTTCTCCATTCGTCGTTCATTTAACCGATACTCTATAGTTAGTGCTTGGTCCATCAACCCTTTGAGGTTTTCTATCCTGGCAGAATGTACTAGTTCATCTTTGATGTCCTCTCTTAGACCTCTACGGAAGAGTGTCACCAAGGTACGTTCCACCCAGGTTGTTTCTGCAGCTAATTGTCTGAAACGGGTGATGTATTGTAATACATCCTGACTCCCTTGTTGGACTTCGCAAAGAGCCTCTTCTGCTGACGCCTCGAGTCCAGGGCGTTCAAACATCTGTTTAAAAGTAGTGATAAAGGTGGAATAATTAGATAGACAGGGATCGTTTCTGGTTACTAGAGGTGTGGCCCAGGCCAAGGCTGGTCCTGATAAGGCACTAATCAAATACCCCACCTTGGTCTTATCTTGTACAAATTGCGAGGGGCGAAAGGCAAAGTACACCGTTAAGGCATCCAGGAATTCTTTTAATGTGGTGGGATCCCCGGAAAATCGAGGTGTAGAGGCGGCTACTGCAGGGACATCTGTGGTCCTGGAGGCAAAGGTTTGTCGATAAACAGTATTCTCAGTACGTAATTGCTGGAGTTCTTGAGCCTGTTGTTGTATCGTCGCCAGCAGGTCCTGGTTAGTAGGTTCCGTGTTTACCACTGGGTTATCCATAGTTCCGGACTGCAACAGGAATTGTGGGCGTTGCAATCTGTCGCGGTTCTCAACGGTCTTACCCTCGCAGCAGAGAGGCGTAGGGGAACGGTCCTTGTTCCGACGGGTTCTGCTCTGGCCGAGGTAGGGGCGACCCCTTCCGGTAGCCACGGTGCTGTTTGGTATGAGCGAACCACTACAGTCCGTGCCCTCCAGAAGGAGTCCCAGAGGAAAAACCCCAGTAGGGTAAAAAACCTCCACAGGAACTCCCTGAAACGAAAGGAGGACACCAGGGTATTAGGACCGCAGTTCAGGAAGGCAGGAAAACAAAGCAAATCAGGAACAGACAGGATTCGCAGAAGGATATCAAATAGGAGCGTGACTATCACCAAGGAGTGTTGCAACGCAATGAACAGGCAGTTGGAATCCCCTTAAATACCCCTGGACAGGAAACAGGAAACAGGAAGTAGAACACCGCCATCTTGGATTGGGGAAAAGAAAACAGTAATGAATTAGGTATGTGTGTTAGACAATGCATGCTGGGTAGAGAGGAAGTGGTAAGCATGCTGGGAAGAGAAAAAAGGCAAGTATAAAGAACCCCCAGTGTAAGGGTTCGGTTTGTCCTAGGAACATCGGTAAGTGGTGGTGGGCAGGTGAATACATGCAAGAGAAATAAATGTTAAGCGCATAATGCGCTGTGTGCGGCCATGCCTGAAACCCCCTCAGGGTTTCAGGCTCTGCCGCGTCTGCCTTTAAGGCAGAACTTGAAAAAGGGGGAGCGGCGAGCGCCGTGACCCCCAGACCGGCTCCCTGGAGCCTTTATGGCCCTCGCCGGAGCCGCGGCGACCCCCGCGACCTGGGTGTCTGCCTCGGCGTCTACCGCGGCCCGGGCGTCGGCCGCGGCAAAATTAACGTGCCGCGCCGCGGCAACCTGAGCCCGCGGCCGCAGCGAGCGCTGCGGTGTAACATATTGTGGTCTCCCTGCTTCATGTGTAGCCATATTTTGGTTCATTTAGTGGGATTATTAAGTCCTTTAACATTTAAAGTTTGAGTCTTAACCATAACAAATATAGAAAATATTTATCTTCTCATAATTGTCTGGCAGGTGTGATACTGTGTGTTGATGAAAGATAGTGATGACACCCTAAAAACGTCATGTCAAGTGCCCCCCCCCCCTCATAGAACAATGTAAATTGAAAATAAACTAACAGGGAAGTTCTCTCATGGTTCAGAGAAGATTCCCATATGTGCAATAGGTTACCCTCCCTCGTACTGGGGGTTGATGCCGGCGTCAAACGTGTGAGGTGGGACGTAGCAACAATCCACTTCTGAGATGTGTTCAGGCTGATTGGTTATTGTACCAACAGGCTGCTTCTTATTCAAAAGTAGGAGACCACAATGTCCAATATGATGACTTGTTTTTGGTTGTAACCATTGTCAGATGTGGTATTCATGTCGGTGAAGTATCGCCGTTAGGTCTCTGGGTGGTAGGTTTGAGTGGGCCTCTGTTGAGTTTTGCTCCAGTGTAACACTGTGGTCATGGTAGATGCCATAGTTCCATAGATTATTATGGAGGTCTCTCGATTGTGAGGAAGGTGGACCGCATTGGTCCGATTCAGAGTCCTCTAACATAAGACCCAGGATCTGTGCTGCTGCTGATAATTTGGAAACCTGGTGTATTTTACTACTATGCTCATAAGCAATGCCAAATGGAAAATGCCATTGGAATTTGATTTTGTTTTGTTGTAAATAGTCAGTAACACGACTCAACTGCTGATTCCAAACAAGTGTCGCTGGTGCAATATTTTGAAATACGAAACACATATATCCATTGTATTGTATCTGGTCTGTGAATCTTGCTGTTCCTAAGACCTTCTCCTTGTAGCTATAGTTGTAAAATTTTGCTAGACTGTTTTGAGGTCTACTCGAGTCTTCTGGTCTACGTGGGCTGACTCTATGGACTCTATCCAGGATGATCTGGGAAGGGTCATCCCCAGACAGTGTTGAAAAGAGGTTTACAATGAAATGTTAAATATTTGTGCCTTCTGCTCCCTCGCTAGGGCCTCAGATTTTAATGTAGTCCCTTCTTTTTTTTGGAATGGTAACTTTATTTTTTGCATGAAAGGCAATGAACTTGTCCATGACAGTCCAAGTTTTTGCTTGTAGAAATTGTATATGTCCTTCAGCTTTCACTATTAAGGATCCCACTGCATCAACATCCGATCTTAGCGCTGTAATCTTTTCTCCCAGATCGGACTGGACCGGACAGTCTGTAATTCCAGGAGAATGCCTGCTTTTAGTTTTCAAAGTTCATATTGAAAACTTTGTAGACTTGCCAGGAGTTGTGCTCTCGTTAGTGTTAATGTTAATGATGCTTTTAGAGTGTTCAAATACCCATAGGTGTCCTGGCGCTAGCTCTGCTGTTCCAATGGAATGAGACCAGCCAGGTTTTCAAAGCTTCCTGGAAGGCTAAAAGATTAGGCATGGCTTTTATGTTGAGAGACAAGGAATTCCAAATTTTAGAGGCTCCAAAAGCGAAATGCCTTCCACTCCAAGAAGTTTTGTTAAATCTGGGGATGACAAGATTTTTGGGCAGTGCTGAATGTAAGGTCCTTGCTGGAATATACCAGTTAAAACAATTCTTCAAAAAAGCAGGTCCCAAACCATTCAACGCTTTATAGGTGATGCTTAAGGCTTTGAAAGTGATTCTTTGTTTGACTGGAACCCCGTGCAGTGTCCTTACAGCCTGAGAGGCTGACTGAAATATGGGGATCTTCAAGAGCAATCGTGCTGTTGCATTCTGTACCATTTGTAGTTTATTCAATAACTGATGTTGCATATTTAAATATAGGCTGTTACAATAATATAGTTTTGTAAGAATGAGGGAAGTAACAATCATTTTCTGTAGATCAGATGGAATGCAGGGAAGAATTTTTTTAATAGTTTTTAAGACACAGAAAGAAGAGAAGACGACTGAATTCACGTTGTCAGTGTACAACAATCTGTCATCTATTCTAGCCCCCAAGTTACATGCTTTCCTGACCGAGGTTGGGAGTGCACCTAATTCTTGTGGCCAACATGTGGGGGACCAAAAGGAGGTTTGATTACCAAATAAAAGAACCTCCGTCTTCCCAGAATTCAGTTTCAAACATGCAGTTGTGGAATCTAGGTCCTGTATTAGTGTCGCTGCTGGTTAGGGAGACAGCAATTTGAGTGTTGTCTGCATAAAATGTAAGAGTAAAGTCAATCAACCTTATTAGATCGGCAAGGGAGGCATCATAAACATTAAACAAGGTTGGACTAAGCGATGACCCTTGAGGGGCCCGGTGTGGAATAGAAAAGGAATGGGATACAAAATCTGCTAATGCCACTGATTGTTCACGGCCAAGGAGGAAAGAGCTTGACAGATCCAAAGATGTACCATCAATTCCTAGCTGAGAAAGGTAGTCCAACAACCGCTTATGATTAACAGTATCGAACGTTGCTGATAGGTCGAGTAGGATAAGCGCCACTCTTCCTCCTTGGTCAAGTGCAATTCTTGTTCCCAGAGTGGCTTTAATGAGTGCTGTCGCTGTACTATGTCCGGATCTAAATCCAAACTGTATTGGGTCTAAGAGGCCATTACTTTCAATATATTTGGCTAAACGTTTATTCATGAGTGTTTCCATTATTTTGGCCGGCATGGGTAATCTAGATATGGGTTGGTAGGTATTGGGTTCCAAGGCATTGAGGTTTTGTTTTTTATTAGGGGTAGCAACGAAGCTCACTTCTATTGGGAGGGGAAATAACCTTACTTAAACATGGGTGAAAATATTTCTGTTAGCTTGGCTACGATTGTATCTGGAACTAAATTAACCATAGTAGAAGATTTTTAAGTAGGACATACCGACAACAATGGGACATTTTCTTTAGTAGAAGTTTTGTAAGTTTTAAAGAATCCTGTGGACTTTTTTAGGTTTGCCTCTTAAGAGTCATACACAGGACGTTTATCTGGAGTGAGTAGAGGATATTTTATTTATTCAACAACAATTGGTGGGAAGTGTGGTAAGATTTCAAAGGTTTACTTCAAAGTTGTAGTACTTCTACTTAGGTTATCAATCAGATCAATATCGTCTGTTTTCTATACAATATTATCCAATATTAGGTGGGCATCACTGCCACATTGCAGATAGAGACTGCTGCTTAACTATTGTCTTGATTTGAAGTTTTATAATTCTGTCTTGCTTATATTTCTCAGTTCAGCAGCAGTGCAGTGGATTTAGGGGGATTATGAGGCTATGATGAGCTTGCATAGTTTTCTTCAAAAAATAATTTCCCAGTGTGATGGTGGTAAATAAATCAGGTATGTTGGGGTGGTTACCTGCCCCTTTGAAGGCATTATCAGGTTGTCAGCCGAGGTGGCGAAGGGACAATTGTTACAAGGAGACTCTCACTGTTTTTGCCACTTCCATTGCAGAGTTCTACCTCCCCCTGCCAACCCCAGTAGCTCGGTTTTCTACTCATCTATGGATCTAAAAGTGTTTTGCAGATATTTAAACCTTTTAAATATCCTTCACCAGACTTTATTATGGATATTATTCATAGGGCATTGTCACTGAAATGAGCTATTATGGGAGGAGCAATTCGCAATCACAAGGCATGTGGCACTTCCCCTACTTACATATCTTGCCATTTTTTCCATATATCACTTGAAAGGCATTCAAAATTAGATTACTGGTCCACTTTTGTGTGGATGTTGTGACAAATTAATTGTGTACTAAAATGAGTAAAGAATTTGAATTCATTTAACTTACTGCATTGCTTATTGGAGAGAAGAACTAAGGGCCAGATGTAGCAAAGGGTTTTTCCCATTCTGTGTCAATGGGAAAATGTGTTCGTACATATGGTCCTAACTTCGTAACTAACTTTTACTACTAGCTCCTAATATGGTACACTAGCACATGCTTAATTTACTGCTGTCCTTTTTTAGATTTAGCCTGCATGCGCGCTTGTGTGCATGCTTGCAAAATCTTTTGTAATTCAAAAAACTTAAAATGGGCTTGGAACCAGCCCCTTACTTACCTGAATTTATAATTGGCTTAGTCCAACGTCGCTCTGATTTACATGCTTCGGATTGGCCAGCACATCGTCTTCACGTCACTTCCTGTCGCCGTCTTTGTCTTCTTTGCCAATCTTGCCATTGAGTTGCCTGTGGAGCTAGTACTCCTTCCGGTCACTGGTCAGTGTCCTTCCTGTTGGCTCCGACGCTGAAGATACTTCTTTTTTCTGCCTGCATGCCATCTTCTTCCTTCTTTGATCTCTTCTTTCTTCGCTGCCATATTCTGTCTTCTTTCTTCTTTGCTGTCTTCTTTTTTCTTCCTGCATGCCGTATTCTTACTTCGCTGACATCTTCTTTCTTCTATGTCTTCTTTCTTCGTTGCCGTCTGTTTTCTTTTTTTTCTGCATGCCGTCTTCTGTCTTCGGTGTCTTCTTTCTTCTTTACTGCATGGCGTCTTCTGTCGTTGCTGTCTTATTTCTCCTTTACCGCATGCCTTCTTCTGTCTTCACTCCGGTCTTCTGTCTTTGCTTTTCTGTCTTTGCTCCCATCTTCTGTTTTCTGTCCCGCATGTAATTTCTGTCTTGTGTCTTCTTTCTTTTAAGCCACAGCCAGTAGGTGTTGCCGTTGTCTTTTATTTCTATATAACTGGCTTAAAAATATTAGAAAAATGTTATAATAATATTTGTTTTACAAAATATAAAACAAACATTATTATAACATTCTTCAAATATTTTTAAGCCAGTTAGATAGAAAAAATACAAAGGCAAACCTATTGGCTTTGCTAATGCTTGTTAACACAGGCCCTTACCAATATGAATGCAACACTTTGTAAGTAGATTTCAATGACTATCAATGATTACTTGTCATATCCATTTTTTGAATGCTAATTGTGACCCTCTACCTCCACTATGCAAGTGCACTAATTAGCAAGTGCACAATTTGAACCCAATTCTGTTTGCACACTTCGAAATTGGGAAATGAACACAATTTGAATATGATCTGAACAACTCTGGTGTGCTATCTGCAATTACATGCACTTTGCACCCACGATTTGTAACTCGTTATATCTATAAGATGAGGACTGTCTGAAATAGATTGTTGCCAGTAAACCTTCAGACTCCACCCAAGACATCTGTCGAAAGGCAAAAAAAAAACTTTTGAGACAATCCATTACCCAATGATTATACAGATTATCAATGCCCTTTTAAAATCAGGTGTGGTGTCCATAGCCTTTAAAAAAGCTATTGTACGACCTCCTCTCTTCTTAAAAAAAACAAAAACCTTCCTTTAACCCAGAAACCTCGGCTAATTTCTGACATATATGCTTACCTCCTTTTATGACTCCTGGACTAGGTTGTCATGTTCCAGTTCAATAATTTGCTGAAACCTACAACATTTTAGATGTATCCCAAGCAGGCCTCAGACCAGGGTTCAGTACTGAGCAAGTGATCACATCTGCCATCTACTATCTCAGAATGATGGTGGATAGTCGAGGTTCAGGAGTTATGATAGACCCCAGCCTAGCCACAGCGTTCGCAACAATCGATCTTGGCCTGCTAATTCAACAATTAGGAAGCTTACCCATAAAAGGCACTGCTCTCCAGTGCCTACAATCTTACACCCCAGACAGGACTCAGCATATCCAGCTTGGTCCCCGCCATTGAGATGCTCTTGTCCCCACTTTTATTCAATCTTGACATCCAAAATCCATTTACACATGTGTAAAATTAATTTGCCAACCTCCAAGTTGGTACGTCTGGAATGGGCGTCCTAGGGCAGGGCTCTCCTGGAAAGATTATGAAGACACACTAACTCAAGAATTTGTGGGTATTCATAAACTTCTGAACAACCCATACCTACTCTGGAAACAGCCAGGGATATACTCCAGTCAAGGGCAGAGTAAATCAAGGGTAGGAAAAATATTTTCCATGCGTAGAGAAATCACAATTTTATAAAAATGCAGTTGCACCATTGCAAAGGAGTTTTTGCATGCACAATTGTACACTTGTACAAAAAACCCAGTAGCACTGACTGTACACACATAATTAGCGATTCACAAAATTTAACACGGTCGTGTTGTAGTACTTCTGAGGTCTCTCCTGAAGGTACTCAATCTCTGTGGACTGTCCACTTTCGACTGTCCCTCTCTCTACTGTGGTATATGTAGAATGCCTAAAACTATTGTTTGTCTCATAGTAATGCGTGCAGAGATGAGCTCTAGCTGTAAACTAAGTGTAAAGATACTCAGTGGTGAAATGATTGTGCATAATATGTTTGAGTGGGTTTAGTAGTGGCTTTTCTGTATTCTGAACCAGGTATCCATTCTGGAACTGCAAAATCCTCTCTCCACTGAGTTAACAAAGCTAAGGGCCTGATTTAGAGTTTGGCAGACGGGTTACTCTGTCACAAACGTGATGGTAATCCCGTCCACCATATTACGATTCCCATAGGATATAATGGGACGGTAAAACGGTGGACGGGATATCAGTCACATTTGTGATGGAGTAACCCTATCCACCAAACTCAAACTTAGGCCCTAAGTCTAGATGTGGGGATTGGGGAGCTGGTGAGAGGTGTACAGGACACAGATGGAAGCCTCCCTTCCAGGGCCACTTACTTCCACTCCTACTAAATTGTGAGACCATGGTTACGTTGTGGAACTCCCTCAGGGAGGAACCACTCAGGAGAAGTGGCAGAGGCTTCCCAGGGGGGTGTAACTCTGGAAGGCCGAGGTGCCTCTCTTGATCACAGGCTATCACCTGGAGAAGAAACGATGCCTATGCTCTCCAGCAGTACCTGACCTTATTTTAAATCTCCCATGTGCTCTGCAGAGCAGGGCGACTTTCTTAGGGACAGCAAATCATGCTTGGCTTTTTACTCCCATGTGTGCTTACTTGATTTAGTGTTCACTATTTTGTGTATTGCACTAGTATTGGATCTAGAAACAGAGTACATTCTTCCAGAAACAATATGTCTCGGTTTTTTCTTTATTCATAGATTTATACTTTCTGCCCCAGTTTGGAAGATTCCTTTTGGAGTCTGGGTGTCCCAATACCTCAAAAGAGGGTTGTCAGTGAACACACTATTTGCTTGTGTGTGTCTGGATCACATGAACTACTACTGAAAATGCAACTGTCACAGATTTTAAAGAGTACTCCGAGAAACTTCTTTGGGAATTAACTAAATTCTTAAGTCAGGTCCCAAGCAAGCTAGTAAACCAAATCGTGTGTAAATTTACGAATGTATTTTTAATTGGACCTAGTGCGTACTGGCAGTAGAAACATCAGCTGTGAACTGGACATGTGATGCTACACAGTGGCCCGTGTCACTATGAAAGTACGCATACTGTTACCACTTTGAACAGCCCTTGGTATGCAGAAAGAAAGTAGAGAATTCGTTGTTTTCCTGGACCTGCAGGGAATTGAACTTTATTGTATCAAGTCTCTGTTACTCGTTCTGTACATGTAGCATAGACAGAATAATCCAAAAACACAATTGATAAAATAGCCAACATAGCTAGTGAATAAAAACTGTAAAATATTGTTTCTAAAAATATAATTTGGCATTGCAGCAATTTCATTTTATACATTAAGTGCTACTAGAGGAGTTCCATTTGTTACTGCTTCTTTTTCATTTGGCGCTACAAGAGTTTCACTTGCAGTGTAGAGACATCATTTAGTGCTGCACAATTGTCATCAGTTTTGCAGGAACTTTATTTCGTACTCCTGGATCCGGTGTTGGTTTTATAGGAGCTTCATTTGAAACTGCAGAAGCATCCCTTGGTATTGAATAATCCTTTTTTGGATGATACAGAAGATTTGTTGTGTTCTGTAGTAGCTGTTTTCGTGCTGCAGAAAATGCATTTGCTGCTCTTTGAGGAATAACCACCTAGCTTGCAGCCACAACACCCAGCTCCTGGATACTGACTAACACTATATCATAAAAGTACGGATATATACTTAACTCCACATCTACTTACCATTACCATACATATGGTCTGGGATTACCTTTTAATGTGCATTGTGAAGGTTAAGCAGATGCAGAGTTGAGAATAATCAGTGCTTAATTTGCAAAAATAATAAGTGCTGGTTTCCAAATTTTCCCTCAGAAGCCTGTGGCTGGCACTGCTCAATGTCAAGGTTCCAGAATACTAAGGTTATCTAGTCTTTATTCAATTTCACGCCACTTTTATCCACCACTCCACACTCACTGCTCCTTTATCTCACGTCTGCAGGTTATTTTTCAACATTGCTATCTACCTTACTTCTTGTGTTTCCATCATTCTCCCCCTCCTTCATTTCCCCTTTTCTGCCTTTCTCTCTCTCGTTCTGGGTCAAAGTCACTTCAATTGAAAATGTCTTGGTCCCTAAAAATGAATGCCAGTGAGCCCCAGCTGCAACAAGCAGCTCAAATTAAGCACTGAGAACAGTACATCTACACTTACCAACCTTAATATATTTACATAAATAGGCTGCCTACATAGCAGTAGTCACTACTCTGCAGTTGAAATTATTTAAGGTCAATATTACAAACTTGATATTGTGGCAGAACACCTTTGAGAAGCTTAGTATCATACTACAGGTGCTACCTTTCATCTCCATCATTGAACTTACAGGATCACATGGCAGTGAATTATGATGTGTGGTGTGTTCACATTGCTGGAAATTCAGGGTCTTATTTGACAGATTTAGACTGTGGATGAATTCAAATATGTGTTTTAAACTTTCAACCTATTCAGGGCTACCTGTCCACTAAACACTGTGCCTGCATGCACCCTTTGATGTCGAGCGAGTTTGCAATAGGTACGATTGGCGATTGTGCTGGAATAATACCTCATTTGATAGGAAGGAGAATGCTGCTGTTTATCTGGCTATGTCTTGAATGAAGGCATCACCATCTCCATACAGTGTGCCACCTTGCTCTTGTTCTAGTCTATGTGTGGACTGTGTATGAGTGACTGGAAGGCAAGGAAACACACTTATCCTCGTCCTATTGTTAAGGGGTAGTATGTGTGTATGTCATTTACTAAAACATAAGTAACCTGGATTTGGAGAAAATAATATTTTAGGAAATGGCAAGATTTTGCTTGGAAAAATTAGGTTTATTTTCCAAAAAAAGAGAACTAATATTTCATGGGAAAAGTTGTATATTTTTAAAGTTGTATAATGTTCATGCTGTTTGTGGACAAAATGCTGCTGAGGGACAGGATGACGTCAATAACTTGGTTCAGAAGGCACATAGGGGGTGATTCTAACTTCGGCGGGCGGCGGAGGCCGCCCGCCGAAGTTCCCCCACCAAAATACCGCTCCGCGGTCGAAAGACCACTGAGGGTATTTTGGGATTTGCCCTGGGCTGGCGGGCGGCCGCCAAAAGGCCGCCCGCCAGCCCAGGGCAAATCAGCCTTCCCACGAGGACGCCGGCTCAGAATTGAGCCGGCGTAGTGGGAAGGTGCGACGGGTGCAGTGGCACCCGTCGCGTATTTCAGTGTCTGCATAGCAGACACTGAAATACTTTGTGGGGCCCTCTTACGGGGGCCCCTGCAGTGCCCATGCCATTGGCATGGGCACTGCAGGGGCCCCCAGGGGCCCCTCGGCACCCCCTACCGCCATCCTGTTCCTGGCGGGAGTCCCGCCAGGAACAGGATGGCGGTAGGGGGTGTCAGAATCCCCATGGCGGCGGAGCGCGCTCCGCCGCCATGGAGGATTCTGCAGGGCAGCGGGAAACCGGCGGGGGACCGCCGGTTTCCCGCATCTGACTGCGGCCGAACCGCCGCGGTCAGAATGCCCTGCGGGGCACCGCCGGTCTGTCGGCGGTGCTCCCGCCGACCCTGGCCCCGGCGGTCTCAGACCGCCGGGGTCAGAATGACCCCCATAGTCGTTTATAGGCATAGTAGGACTGGCATATATGGCAATCAGGTAATGCCCAAAGGGCTGGTCTGACAGATTTGTTTGGGCCATTTTTCAGCTGTTTGTGGGTCTGTTTTATGGCCAGGCAGGTCAGTTTTTACTGTTGATTTCCCTGACATTACTACAGACTTTGCATGCAGCAAACAAAAATGCATGCAATCCCCCATTCGTTCCAAAATACCCACAGCGTGTATTTAAATGGTCAAAACAGGCCACCTGAATTGCAAATGCGGGCCACGGTTTTAGCTGTCTGATTTGCTAATGAGGGGCACTTTTATTCTTGTGCCCGGCCTATTTTTATACATGTGTCCCCTGTTTATAAGGCGAGGCATTTCAGGATCTATATTTATAGTTTCTTTTTAAGATATCACTATAGACAATCCTGCTGTCTGAAGCCTGGACTTGTAGGAGGGATGTGATTTAAAGGATATGTCCGGTGCTTGCCCCTGTACTTTCGCTGTAATTTGAGCAGTAGATCTGGTGTCTGAGCCAGTAAAGCAGATGTACAATCTAAAAGTTGAGGTTTTCCCTTTCACTGCTTTGCATATAAATTGCCTGTTAATCTTCATTTCCTGATATATATAGAGTGAGACCGGCTGGGAACCTCTTGCTCCCCGGTCTCCCAGTGAAGGAACTATAATTTTTTTACCCACACAGTGTGAGTTTATTGCGGTGCCCTGCCCTCCTCGTGCCCACGGTGACAAAGATAGCGGGGTGAGGTGGGGTCTAGATGAGACTGCAGTGACCCTCCATTCGTTGACCGTACTCCTTGTGCTGATGCCCCTGATGTGGATGGATGGTCTGAGACTGTGGGAGATGATTGTTCAGTAGAACAGCCCTGCTATGAGGCTCTGGTCTGCTCATGTCCCCCAATTGTGCACCCTAGGGGAAGTGGCGGGACCTGACGACAGCAAGGTCTGGCTGAATGGAGCATGACTTTGCATGCCCATATTAGACCACTTCCAGGAGCTGCACCAATTCTAGTGCAAGATGGGGAAGACAGATGCAAAGCAGTCAAAGCTTTCTTTCGAGAACAGCAGGCAGACAAGACTGATGGATCCACCTCCTGAACTCCATCAACAGCATTAGGGAGACAAGGAGAGTTCAGCTCGGGAACTAGGCATCATCACTATGTTCCTTGACCTCAAGCAGAGTTTGAATGCCACTGATAGTAAAATAAGACTGATTGACAAACAGACCTGACCACCTAAAAGAAAAAGTTGTTAAGCACAATGAACTTATAGAACAACTAGAGCATTTCGCAGCTGTAGAGAAATTGCTCCGCATGGAAAGACTGCTAGAAATTATCTGCAACAAGAATTAAGACTTGGAGTCCTGATCACGGAGAAACAACCTGCGTATACTGGGAGTGCCTTAGTCGACAGAGATGGGCTGCATGGAGTACTATGTTGAAGTGATGCTACATACTTTATTTTGCAATGCTGTTTCCAACATGCTAATAGTGGAGCGTGCCCACAGATCGGTTGGTCAGCACATACACCTCCCACCACCCCCTGGGCTTGCCCAATATAGGCCCGGCTATTGAATTATAGAGACAGAGACACTGCCTTGTGCTTGGCAAAGGATAGACACCAGGGAAACAAGATCTCCATATTTTCCTATTTCACAATTGGTGTGCAGACCATCAGAAGAGATCTTCTGCTCGTCAAGTGTTCACTTCAATGAGCCAAGGCCAAATACTCCTTGCTATTCTCTGCTAAGCTGTGCATGCACCACCTTTGTAAAACTCATTACTTTACAGAGCCGAATGCAGCTGCATTGTTTGTCACAACTATTCCCGTGAACTAGCAAGGTTTTGCCTCTCACTATGCGAGATGCTGATTTAAGACACTTGTGCCACAACAATTAAGACGTCCCACTCCTCAAGAGGGCCAATTGGACTTGTGCTGACGGGGGACCGATATTGAGCCCATTGAGAACTTCTCTCTACATTATGCTTGGCGATACTGCGTTTGCGATGGGATGAGAACTGACAGCAGGAATGAACATTAAACTGCCCTTGCAGGTCCCACTGTCCCCTGTGCCCTGGTTCTTCTCCCACTCTGGTCACTAAGCTGTGTTCTGCCTGGGAGAGTGCTGGGTCTCTGGTTCGACCCACCTAGGCATGAATCCCGGGATGACCTGCATAGTTGTTTGTTGGATGGCCTTTGGTGGGGGGGTTGGTGGCATTTGGTCTGTTAGGGCGGGCAAGGTCGGTGGTGTGTGGAAAAACGAGAGGGTGTTGTTGGCAGCTTCCTTGCTGCAAAATGTGTTTTTGTTTCCTCACTTGATTGCCTCTCAGCTTCTTGATGCATGCTCTCCTGCTAGGTGGCTTACACTGGTGTGGCAGGGCTTTACATACCCACACGTAGATGCAACAGTCAATCAATCAACCAATCAGTTTTTGTAAAGTGCGGCTACTCCCCTGTGAGGATCTCAAAGCACTCGAGGGGAGAGGAAAAGCCTCATCCGAACCACATCTTGAGGTTCTTCCTGAAGATGTTGAGCGAGGGGCTTTGTCTGAGGTGCAGGGGGGGTGGTTGTTCCAGTTCTTTGCTGCAATGTAGGTGAAGGATCGTCCTCTGATGGTGGTTTTGCGGATGCGAGGGATGGTAGCTAGGGCCATCTGGGCAGAGCGGAGGGATCTGGTGGGGGTGTGGAAGGAGACGCAGTGGTTCAGGTAGGCTGGTCCTGCAATGTATATGGCCTTGTAAGCGTGGGTGAGTAGCTTGAAGGTGGTTCGCTTCACGACAGGTAGCCAGTGGAGGGTCCTCAGGTGTTGGGAAATGTGTTCTCGGTGTGGGAGGACCAGAATGAGTCTGGCGGCGGTGGCATTCAGGATGAGTTGTAGTTTTTTGATGTTTCTAGTTGAGGTGCTGGCATAGAGGGCGTTGCCATAGTCAAGCTTGTTTGTGACTACAGCGTGGGTGACTGGATCCATCTGAAGATCTTCCGAAGTTTGTGGAGTCTGTGTCAGCAGAAGGAGGCGACTGAGTTTACCTGGTGGGTTATGGATAGGGAGGAGTCGAGTATGATGCCTAGGTTGCGGGCGTGCTCAGATGGTGCAGGGGGAGGGAGCTGAGGGATGTGGGCCACCAGGAGTCGTCCCAAGCTGAGGTAGCGTTTCTGAAGATGATGAGCTCAGTCTTGTTGGAGTTGAACTTGAGGCAGTTTTCTCTCATCTAGGTGGCGATGTCTTTCATTGTTGAGTGGAAGTTCCTTTTGGCAGTGTCCGGGTCTTTGGTGAGGGAAATGATGAGTTGTGTGTCATCGGCATATCACACGATGTTCATACTGTGGCTTCTGACGATGGCTGTGAGAGGGGCCATGTATACGTTGAACAGTGTGGGGCTCAGTGAGGATCCTTGGGGGACTCCGCAGCTGACTCCTGTGGTCTGGATATGTAGGCCAGGAGTCTGACCCTCTGCATCCTCCCGGAGAGGAGGGAGTGGATCTATTCCAGGGCTCTTCTGCGGATTCTTATGTCGTGGAGTATGGCGTGCAGGGTGCTGTGGGAGACCATAGCGAAAGCTGCGGAGAGGTCGAGGACTATGAGCGCCATGGTGTGGCCGCCGTCTGGGAGTAATTGGATGCCGTCAGTGGCTGCCAGGAGGACTGTCTCTGTGCTGTGGTTGCTGCAGAAGCAGGACTGGGAGCTGTCCAAGGAGTTGTTGGCCTCAATGAAATTCTGTAGTTGTACGTTGATTGCTTTCTCCAGTACTTTGGCGTGGTAGGGTAGCAGCGAGATGGGCCTGAAATTCTTTCGTTCTGATGGATCGGCCGAAGGTTTCTTTAGGAGAGGGCATATTTCGGCATGTTTCCAGTCCTCAAGAAAGGTGCCAGTGTTGATGGAGGAGTTGACTGTGCTCCGGAGCTCGGAAGCAATGGATGCGCTGGCTCTGATGTACATGTGGTGCGGGCAGTGGTCTGTGGGGGCTCTGGAGTGGGTGCTGTTCATGATGCTCTCTGTTTCCTCTGTGGAAAGCGTGGACCAGCTGTGGATGGTTTGGGTGGGTTCTGGGGTGGATGCTCGGTCACAGGTTCCGGTGCCAGGATTTATTTTCTGGGAGGAAGCTGTTGTCGATGTCCTGGACCTTGCGGTGGAAAAAGGTGGCAAGTTTTTGCAGAGGCCCTGTGATGGGGGGCTGCTGGTGGCTTCGGGGGGAGATCTGTGAACTCGTTGATGACTGAGAAGAGTTCCTTAGAGTTGTGTGCGGAGGAGTTGATGTGCTCCCAGAGTGTGTCCCTCCTATCGTTTTAGTTTTTTCGGTGGTCGTCAGCGGTAGCGCCTCTGAATAAGGTGAGGTCTTCGCTGGTTTGGCTGTTCCTCCATTTTCTCTCTAAACGTCTGCGGGTACGCTTTGATTCTTGGAGTTCAGAGGTGAACCAGCTGACTTTCCTAGGTACACGTTTGGCAGATGTCAGCCGGAGGGGGGCTAGAGTGTCGGCGCATTTGGGGATCCATGCGTTGAGATTGCGCACTGCTGTGTTGGCGTCATCTGAGGGAGGAGGAAGGGATTTGGCGAGCAATGAGGTTAGTTGCTCTTTGTTGATTTCGTTCCATTTCCTGTGGGGGGAGCCTGGGGGTGTGGGTGCCGCTGCAGGGTGCGTGATTGTGAAATGTATGCAGCGGTGATTGGTCCAGTCTGGGGTGGAGATGGTCTTGATGGTGATCCGATTGCTTGAGGTGAAGATGGAGTCCAGTGTGTGTCCTGAGATATGTCTGCGTGCGGAGACCAGCTGTCTGGAGCCGAGGGTGGCAAGGTTGTCGAGTAGAGCGGTGGTGTTTGGATCAGCGCAGTCCTCGAGGTGGAAATTCAGGTCGCCGAGGAGGAGGTAGTGGTCAAGGCCTGGGGGTAGCAAGGCCTGGCCTGGGGGTGGCAATGTCTACAATGCTGCTATGAAAGCTGGGCGGGGACCGGGTGGCCTGTACAACAGGGTGCCGCAGATAGAGGAGGTGTGGTTGGAGTGGACCAGGAAGTGAAGGTTTTCCATGGTGGTGCATTGTTCTTCTGGGATGGCCTTGAGACGTAGTGAGAATTGTGTACGATGGTAAGTCCTCCACCCGGCCAGAAGGGCCGGTCCCTCCTTAGGATGCTGTATCCGTCGGGAATGGTGATGGCGATGTCTGGTCTCGAGGTTGGTCCAGGTCTCGGTAAGGAAGGCGATGTCCGCTCGGGCGGTGTCGATCAAATCCCAGAGTTCGGTGGAATGCTTGTGGAGGGAGCGGATGTTCAGGAGCAAGCAGTTGATGGGGTTGTGAAGGTTGTTGGTATCTCTGTGTGTGGAGAGTAGCTTCAGCTTGTTGAGGGTGGCGCCAAAGTTGCAGTTTCTGCAGGTGAAAGGTACGTGGGTGTCCTTGGGGGAGATGTTGCAGCAGTTGCGGAGACGTCCGGTGGTGAGTCGGAGGAGGGTCAGGGCTTTGTAACGGATGCAGGTCAGAGGATGGTTTAACGGAGAGCCATTGTTACTGGTGAAGGGCGCAGGCTGGGCATGGACGGACGCAGGTGGGCTTGCCTTTGGCGCGCCGGCTGCGCACCCATGCTGCAGCCACCATTAAGAAGGGGAGGTGGAGGAGGGCCTCGAACTGTGAGTCAGGAGGCTCTCAGTTCGTCCCACTCAGAAGGTAGAGGCAGCAGCAGCCATAGGAGCTGGGGAAGGCAGCAGATGCTGACCAGGAGGTCAGTGCAGTTGCCCTCTCGAAGCGCTGCAGCTGCCATTAAGAAGGGGACGGGGGCAGGGGGAGTGGTCAGCTGGGAGGTGGGAGGGTGGAAAAAGGAGCTTTGCGGGGTGGGGGACAGAGGAAAGGAGGGGAGAAAGGAAAAGAAAAAGGAAAAACGAGTGAAAAAGAAGAAGAAAAATGAGTAAAAAAGGCAGAAAAAGCAAGAGTGAAAGAGCGACAGAGAGGAATTCTTATTTGTGATGGCCACTAGACCACCAGGGGTGAGGCGCAGGGATGAGCCTGTGGGTGGAGGAGGGCCTCGAACTGAGAGTCAGGAGGCTCTCTGTTCATCCCAGTCAGAAGGCATAGGTAACAGCAGCAGCCAGAGGAGCTGGGCAGGGCAGCAGACGCTGACCAGGAGGTCTGTGCAGTTGCCCTCTCACAGTGCTGCAACCAACATTAAAAAGGGGGAGGGGGTGGGCAGGAAAAGGAGCTTTGCGGGGGTGGGGGGTGCAGAGGAAAGGAGGGGCGAAAGGAAAAGAGGTTAGTTGCTCTAACCTAAACGAGTGAAAAAGAAGAGGAAAAACAAGTGAAAATAGGCAGAAAAACAAGAGTGAAAGAGCAACAGCGAGAAATACTTACTTGTGATGGCCCTTTAGACCACCAGGGATGAGGCGCAGGGACAAGCTTGCGGGTGGAGGAGGGCCTCAAACTGAGAGTCAAGAGGCTCTTAGTTCATCCCAGTCAGAAGGCAGAGGCAGCAGCAGCCAGAGGAGGGCAGCAGACGCTCGTAGGAGGTCCGTGCAGTCTATTAGATGTGTAACCTGTAGGTTGCGTAAATTACAGCTAACCTCAATGGGTGCGCTATATCCAGAGAGCACCTTTATCGAACCTAACCAAGCTTTACAAGGACCCGACGTGACTCTACTTAACACATTCACTTATTACCAATTGCGGGATACCACCCGGAGGGCTCATGACTTGTTCCCGGAGGCCCTACACACCTTACAGGTACTGGAGGCGATTCTTAGGAACCCGCCCCTGCATAGGTTGGTCACAAGACTCTACGCTGGCATGCAGGAGACTGCACTTCTGCACGCTAGTCGGAAGCCATGGGAGATAGACTTGTCAATTCCCCTCACAGATGACCATGCTTGCATTTAGTAGCACATGCTATCCTCCAATTATAGGTTGACTGGTGCATTTCAAGTTTCTCAATAGATTATACTGCACCCCGCAAATGATGCACAGAATAGGCTTGAGTAACGATGCGTGCTGCGTTCTTTACACAGTGCCTTGCACTAACTTTTTACACCTGGGCTTGGGACACAGTGCTTCTGGGACATGGTCTTTGGCGCTCTAGTGGAGATCACTGGGTACCCATTCGAGCACTCTCCGCGCATAGCACTTTTAGGTTATGTGAAAGATGTCCTCCCTTATATGTGCAAATTGACGGCTCTTCTCCTTCCCTTGGCGAAGCACCAAGTGGCGATCCACAGGGGCCGTCAGCTGACGCCGCAGACGGTGTGATGGCATAGAGATGTGGCCTACTGCCAAGAACAATGAACTGCCTGCTGGGAGTTGATGGCATCAAAATCACATCCCAAAGATATATGCCCCTCCAGCCCAAGATTGGGACCTCAGGTCCAGGGGGACCTGGAGAGCCCTGTAGCTGCCTCTGGGAGCGATTGACCCTTCGGTCCCCTATATTGTTGTCCTTTAGGCTCTGCAGGTGACCTAGTTAGACTAAATTGTCTGTGTCAACCGGCCTTTAGGAGAGCAGGCTTTTAGGAACCGCCTGCAGCGTCTTGTTATTTGCTTCCCCCAATGAGTGACTGCTCCCCCACCAGCCTTCCTTCCTCTTCTTCCCTGTTTAATTCTCTTTTCCTCCCTTTTTCTACTGGTACTGTCCTCTCCTCTTTAACAATGTAAATGATAACCCAATAACTGCAGTTGTTATTTGAAGGACATGTAGTATTGTGAATCATGTGACAGGGCTATTTGTGCGTTGTTTTCCTCTGGCTTAACTTGAAAGTTCAATTAAAAAATAATAAGTTGGTACTCCATCAACCTCATTTAGTAGTGCACGAGTTACATTAGCTAGTGCACAAGCTTCAGTGAGTACTGTTATAAGTGCTTTATTTGGGGGTACAAAGGCTTTTCTCCCTAATAACGAAGAATATTTTAGTGCTACAGGACCTTCCCTTGCTAGTGCAGAAACTTCAGCTGATACTATAGGGAACTTAATTCGCTTTTACACAACCATCACATGGTACTACTTAAGCTTCATTCAGTACTAAATAAACGTTGGTGCTGAAAGACATTTAATAGGCACATTATAAGCTTCATTTGGTAGTAAAGGCAACGTTATTTAACATTGTTGGGTATTTCTTTAGTAATTCATGGGTTTTACTTGGTTCTGATAGAGCATCATTTGGTACATCATGAGCTACATTTAGCACAAAGGGGCACTTACTTAACATTAGAGGAACTTCACTGGGTGCTATGTGAGCATCATCTAGACAAAATAATGCATGAACCTTATTTGGAATTGAAAGAAATGTATTTGGTCTTTCAGAAGCTTTGTTTTGGTACTGCATTCACTTTTATTTAGTATTGTAGGATTTCTGTTTAGTAATCTGTGGACTTAACTTATTACTACCATCATTTGCTACATTAGAGCCTATATATAGTGCAGGAGAATCTGGATTTGATGTATCAGAACTTTCATGTGGTACTGGAGAAGCTTCAGTTCTGCTTTGCAGAGACATTTCGGATGTACAGGAATTTTTATTACTACAGGAGCTTCACTTGGTGTTGCAGAAGATTCATTTTCTACTGCATGAGCTTCATTTGATTGTGATGGATCATTAGTTGGTAAATCAGGAACTATATGTGCTGTAGTGATGGGGGCTTCATTAACTAGTGAAGGTGTGTCAGGTGTTACTGCGGAGCTACATTTGAAACTAGATGAGCTCTGTTTGGCTTTTGAGAGTTATTTGTATTTCCATTCTGTTTATTTTGTACGGTAGGCATTTCATTTGGAAACACTGAAAGTTCCGTCCCGATTTACTGGTGTTAGGTGTACACCTACCCTATTCATCAAAGACAAGGGAGCTGGTGGATTCTGGGAAACTGAGTCACATCTCTACTGCAATCTCATGAGCAAGATTCTTTGCACACTCATGCAGCACCTGGACGTTAGTTACTCCAGTAAGGTTTATGTGGTGCTTCTGTTGGTGAGAATATATTTCTCTGTAAGGGAAACGTTCTTCAGTTCACTGTTCACTATCATCTGCAAAGTTTTGAGGGGAGACCTTTTGGTCTGAGGCAATTTCAGAGATAGTGGTTTCTTGAAATCTCTTCATGGAACACTGATTCAACACCACTGGTGGTGACATTGTGAAATACTCATCTCTAGTTTCAGATGATGATACTGGAAGTGGCTTTGTTAGATGTATTCCTTAGGTTTAGAATGATGCCACATGATTTGCACAAAATGACACTAGTGATGGCTGAAGCAAAATTACTTCCTTTGGCTTTTTTATATTGGTGTTTACTTGGCATATATTTCACACTGGTTTATGACAATGATAGTGATGTGGCTTTGGGAAAATAGTTTCGTCCAAATGTATTACTGACAGTTGGGGGTGACCTGGAGAAATGCATTCCTCCCTGTTTTGAAATGCGACACTGCTGGTAGCTTTTTGTAGTATCTTCGATTATTTTGAAAATACGACACTCTTGGTGTTTTGTTGTACCACCAGCTTGTGATTATGCTACTGGTGCTGGCTCGTTGAAATGTCTTCCTCCTGTCTGTAATGATTACTCTTGTGGTGATTTTATGTAATGTCTTTCTCTAAGGCAATGAGACTAGTGGGTGAACTCCCCTCATCCAAGCTGAGATGTTAAAAATGGAAGCAGTTTGGTAACAGGTCTTCCTTCAGTTTCAGATAAATACTCCGATGCGGTTTAGGGAGACCTGTCCTTCTCCAGTGTGCGTTAACTACACAGGTACTTGATGAAGTGTCATCCTCCACTTTCAGACCACAACACTGGAGGAGGTGGAATCTTCTGGGTGGTAACAATGATACTAGTGGAGGCTTGGTGAAATGTCTCCCTCTGGTTTGTAGTGATTGTACTGGTCGTGACTTGCTGAAATGTCTTCCTGACAGCCTGAAGTCCTAGCTGTGGGAAGAAACACGTGGTGTCTGCGATCCCAATGTTGATTTGAATTTGGGAGCAGTCCCAAAGTGGGCACTGTCCCTGAAAGTGGGGATGATGTTGCTGTAAATATGAAAACAACAGTATCATTCAACAGATCCTGCCCCCGACATGCTTCTTTCTACTTTTACCCTGGGCTTCCAGATCAGACTAGCTCAGATGCTTGTGAGAAATATCACCTCAGGTGGATTCTGGGGGTTCTGTTCTTGTTTGACGGGGTCACCCATGAGGGGCTCTCTGGGGGCCAGTTTTGCTGCTTCCCGGAGTTTGGCTTCTTTTCTCTTGAGCACATATGCTGAGAGGCCCATGAAGAGAGCAGATGAGCACACGGTGATTGCAGAGGCATAGAAGATATAGTGATAATGACCTGTGAAGTCCACCAGGAGTCCTATGAAGGAATGGGGAAAAAAAGTCGAGGTCAATAACATTAAGTAAACATTAAAAACAAATAGACTCATAAAAACATATTCTACAAACATTTCATATCTTATATATATTTTATTCTGAAACAGATATTTCCTATACACATTATCCTTTCGAAAAAACACCCCATGCCCTGACTCTCCCCGCTCCCATATCGGGCCGTCATGTAGCCACTAGCAGGTCTGCCACACTGCACCAGAGGCTGGCTTACACACAATTCCTATCCATAAAGACACAAAATCCTACTATCACTCATATAAACTGAGGAAAGGTTTGAAAGACTGCTGCAGTTCAAGGCTTGCCTTTGCAGCACTGATAGACCGGTCTTCTTGGAACACCAATAGTATTGAAGCCATGGAAATTTGTGAAACTGACATTGTGTTAAAATGATTCTATGGCACTGTAGAGAATTAAAATACCGCACTTTTTCATTAGATGTTTTAAAAGAGTTGCTGAATGTGTTGGTAGTGTAGATGTGGACGCTGGTGTATGTGGTGGTATATCTATGTATTGTGTGGTACATTTGGTGGACATTGAGGGAGTATGACGCAGGCAAGAAAGGTATGCAGGTGGTTATACGTAAGTGGTGTAGGGAGGAGTGTAGGGTAAATGGTGGTGCATGGTGTATGATATAGCTAATGTACAATCTAAGTTAAAGTGCTTCACGCACATTGATTCGTGTCATATTTAGAACTTATACAATAACAACAAATGTGTGTTCCAATCATTAGCAGATGAAAATAATTGTTTTGGACAAAACACCTTTTATGATTAAGCAAGCCTTTTGCTTTGATTGTATACAAGAACCTACTGCTTCCTAAAATACATCCATTGGTAGGAGGATATATGTTTTGCAAAACGTATCACCAATTACAGCAATTGATATGATCACAGATTATAAATATGATCTATTTAGACATAACATTTCTCAGACAATTTGAGGATTGTACATTGTAAATGTACGACTGCTACCCATCCAGTCTGGTAATAGCTGATGTAAGTGGTGTAGGTGGTGTGGAGATTGTAGTGTACAAATGTCAATGGCAGTCAGAGTGAGGCACAGGTGGTATAGGATGTAGATAGTATAGGGTGTGCGTGATGTATGCAACATTGTGGGGCAGCATGCTGTTGGAGCAGGGTGCATATGATATATAGTATATGTGGTGGCACTGGGATTATAGGTGGTGGTGAACAGTACGGAGTGCATCACGGCTAAAGTAGTCACTATGGATCACAATTATATTGCCCCACTGGATGGCACGGACATATTTAAGGTCCATGTAGTGGGGGAAGGGGCAACCCTTCAAGGTGCCCCAGGTCTTCAAGGAGCCCCACAATCAGCCCATGGTCAATGAAGATCTGTGAGATATTGGAGACTCAGGGTCCCCTCATCACATTCTACAGGGGGGCCCCATCATTTTGTGTTACACCACTGTTGGATGGTGGTCACATTTGAAGACATGCTGGTTGTCCAGTAATCAAGTATTAATGTAGAGATCCTGTACAGTGATGCTGTAATACTCTTGTGTTGCATAGCTTCCATTGGAAGTGTTGGGTGTCGGTAACACCCTGTATTAAATCTGCTAAGTCACTGCTATGAATCAGCAACAGTTGACTGTGAAACTGGTTACCCACTTTTGCTACATCATAAAGTCCTTCCAGACCAGGCTGGCAGGGGTGTCTGAAAGCCTGTGAGTGCAGCACTACTTGTCTGCTGTGAACTGAAATCAGTTAGAAGGCACAGCTGGAGGAGGATGAAGAAAGGCAGGGAAGGTGGTGGGTGTTGTTTAAGAATGACAATTAGGATATGTTTTTACATTTGGGTCAGGAACGAGAGGGCAAGCTATGTATAGCTCCCCCTTTACTCCTCTGCTCTTGTGTAGCAGTTAAAAGCAGTGGCCTGTGATATTCAGGGCCATACATGACATACAATTAGCAATTGGTAAAAATCGAATTATGGGGATGTCTTTCACCTCGGAGTTCTGAGTGACATCAGAGCTTCACTCTAGTTGTCTTTTTGATGTCACTCAGAACCCCGCAGTGAAAACAAATCCTTGTAATTCACTGTTACCCATGTATAGTTCTATATTTGACCCTGGTCATTATCGGTAATTTATTATGAGAACCGGACAGTCAGCACCAATTCTCAGAGCTAAAGCAGCTTAGCAACGCCGAACTGTAGACGTCCTGTCAGCTCCCAGACCCAAAGCGCTCTACAGAAAGGGGCCTTGGCAGTGATTTTGGTCATAGTGGAGTTCCAAACTCGTGTGTTACTTCTTAGGAGCGATTTTCACTGGAAACATATTTAAACGAGGCCCAACAGTGACCGGGGTTCTTAGCACCTGTCGCACCAGAGCAAAGGCATCTCACAAGAGGCCAAACACAGACGTCTGCAACCCGTTGGCCCTGGGGTGGGGTTCCAACTTTCAGCAGCCCCTTGGCCCTGGCATGGGGTCCCACTATTTAGTGGGGCCCTTTCAGCCCATGATCGATGAATCTGTTAGGTATGAACGATTCTGCATGGTGCCACTGTGTTGGTTACGCTGTAGCAGAATTGGCAAAGTGGGATGTGAAATCAGCTTTTCGTTTGTGCTAGTTCATCCTTTGGATTTTCTGCTGTTAGGGATGCAATTCAAAGTAACAATTTTTGCGGACAGAGTTTTACTTAAAGGCTGTGCGATCACCTGTTCTCCAAGAGAGGACTGTGGGGCCACACACATTGTTGATATTGCTTGGCTTTGAGCTGGACACACAAAGGATGGAAGCTAGTTTGCCAGTGAAAAAAGTAATGAAGATAACTGCTTTACTCAAGGAGGCAGGCAAGGTCCATAAGTTGGTACTGAGGAGAGTACAGTGCTTACTGGGTCATCTTAATTTAGCATGTAGGGTGGTGAGCATTGGATTGGCTAACTCAGGAACAGTGGTACCGCACCACAAGCTAAATGGCCCTAAGGACTGATTTCAGAGTCTTAAGACATTTTCTGGAATGTTTTGACACAGTTAACATATTTTTTTGTTGATGGTGATATGTCTTTGACCATTCCGATTTTTTCAGACATGCAGGTTTTGGCCTGTTTTGGATTGGAAGGTGGTGTGCAGAGCAATGGCCAGGGCATTGGATTAAGAAGGGAAAGAGCATTGCTTTCCTAGAGTTTTTTCCTGTTTTGGTGGTGTGGGGCACAGAGTTGTCCGATAGGTGGAAGTTTTTAAATTTTGACAATATGACAATGGTTCAATTGGTAGGCAAACAAAAGGCCTGTGATTTGAGGGTTTTGAATTGCTGAGACAATTTACACTGGGTTGTTTACGTCACATCATCTTGTTTAAGGCCTATCATGTCCCCGGAGCTAACAAATATACAGCTGATGCTTTAACTCATTTGCAGTGGCAGCAGTTTCAGCAATTGGCCCATCGAGCAAAAGACAGAAAGACTGAGTTGCCACCAGACATCTGGGCACTGGGGGAATGAGGGTTGTCAGTTGGGTGCAGCATTCAGTTTCCACTACAACCAGAAAGTCCTATTTGCAAGCATGGATGGATTTTCTGGAAAGTGGTGCCAGATGAGGTGCTGAGACCAATTTTTTCGGCATCAAGAGGAAAATTTGAATTTTTTATTGATGTTAATTAATAACGGTTTATCAGCGGCAACCATTTCTGGTAAGTTGGCTGGTGTGTCCTTTTATGGTAAGCTCTTTTGGGGTTATGCCCCAGGGACGGGGAGTTGTTGAGGAGAGTTCTGCTGAGATGGTCCAAGTTTAGTCGGCGGAGGAAGTTTGCGGGGGAGCCGGTGTCATTTTCCTTGCTGATCAGCTTAATGAAAGCTTTGGTGGTGTGCTGTTATGATGAATTTGAAGTCGGACTTCTTAGGTTGT
This sequence comes from Pleurodeles waltl, assembly GCF_031143425.1. Taxonomy (NCBI): domain Eukaryota; kingdom Metazoa; phylum Chordata; class Amphibia; order Caudata; family Salamandridae; genus Pleurodeles; species Pleurodeles waltl. The sequence continues at coordinate 1,123,804,070 of NC_090446.1, read as the reverse complement.
GCATGGTTTGGTTGTTTTTTGGGGTATATTTGGTTTCTGAACATTTGGACTCCAAAGGCAGGCATGGATTACAGTTTCAGGATGTGGTAATGGATAGTGATTTTTTGAAGATAAGGTTGTGTCTATCAAAATCAGACCAGAAGGGTAGGGGGCAGTGGATACTGCTTAAATAAGGTGTTGTAAAAGATGTGTGATTGTTGAGTTTTGGCACAGGTATCTGGAGGATTGTCTTAGGAAAGTAGGGTTGGTTTCTTTTGTCATGCCAAAGAGAAGACTTTTACAACAGCTCGTTTGTTAGTGTTCTGAGGAAGGTTTTAGTTTACTTGGTAGTGAATGCCAAAAAAAACAAAAAAAGTGGTATTCATTCTTTCAGGATAGAAGTGGTTCTGGAGCTGCATATTTAGATTTGCAGAATGTGAATACTAGGCAGATTGGGAGATGGCGTTATGTGGCTTGGTACATATAAATGGGAATAGCAATTTAAGGTGAGACTGTTTGTTCTTTTTCCTAATATGGTTGTTTCTTTTGTAAGTTGCATAAGAGGCTCGGCGGCTGACAAATGGGGACTCAAATAGATGGATGCTCCCAGCTAAGATTGCTGACATCCCTCCTTGTGACTGTGCATTGGAACCGCCGGGTAGTAGGCATGAAGTGTATTGGTGGGGTAATAATGGAATGAGATGGGGGCAGTTATTGTCCTGCCTTGTGGAACTGTTTGTAGAGTGAGGATGTCCTGACCTTTTAATTATCCACATGAGAGAAAATGACTTAGGGCCTAATTACGACTCTGGCGGTCCAATGCCAAGGGGAGGACACCACCGGCATGACGGTGTTGTCTCCCCAGCCGTATTACAATGTTCCTACCTGCCTGACAGTGGGGACATTGTATTAAGACTTACCTGCCGGTCCGCCCGGCGGGAACAGTGATTGGTATTGGTCTCGGCTCCCTTAAGGGCATAGGCAGTGCAGGGACCCTCTATGGTCCCCTGCACTGGTGGAAAGCTGAGTAGTAAGCAGCACAGTGGCACTGAGTTCGGCACCGCCATGGCTGAGCACAATTCAGATCGCCGTCACACCGTCTGGAACAATGTTCCTGGAAGTGACGGCAGTCTTTAGGCGGTCCTGGCCGTCAGGGTCATAATGTGGTGGTGGGACCGCCTGGAGTGCAGCGGTCCCACCACGAGTGTGGCGTAATGAAGCCCTTTGTCCAGTTGTCGGGTTTCACATTGTTGAAAGCCATGAAGGAGGACTTGAAAAGGATTTGTCAGTTTTGGGCTGGTACATGCATGGCACGGACTGCAATTGTGCCCTGGAAACATTGGGGTGGTCCAGTCAAGCATACTGCAGTGGACAAAGCAAGAAGGAAACTCAAGAGGGCAGTGAAAGTATTTTGCAAGGAGAGAGGGATACAAGTTTTAACCCACAATCACATTAAGGAGGCAGATGCTAATTCATTTTGAATGGATTGTGTTCTCTGAATTTTGTTTGATAATAAATACTATGTGATGAAGTTGCAGGTGTTTCTGTCCAAGCACTAGGGAGAAAATATTTGGTGTCAGTGAGTTAAGTTACAATGAGTTACGTTGCATGCAGTAGTTGTGATTTTTCTGTGGTGATGAAGGAAGGGTCGGAGGCAGGAAAGCTCCTTTGCAGCTTTTTCCTGGGTAGTGGTATTGTGGAGGGGGAAGTGCAGGGCCTGGGGGGACTGTTGAGGCATGTTAAACTTGAGAGATGGAAGAATTCTGGGGAATGCTTGGATGAGGTGGCTGTAGCAATGCCGGGCGTGTGATACGAAGTGGAGAAGGAAACGGGGTGTGTGAGAGTTCTTGGGGATAAATTTGGTGTACTGGGAGGGGACGTTAAGGGAGGAGGTTGTTAGATCGTTTATTATGTACTAGTGAACCTTGAGGATTGTATGTATCCTATGTTACTGAAGTTTACTTACTGCAGATCTATTCTAAAAAGTGTCCTTTTTCAGATCTCACGGTGATCTGTGATGAATGTGTAATCTTGCATGAAGATTGGTGACACAATCTGTCACACTAAAAGCCATTGTGGATTCCGGAACTGCACTGTAAGCAGAAATCTGCATTTAAGACTTCTGGAGAGGGCAATGGAGCTGTCTGCAGCTCAAAGATATCTATTACGGGAAGATAAACTTTTATGCTGATCCTGCAACCGGGTGGGAGTGGCTTAAACAGTGGAACAGTGCAAACAGCTAGGGAGCAAAGTGGCAGGGCTGCTAAGCTAGGAGGAACAAATGATGAGCTAGCCACATACCCCTCAAATGAAACTGTGATGCAGGAGAGGACGCACTGGATTGTGGTGTGAGAAGAGGCTACACTGCCAGTTATAACAGGAATCCAATGTGATGATCACTTGAGGGACAGAGAAGTACAGAACGCTACTAAAATGGAACTACAAGGGGAATCGCTCCCACATGGCAGAAAGATGATCTTAAATCTTGCACCTCATAAACAGGGCCAATAGAATTATGCAGTGGGAGAGCACTAAATTATACAATAAGGAATTAATTATGCAGCAAAAAAGGCAAATTTTGCAGCATCATTCAGCACATTTTTTGATACTATTACTTCATTATTTTGTGATTTTTACACATGAAAATACTCCCTGGGCATAGGTTGCACCTCCTTAGTTCCAGTTTAACAACCAAATACAGAAAAATGCATGCAAGAGATAACCTGTTAACCACTGCAAAGGGCCTCCCACAGTACGCGAACCATGTCTCCACTCTTTTAGCAACTTTTGATTCATTTGAGCTAGAAACTATTTTTTGTTAAAATCTGCAGATTATGGAGAAGATGATGGTTTATGTGACAAATACAGGTCCTCCATAATTATAAGGAAAAGCCCACAGCATCACATAATTGCAGTGGCCCTGCTCAGACACAACACATACAGAGGGGAGGAGTACCACACAGCAACAAACACTACATTTGAGACCCTCTTAAATAGTTTGAAGGGGTGAATAAGGCAGAGCAAACCCTTGTGGTTTATGAAAGATCCCTATTTGCCTTCCTCCTCTGTAAATGAAGGCTAATTCGGTTCCATACACATATAGCTAACTCAGCTGAGGGGTGTGTGTACATTGTTGGTCACTGGTCTGGCCTGAGGGTTACCACGCAAATACAATACAGTAAAATAACACACTGCAGGCTACGCAGGGTCACATAGAAACCATCCCTAAATATTGCCTAATTGTTAGATACAATTCAGGGGTTGGTATCATTAGCGTTAAATCTGAAATGAAAGAGGATGGGGCGGCCAAGCATGTTCTACAATAAAGCCTAGATAGTTCAGTCATATCAGCAGCAGCATAACCCTCCAGTTACTACACTTTGATCAGAAACCTCAATTGATACTCCAGCGTCGTGCAGGTAGTATGGATGATTAGACTTCCTAAGGATGGAATGCCTTATGAAAGTATAGCAATGTTCAAAGTGTAAGCAAACACCCCTTCTCTAGGGTATTGCCAGAGCCAACTAAGATCCCAAGAAAGAAAGACAGTGTTCTCCAGGTGGACCAAAGTCAATCAGCAGAGTGTAGCAAAATAGCCAAAGATGTGGATGATATCATCACCGTAAGGCAAGTTCAAAGGGATTACTGTACTTAAGCCACTCATTCCTCTGTTTGTCATGGGAGAGTACTGCATGGTGTTGTCAACCTAGCCAACTATCTGTTGGTCGAACAGAGAAACCCCACTGCCAAAGCAGGAAGCAGTGCAAGCCACAAAGAGAATGACAGTGAAAAATTACACCCAAATGGGCTAGAATTTGGGAATTGGTTGATCACAAAGACTATGAAATCACCATGCAGAAATCAATGCATGCCGGGTAGGTGGGTAGAAAACTGCTAGACATGTGCCAATACCCATATGAATGAGCTTCAAGACATTCTGAACATCCGGCAAAAATCTGTCTCGTCTGAGGATGAAGTAACATATCATCCTCCCCGTGGGACTGAGATAGTGGTCAGTTTGGTTTCCCACAACGGCCACCAGGAGATAGTAAAAACTAATGCTTGGGTATGAAAGACTGTGGTTTCTAGGGATTAATGTCAAGATGGGAAATTAATATCACACCTGATGTGGCAAGGTACGTGGGCCCCTCAAAAAGCCTGTACTCATCGTAACACAAACCCTCTGCCCACATCCATGGGAAGACACTAGTGCCAGTTCTCTCCACCACACCTAAATAGAGGCACCTGCTTTGAGTACTCAATCAACATTTTAACTGCCCCAGTGTCACATTTCAGAAAGTCACCATAGTCAAAGCAATATTACCCATGAATGCGTATGGCATTCAGTGATTTCCACAGCAAATACGGATAAAGGACCAGAGCATAACATCTCAGTGGTGTAAAGTCAACTGAGAGGGAAGAATGTTTCTGGGGACACTCAGAAAGGTGCTTCATATCACAGCTTTTCTGTACTCCTTAGTTATTTGCAGTCATCTGTAAACTTAGGCACCTTTCCCCTGTAAGTGTTCCTCTGAGTTCTAGCAGTAGACATGATCCCTTAAAATGTGCCCCAAGTTCTGAAAACTGTTTTTCTCTCTTTCTGCAGCCCAAACTTTGCCCTGTAAATATGTACTTTATTCAGAAGAGGACCTCTTGAATCATCACACAAGGTTGAAATGCCATAGGCACCTGTGCATTTAGTCTAAGAACTACACATCACACTAATAACAATGGTTACTTACCTCTAGGTGTAGTTTTGCAGATTGAAGAATTTTCTGAATTCACATGTAGTGCATCATTCCTCCATCTAGCAGTTGGATTAGGAATATTTCTCTTTCATCCTTTTTTTCTTGTGGTTGTTGTTGGCTACCATTATTTGGTGGTATGTTCGCCCTCCTTGTGATGTCAGACGTGCGCCCCCAGAATCTCCTGTGCATGCTCGCTATCTTCAGATTCGTTTTTCTCCCTTGGCAACCTTGTCTCCATGTTTGTTTGTGCTTTCTGCCTACTTTGTGAACAGATTTAACCCCTTGGTATTTCTTTTGTAAGGCATCTTATTTCTGAGGAGGGGAGAGGGTTACGTGATATAGAAACTTCTTCATGCTGCAAAACTACACCTACTGGTAAATAACCATCTTGTTTTGCAGCATGACCTTTGTGGGTTCACACGCTGTGCACTGATTTTATAGTGGTATCCTTTTTGAGGTTGGGGTGAAATGAGTTTGTGCTTGCAAATTACGCTTTAATATTTTTAGTATGAGCATAGCAGCGCAGGTGCTGCATTTCCAACATGTTGGTATGTGTCTGGGCTTTTAAGCATCCCCACCGCACGCCCATCACTATCACTCGTTCATGGGCTTGCCTTTCAAAAATCCTTTCTTCTCATTGGTAAATGCCTTGCGTTTGTCCCTCCTTAGGGCAGTTTTTTTACCGCCTTGGCCATTGCCGCTGTTACATGGCTAATTTCGCTTTTGCAGATATTTTGATTGCGAGCAAACTTCTTTTTCCTTTTGTGTCTCTACGCTGATGCTCATGGCGGACGTTGGCTCGCTTACGTGAAACTATATTACTTTCATTTTGTTATGAGTTGTTTACAGATCATGGGCCTGATTCTAACTTTGGAGGACGGTGTTAAACCGTCCCAAAAGTGGCGGATATACCACCTACCGTATTACGAGTTCCATAGGATATAATGGACTCGTAATACGGTAGGTGGTATATCCGCCACTTTTGGGACGGTTTAACACCGTCCTCCAAAGTTAGAATCAGGCCCCATGTCTTTTGTGTGGGTTGTACTGCTTTCAACCGTCACACATATGGGGAAGCCTTTCTGCATTTGTCTTTGACTGTTGCAAAAACCTTTACAGTTGGATGGTGTGGTACTCAAGGAACTGTGATATGCTATTGCGGATCATTTGGTTTGCATGATCACATTGTGTATTTGTAGGGTTACTATGTAGTGACGTTATTCCTATTAAAAATGCTATTTTCAGTGTTTACATTTTTTGTCCTGCTCTATCCCGTGGTTTGAAAGGTTCATTTGTTCCTTGTGAAAGCACCAAATTTACATCCACGTGTGTGTGGGTGTTGATATGAGTGGTACAATAATTTTTGCTCCTTCTAGGAATCTTTTGATGACTAGTGTACTGAAGAAATCTCTACGTGTTTATACCCTTGTCTACACTATTATGGTTGACAGGTACATTTTACAAAGGTGTAGGTTAGCTGTTTGTCTAGCAGGTATGTTAGGCATCTAATGACTGTGATGTCATGTGCTCTAGTGTTCATGAGATCCTCTTTGTTGCACCAGTGGACATATCTCTTTGTGTGATAGCATTTTTTTGTACTTGGCCTTCTGGCTTCCCTAGGATCGTCCATGGTTTTCTACGGAAGCCAGAGTTGTCCAAACTCCAAGCTTTTAGGAGCCAAGTAGTTAGGCAAGGGGTCCTGTGTTACTTGTAGCTTTATTATTTTCCCTCGCAACATCTCCATTAGGTCCGTAAACCATGTTTGTCCTGCCAATTGTGGTGCTATCAAGATTAGCATCATGGGAAACTGATTGCGCTTGTTTATCACCTGTGATATCAGTGGGTCTAGGGGAAAGGCTGTGCAAACTTCCTTCACCAGTGTATCGATAGGGCATTTTCCTGGCATAGATGGTAAGGCTTTCTGGATGCGAAGTATTGGCATTTTGCTTTTGCTGGGGTTGCGAGCAGGTATAATTCTAGCGTGTCCCATTGTTGAAAAACCATTTCCAATACTTAATTTCACATTCGTTCAAGACAGTTGCTTGTCTGCTTCAACTATCTACCTCTACATTTTGTATACCTGGTAGGTGTATTGCTATCAAGGTTCTATGTTTTTGAATGGCCCCTTCCAAATGTCTTTGGCTAGTTTTGAGAGCACACATGACCTAGTGTCCCCCTGCCTGTTGAGGTAAAACATTGTGGTTGTATTTTCTATCTGGATTTGTACTGTCTTTCCTTCAGTTTGTATCTGAAAGCCCCTCAGTACTAGGAAAACTGTCTACAGTTCTAACATATTTGTGTGTTTGCTACCCTTGTCTTCCACAAGCCCTTGATGCTCAGCTTCCCCCTTATTTGCTCCCCATCGGGTGTGGGATGCATCTGTAGGGATGGTCACTGACAGAGTTGGTTGTATAAAAGTCGTTCCTGCAGCTACTTTGCTCAAGTTCCACCATCTGTTGTCTTCTCTACCTTCTGAGTAACAACAACTAGGTCTGCCCAACTCCTTGTGGCCGTTGACTTTGTGCCCACTCCTGAATTTGTCTTGTCTGTAGTTTTGCCTGTGAGATGAATGGAATGCATGAGGGACAATCTTTGACTCACTGTCAAAGATTGTCCCTTATGGTAAAGTTGGGTTTGGTGTGTCAATCTAGGATTCTTGTGGCTGAGGGGAATAATTTAGGCATTCCAGGATTTGAGTCTTGATCAAAGAAAGATCTTTTCCTTCTGTGGTATGGGGAACTTTTTTTAAAAACTTATTGAGAAACCCAATTTCATGTGTGTATGTATGACAGTATGATGCCTTTGGCATTGTGTGAAGTAGCTTACATTTACTAGTCAGTCGTAATGTAGGGAAATACATGTATCCGCTGTCTTCTCAGGAGAGCTGCTACAGCGGCCAGACATTTTATAAACACCCTAGGTGGTGACTTTATATAAAAAGTAAGTACTTTGAACTGATAATGTACCTGGTTTACAACAAACAGACTGAATCTTTTGTGCTTCTTGTTTATTGGCACATGCAGATACAATTTTTTTAGGTCCATGGTTGTCATATAGTCCTCTTTCCGCAGCTGCAGAATGACCTCCTGAAGTGTGGTCCTTATGAATTTGTTTAAGAATCGGAGATCAAGAACTGGTCTCATTGTTTTGTATGGTTTGGGCATCAAGAACTATGCAGAGTAGATTGCTTGATCTGTTTCCGTGGTACCTTTTCTACTGCTTGTTTTTTAAGGAGTTTGATACCGTAACCATGTTGGATAATATTAAAAATCAATTTATCAGAGGTGATTGACCTCCATTCCTTGAGGAAACCTCCCATTCAGACCCCCACTTGTTTTACGTGTCAGGGCCCACTTTCTTTGAAGTTATACGCTTGGTAAGCTTGCCCTGTTTGGAGGCAGGTGTTTACTAGTCAGTCGTGTATTTAGGGAAATACATACTATCCTCCATTGCCCTGCCTCAAAGGGCTGGTGAGATGCACATCTGCCCTGGCTATTCTCCATTGTGTGGCAGCCTCTCTCTACCTTGCATCCCACCATGTCCACCCCTTTTGGTTTCTTTTTCTGGTAGAAGGCCTATTGACCTCGGGACATTGGGTTTTTCTGGCTATATCAACATTATTGAATCTGCCACTGCACTGCACTTTATTCATAATGGATTCTTCAGGGAATGCTTATAGTCTTTCCTCCATCGTTGGGAGTTAAAGTTCACATGATGCTTGTTCTCTAAACACCTGCCTAACTTGAGCAAGAATGTTCAAGAGCATAGGACGGTACTGACTCTTTCTTTGAATTGGCAAAAGAGTTTTGAGAAGAAAACAAGTCTTTGATTGTTCTTCCTCCAACTGCACCTTATATGTCTGAAGCCCTTTTTATCAAATCATTGTATGCTGAGCTGCCTTTGGGTGGTAAAGGCCTCAAAAGGTAGGATTCAACACCCTCCTATCAGTGTTGAGGTTTTGCCATTCTCTCTCAGTGTACTTAAGGTCTTGAAAACCCCTTGCCCGTATATCTCCTCCGCCTTGAAGCTTCCAGTTCCTCCCCCTGGGGTTCAGGTAAGCCGGTGGCTATATTTCGACCTGTTCCTCATTGTTTACCTTTTCTGCCTTTGGTAAAGCTCCTTCTCTCTCTCAGGCGGCAGTCTGGTTTCGAGATACCTCAAGTCACTATCCTCCTTGGACTGCCACTGGCAGGTGAAGTTGTTCATCTGACTTGAAGTATCTAGAAGCCAAACTGCCGGCTGAGAGAGAGAAACAGCCTACTAACCCAGCAGGAGGTGATTGTCCAGGAAGTGCCAGAAGCAGTGAACGCCTAGTGTTGTTTGGATTAACCAGATGAAGAAGGGCAGCAACTGTATGTCCCAGGTGCTGGCTGGCATCAGGCTCTGAGAGTGGTGGAAACTGTGGTATCCATACTGTCCATCATACCCCATGAAATGTGTGGATGTTTATGCTACTGCACTTCCCTCTTGGGCATGTAGGCACCAGGATAGGTAATACACAACATCCCTCCCAGTGTGACTGTGGCTCCACCCATGCTGTTTTAACCAGAGAAGTCCAAACATGACTCTCCCTGTCCCACTTTAACCGGAGAAGTGCGACTGTTTCTCATCCTGTGTTGTGACCCAGAGACTTCTAGTGCTCACTTGCACCTTCACACCACAAACCAGTGCTCAAAAGCATGCTGGAGGGTGACCATGACCAGACTCACCCAGACTCACCCTGTGGTACCACTATGACTCCAGGTCACTTGAAATTCCTGCGTGCAGGGCCTCTGATGTCAGCTCCAACCGTCGATCTGTAACACAACCTGACCAGAGATGAAGAAGCCATTTGTGATTGGGAAGCATGCTCTCTCCCAGAAGCAGGAGAGAGATGGCACACTGTCTTTGGTTGACTGCAGGCCTTGGCCTGCTCTTCAGAAAAGTGAATTTGAATGGTGGTTCACTGAGAAGACTAAGCATACTAGAGGGGGGTAATCTGCACCTGAATCTTGATTTATGCTAATAGAATATTCTTACTCAGAGGTGAGAACCACCTAGATAGAGGAGGAGTGGAACCTTGGTGGGGAGAGAAGTGGATAACAGATAAAGGCCCTAGCACTCATTCCACTAAATTGTGCCTAATCACTTTTACTTAAGTCTTTTAGTGTTAATAAATTGCTTTTCTTTCATAAAGTAAAGCACTTGGTTGGACAATCATTTAGTTCTGCACCCAAGCATCTACCTCACTGTGAAGTCTGTGATGGCATGCCATTGCTACCACTGAGAGTCAAGTGCTGAAGGAGCTGTAGTTGGACCAGTGTGCAGAGCCACAGTAGGATGGACCCCTGAACATCAGAGGCAAATGATCCAAGTCCCACGGTTGAGGACTGGAAGCCCCAGCTTGTCCCATTGCCCCCAGAACGAGGACTGACAGGCATTATCTTCCATAGTGAAACAAATTCTCCTCTCACATTCAATACTAGGACTGAAAACCCTTCACAAGCCTCTTCCCCTTGATGTGCTATGCTATCTTCAATCATTAAGTTGCCTATCTCCAGCTGGGCCCAAGCTTTACCCAAGAAAGCAACAAAATAAAAACTTGTCTGCCTCTGAACATCTAGACACACCTAACCCTCTGCAACACTTTCATTCTTAGTTCCACAGCTTCTTTTTGTCTATATTAACCACTCACTACTTGTAAGTCTTCCTTTATATCTCACTTATACAGACAGAGGAAAGTGAACAGGCAGCTAAGGGCGGCCCTCAGAAGTGGACAGGTCACATATACACTACATATTCCCTGCTTTTTCAACAGCCTCTGTGGTTCTACATTGCCCACTCAATACTTGTAATTCTTCATATATGTCTAGCTTTTACAGACAAAGGAAAATAAACAGGCAGCAATGGGTGGCCCTGGGAAGTTGACAGGCCATATATACACTAAATATTCCCTGCTTTTTCAGTGCAAATGTTCAGTACCCTCCCCGCAGGGAAATATTTCCTATAGAAATAGAAAGATGGTATGAGACTAAGGATGGAAGAATAACATCTTTAAGTAACTTTTACAACTTCACCTGAAACACTGAAGAAGGACTAGAAATACTGCAAGTCCCTCTAACTAAGAGCCCAACATTTTAAAGAGAGTAAAAATGGCATTTTGAGAAATCTGGAAATGTTCCTATGGGGCAGTGCCTCTAATGTCTTTTGGGCTGGCACAGTATCAGTCCGATGCCCAATATATGATTTACTGGCTTCCAAGCCGACTAGTCCTTCAGAGGAAGGAGGCCTGTTGGGTTGCTTCTAGTTTCTAACCAACCTGCCCCCCTCTTGATTTACAGTAGCATATCCTAGGAAATTACAGCATGCCCACACTTTTCATCTGAACTCACCTGCCAGTGGAGGTCCAATGAGGATAGTGATGCTTTCCAGGATTGTGAAAAGTCCAAAGGCACTTGGAAAGCGATCCATGCCCACAATGTCCATGAGAACCTGGAAGATCAATGAGCCGATGAAGCTCATGGAGACACTGTAGACTACACAGTAGAGGACCAGAGCAGTGTAGCTGTCCCACATCCCAGCTATCAGATTGCTGGCTCCATTGACCATCACAGCTGTGCAGAAGACATAGAAGAGCCGTCTCTTAAAGAAGGCCATCTGCGAGATCACCCCAGCCACTGGGCGCACAAAGATATTGATGAGGCCAATGATGGACAGCAGCATGGCTGCCTTGCTCTCTTCAATCCCATGAGCAGTTGCATATGGCACCAGGTAGAAGAGTGGAAGCACAAAGCCAAGTACCATCCAGGTAATGCCTAAGGTATAAATCTGATATCGCTTGTTGTGACAGAGGAGATCAAAAGCCATGTATTTATGTAGTGTCCGACTGCAGGAGGACATGCTGGTCCGAAAGCAGGAGGTAGAGGGATGTGGCGGGCTGAGATTTCCATTCTGGCTGGACTCCGAAATGAGATGTGCGCTGGCCTTTGGTGGAGAAGACTGGGAGCTGATGGGTCTCATAACAGCCCCACAGACGCAGCAGTTGAGGAACACTCCCCCAAAGATAAGAAAGGTCCCACGCCAGCCCATAAGATCCAGCAGGTACTGGGAGATCAGTGGCCACACTGCCAATCCAATGGAGGCACCTGTAGAGGCCAAGGAATTGGCAAGGGTTCGACGTCGTACAAAGTAATAGCCCAGCACCGTGATGCCCGCTTGAAATGAGAAGCAAAGCCCCAGCCCTGGTGGGAGAAAGAAGCACAGAACACAAAATATTACCAATGGCTTTCATGTGTAAAAGAAGGAAAATGTGGTTGTAATATATAGAAAGATATGCAAGAGGAATTTAAAAGGAAGAATAGGATGATGGAGACATCAAGGTAATGTAAGGCGTGAGCACAAAAACAATAAGGCAATAAGTGGAATACTTAATCTCAGCCACTGGCAATCGCTCGCACCACATCCCAGTTTATTGTTTTTTGCCCACCATGTCACTTCAGTTTGGACCCACCCATATGTATATCAGTCTGGCACGAGGACAGGGGGTTCCTGACCTAATGTGTGGTAGGAATTGGTACTGAGGTAGTTTTGAGGCGCTAAAGCTGTGCATATTTGTGTAATGTGGGGTCTGAGGTATTGAGGTGGGTACTGTAGCCTAGAGGAAACCAGAGAGCTAAAGGGAGCATAGTACAGTAGTAGTTATTTTGAGGAAGTAGAATTGGGAGTTTTGAGGGATAACAGTGAGGCACAATTCTGTATATGAGCAGTTGAGAGGATGGTACCCACCTAATGTCCCAAGGGTGCAACCATGTATCAGACTAAGCCAAAGATTCCTACTAGGAAAACACAGATGTGTGCGGCAATGGCTATAGCCCATTTGTAGCAGAGAATACCTTTTGTGGATATGTACAGCTATCTGCGCTCAGTAACTCACTCATGGAATTGACAGCCATTAGTCGTTTCACACATGTCACCCACATATTTCCCAACAAGCAACTGTAGGCAAGGGTCCCACAACCCCTCTCCAGCTTCCAAGCAATTGTGTCTGGCGAAGATGAACAGCTCGGCACAGAACACCTCAGGGAATCTGACTGCTAGTGAATGACGAGGCCTAGTGGCTGGCCTGAAGTCCTTAGGTTCACTTGGATGTAGTCCTTCATTGCAGGCCAGCAGCCCAAGTCTACTAGGCTCATTCTGCTCTTCTACAGATGACAGCTCCTTGTCATCAGTTCCAGGCATAGCAGGCATAGCAGGTCAGAAGCCACTGTCTTCAGAACTCAAGAATAACTAGAAGGTTGCTCTCATATATTGTCATGCACATGTGGTCAGCCTGATAGACTGCAGACATTGTCCTCAGTCTTACAAGAGCCCATTAACTAATCAAATCTGTCAGCATCCTACCTTTCTGAAGGGGATATATTGTTAGATTTCACCCAGATCTCCAAACGCATGGCTTGCTTGATGCTAAGTTAGTAATATGGAGGTAGTAATGTACCATTAGGGCCCTAGATCCATATGATACTACAGTAGAATAGCCAATTATCAGTAATAAGAATGTCCGGTATGCATCATACTTATGTGAACGCGGGTAAGGACCTCTATCCTGTCAAGTTAAGTTAATCAAACAGAGCAAGCAGGTAGGGTACCTAAGATTATGGGTGATAATAACATATATTACATTTGTTGTAATTTACAAACACAGGAGCCTATTCACAAACTGCATTTTAGTACATGCTGTAATACTGCAAAATGTACTACAAAATGTTATTCACAAACCTAGTTACGGTGTTTTTGTCTCCACCTCTCCTATTTGTTTATGTGAGGAGATCTCTGCACCAACTGCAGAGTCTCTGTACACATAGGTATATGTTTTAATGGTAAACGTGGGAAGGACAGAGGGGAGTGGCAGAATACTTATGAATAAAGGAGAGGGGTTAGGAGAGGATAAAGGAGGGGCTTAAGAAAGGCCTGGCAGGGGTTTACAGAGGGATTTCAACCCAATCACAAAATAGTAAGGCCCTACTATTCACACACTGCACTTCTATAGTTACTACAGTAAAACAACAGACCCAAATAATCCAGGATTTGTAAAGCTTGACAAGTCACCCATATTGCACCCCATCACAGAAAATAATGGAGTTAGAATAAAACCCCATTGGAAATAATGGTAAATTAAATTACATCATTATAAATAATAAAAAATGTAAATAAACCTGATTTACTGCTAGAAATGGTTTATAAAAATACTAAACATTTCTAAATTTAATGATACCATTTTAATAACGTATTCTGCATTTTAAAAATTAAAGTAACAATACATTTAATGAAAATGTTATTAAATTACTTTTAATAAATGTTACATATCACTTTTAATAATTATGAATGCATTGTTTTTACTTTATGGGATTTTAACTTCAGAAAAATAAGTATAATTTAATAAATACTACCTACCATAATTAATGATTTAATTTAAAATTAAACTAATAGTGAAGCTAATAGTGCTGTTGTTTCTATAAAATTAGTTCTTTATTTAAAATAAATATATAAAATTAATTTACATTAATACTTAAATAATATATATATATATATATATATATATTATGTAAGTATATATATATTTTTTTATGTTCAATAAACTTTTAAAATGTTCCCTAACCCTTGCCACAGGGAGACTCTGCATTTGGGCTGCAGTATATTAAACTACACAAAAAAATATTAAAAATGTTAAAAACAACTATGAATTAGTTTTCTATATTTATTTGGAATGTAAAACAAAATTGAAAAAAATGCCACAGTACTATTAACATATTTGTGAATTAAATGTGTAGTTAGTGTAAAAATAATTAATTAAATAAATTTTTTTTTTTAGATGTTTAAAATAAAAAAGAGAAATTCACACAAAGTGAAAAAAATAATTGTATTATGCATTCACATGTATTATGTGCTGTATATAATTTATTAAACATAGTTTATAATTTAATAAAATGTATCATTACATTATTGTTTGAATGTAAAAGAAGTCCCAAAATATGTTATAATGAAATTAACAATGTGTGCTATTTGTATAAACTATTTTTAATATTAAAATATATTGTTTTATATGTTTAACTATTTTAAATAATTAAATGTAAACATATTTCTTATGAGGTTTTATTATAAGTCCCTACCTCCATTATTCTCTATTGGAGGTATTGCAGAATCAGTGGTTAGCCTTGTGTGATGCTGGACTTACTGCTGATATTTTTTAGTAGTACCTTACACTCGTAAATGTGGCTGCACCTCTGTTTCCGGGGGCGGATAGGTTTAAGTCTGTAATTTGAGTAATATTACACTCAGATTTTGTGAATAGTCAAAAGTAGTAAAGTTACTAAAAGAAGTCTGAGGGCTTCATTACGACTTTGGTGGTCAGAATTATCCGACTGACAAAGCCGCAGGGAGGAGGTGGCTGTCATACCGGCCGTCCCCCCACCCAGTTGTATTAAGATGTTTCCACCAGGATGACCGGCAGAAATATCATATTACAATGTTTCCGCCGGTCAGACCGGCGGAAACAGTGCAATGGCATTGGCCTTAACTCCTTTAAGGCAGTCAAGGTCAGTGGTGTGGCACATCGGCACCCTCGGAATGTGCACTGTCTGCATTCCGAGGGAGCTGGCAGGGGGGCCATGGGCATAGGCGGGGCAGGGGCCCCCCTGTGGCCCCCAGCACTGGCCTTCTGCCAGCTAACCATGTTTCTGGCAGTGGCGGTGGTCCCCTGGGGGTCTGACCGCCAGAGTTGTAATCTGGCGGTCTGGCTGCCAGGAGTGTGGCAGTCCGACCGCCACTGTGAGTCTGGTGGTCTTAAGACCGCCAGACTCGTAATGAGGCTCTGGGAGTAAACTAAACATGTAGATTTACCCACAAATGTAATTTATTTTTGGGAATAGTGTGAGGTTCCCGTATTGCTCATTCTTTATTCACATAAAAATCTTTACATTGTTTTCTATTTACATCAATAGATCAGCCTACATCTAATTTATCCTAAGGGTCTGTAAAGCATGGGGGATTTTTCAAGGTGGGGCATAGAGTCATGGTCCTGTAGGGCAGCAGTTGGACAGTCTGTATTTAGATGGATGCCCAAAAGGGTGATCAAAGTGTTGACAGCATCTCTGTAATGTCATAGATGTGGTATGTGAACAGGAAATAAACTGCTTGTGAAGGTAACCATGAGTAGTTTACTTTCTGTTCCCAAACCGCAATGATTACCCATCGATGAGATAAGACCACTTCTGCTGTTCTCAAGCTCTTACATGCACAATCAAACATACCTGAAAAGGAAAGTGGCCCTACATGTACAGAGGAGTAGAAATGGATGTAGGGCGTCTCTGTTATGACAAACCTAGAGATGCATAGAACTGGAAGAGTTGCAGCTGTGATTTGCTTACAGGGGGGTTATTTGGGTGTGCATTGAAGCTGCTGTGGGCAGGGTATGTCTGCAGTAACTTACCTGCAATGAAACCTGCAGTCACATAAAGCTGGATGATGGTCTGGGCAAAGGAGCTGGCCACCATGCCCACTCCGGCCAGGATACCTCCTATGAAGACAGTCACCCGACAGCCATATCGCTCCACTAGTATACTGCAGACAGGACCTGTGACATAATGAAAAGGCTGTGACATAACCCACCACAAAGGTTCCTGTACATATGCATGAAACATAGAAGTATGAAACATCACACAACTGAGAGACCACCTATGACATCTTTATTACCAAATCTGGGCAAGGGACACATTTTGTGTGCCTGGAATTGTGCAAACCATTTTATAAGTAAGGCTTGTAATTTGAAGTGTACTTCCAGGTGCTGCCCTGTTTCATCATAGCAACATTCATACATCAGGCATGGAGGGACTGGGAACCAGAGGCAGCAAAACAAAAATAGGCATACCCAGCGCCACACTATGCCGAGCAAGCCTCAGGCTCACGCCCCACACTGTGCCGAGCAAGCCTCGAGCTATCCAAGAAAGAATCTCCACCCATGAACAATTTGCAAAAGTTAGATCCAAATAGTTCATCTTGCAGCACAATGTTTTAAATATATTGACTAAACAGCCATAGGTTTTACACAGATATCTGAACGGGATCTTTTGTGTTATGGTAGTAACTTCAGACCAGGTCACAGTAGCACTATTTTTCAATAATAGAGAACCGTGCATGGGCTTATGAGAAAATTGCGGAACACCTCCCTGGGGCAGAGTAACACAAGGCAGCAATTTGTGCTGCCTTGCGTTACTCCAGATTTATCAAGCCATGGAGGGCCACGCAAGTTGGTCTTGCGTGGCTTCATCAATCTGACCTTGTTGTTGCGTCGCCCTTGCACCCCCGCTGTGTGGCGCAAAGACGATGCAACACAATAGCAAATATGCTTTCTTATCTTGCTGTTTATGACACAGTTGTCACAAGTTTTTAATTAGCTTGCCATATAATCTGCCACACCATTTCTTCTCACAAGGTTATGCAGTCTGTCATGTAAGAAGCCATTCCGATAAATGCAGATGCGTTCTTGTTGTGGTCACATGAAGTCATACATCCAAATACCAAAAGTCTGACAACATTGGTGCAAGTGGAATACTATATGCAGTCATCACAAACTCATCAGCATCACAGTCCATAGTAATAGTGCTAAGCCACCAGGAAGTACAATATGGGGTCCACCTAGGAGTGGCAGAACTGTAACCCCTGGGGCAGTGCCTAGCCACCAGGTAACAGCACGAGGATCTAAGAACCAACAAATTCCTAGTCCTAAGCCACCAGGAGGCACCATAAGGATCAGTCAAGTGAGTCAGACACAATGGTAGATGATCTGTGGCTTAACTTGAGGTAGAGACTCTAGGGTGCTGAAGTGAAATCTGGTACTGGCAATAAGAAGAACATGATGGACGAAGTAAAGAGACAGTGAAGGTGTAAGAGGTAAAAAGGCAGGAGCCAGGGCAAAACAGCAGTTGATCTTATAGCTTCATGTCCAGCTTGTAAAAGATATTCACTCTTGGTTCATCAAGAGTTGGCAGGGGTAGGCAGATTTCAGACTTTGCTTGCTAGAGTCCACAATGGAGTGACACAAGAGTCACTTGTTGCATAAACGTGTCACAGGCAGTCAAGATAAATACAAAATACAGACCCCCAGGGGCAATAGAAGAGCAGCACATGGTGTGAACTGGTAAAAGGCAGCCAGATACATGCCCTTTGGGTACATGTGGAAGTGACAGAGGAGTAACACACAGGTTTACAGGCAGCCAGATAAATTCTCACTGGTACATTCAGGTGCAACAGAGAACCTATTGGTCTATAAACAGGTGTAGGCCCAATATGTATATTGTTAGAAAGGTTGATTCACTTACCTAGACCCTTCCTGAGTGGACAAATGATTGCTTCTTATAGGTTCAGAAGGTGGTGGCTCTTTAATGTTCTTGCTGGGACTGATCTGACATGCCATTGTGAAGAATGGGTTTAGCCCCACACACTTCTAGTCCCTCACTGACCTAAACAGGGAAGTCACTTCAGGGAGTTACCCTTTACCCCTAAGACCACTAACTGCAGAAGCGTGTTCCACAGTCTGAAAATCTAGTCTGGTAAGGAATAGTTGGTCAGCAGCTGACTATAGCTTTACAGCCCGGCATATTGGCCAATACAACCCAATAAAGGCCCACTCCAACTTTAAAGGCCAGGGCGGAAGGTGTATAAACGAGGGAGCGGGGCCTTTATTCGCTGGTATAGCTCATCTACGGCAGGCTATAAAGCTATTAGAACATTGTACCCTACCAGGTATACAAATTTGGGAAGTACGACCATCTTTCTAAGTGCTATCCTATCAGCGAACGATACAGGAAGTCTCGTCCAGCTGGATATCTGGTACTCAAGACGTGAAACAGCAGTGCTATAATTCCTCTTAATAACTGTTTCTGGATCTCTGTGCACCCATATACCCAAGTGTTATATGGGGTCCGTGCACCTTTCCAGTGGAAAGTCCAAAGCATGCAGAATGGGGAAGATGGTCTACTTAGTCCAATTAATTTTCAGTTCAGAGTATCACTCAAACTACATGTATTCACGGATTACCATGCTAAATTCACTGCTGGATTATCTACATACAGCACCATATCATCCATGTATAGGGATAGTGCCAGTGGGTGCTGGTGAAACTGCAGGGCAGCATTAGCGTGCTGTTGCCTTATCACACAGGCTAAAGGTTTAAGCACCAAGGCAAATAAAATTGGTGACAGTGGACATCCTTCCCATGTCTCCATTATATTCGAAGGGTTTCTTGATATAATGCCATTGACGTGGATTCTCACCGCAGGGTCCATGTACAGCAGGCAAATCCACTGTAGAAACGCCTGCGGCATGCCCATGCAGTGAAGCACCGCGAATATATATGGCCACTGTTTAGAATTGAATGCCTTTGTGGCATCGAAGAGAACTGCTGCTGCTGGAAGTGAGGAATCAAGATAATGTAGCACAGCAAAAAGTGTTTGTAGATTCTGCGTGGTGGAGCGTGAGGGGATAGACCTAGACTGGTGCGGCAGGACCAATGTGGGGAGTAGTGGTTTGAGTCGAGCTGCCAGGATTTTTGCAAGGATTTTGACATCCTTGGTGATTAATGATAATGGGCAATTCAAATTGAATCTATTGTGTGGCTTATCAGGTTTGAGAAGCATTATTAAGGCTTTGCGGAAGGACGGCGCAATATTTGCTTATTATAAGCCTCTATGTACATTTCTTTTAGATGGGACACCAGCAGGTCAGCATATGTTTTGTAAAATTCACTGGGTAGCCAGTCACTCCAAAGGTCCATTTGGGAGGGAGTGATTAGCGTTGCATACCTCCTCCTTCGTGATGCGCTGTACTAGGAATTCTCATTGCCCTAGTGAGAGCCAGGCCTGTGCCACATCATCTAAGTAGGGTGCTGTTTCTAGTTCTGTGACAGGCACTGGCTCCGTAGAGCTGTGTGTATAAGTCCATAAACTGGGCCAATATTGTTGTTGCGTCATGATGAACCTCTCCAGCCTGGGATTGTATGCTCACGATATGTGTGGGTGCCAGGGCTCTTTAATTTTGGTGACCAGGTTACAGCCAGGTCGACCGCTCTCGCAACCCAAAGTCTAGATATGTGGCTCGCCTCTAGGTCCGCCAGTTCATTGTATTCAGTAATATGAGTTCTAATGTCAGCTAGGGTTGTGAGTTTGGGGTTGACTTCGTATTTCCGTTCCAGCTTTTGTAAGATTGTAAGAAATTGAAGGTGATCGCGGAGGAATTTCAACACTCCTGCCTGCAATTCGATACAGGTGCCCCTGATGGTGGTGCTTAAAGGCCTCCCAGAACGTGCTCACCTCTTCCATTGTGTCCTTATTTTCGGTGAAGTATTGTGTGATCGCTGTGTGTATTCCATCGCAGAATTCTGCATCAAGCAAAACTGGGGCTGGGAGCCTCTACTGAACCTGCCTAGGCATGTGGGTGGGAATGATCACCTTTCAGAGCACAGGGAAATAGTCTGATAACATTTTTGGCATGTGCTTAACATCGGTTGTCCGTGTGTTAACTGTCTCTGTTACCAGCCAATAATCGAGCCGGGACTATGTGTTATGGACAGAAGATGTGAAGGTGCCATCCCTGACCCATATATGTCGTTCCCTCCACACATCTATGAGCCCATATTTTGCCACACCCTCCCATAGAATTTTGGCGGATTGCTTCCCCTTCCCACTCAGACCGATGGATCTATTTAATGGCGGATCTGAATGTACATTTAGGCCTCTCCTCCTCCCCCCCCCCCCCATACGACAGTACTGGCGTTTAGTGCATGTAGGCGGCCCCATATCTGTAAGAAAAAATCGTGGTCGTCCACATTTGGGCCATAAAGGTTAATGAGGGTAATAGTAGTGCCATAGAGACTCCCCTGAACAATGGCCCATCATCCCTGTTCGTCTGTTTCGAAGAGTGTAATGGTGAATGAGGTACTCCATTGAATCAGAAGGAGCAAGCCCCTGGAATAAGATGAGTAGGCGGATGCTACGCATATTCCTGCCAATTTCGATCCTAATGACCTTGCTGTGTGTGGCGTGAGGTGGGTTTCTTGAAGTTGAAGTAGTGCAACGTGCATGTGGTGACGGTCTAAGTATGCAAACACTTCCCTAACTTTCTTAGGGCTGTTAAGACTGCGGACGTTCCAGGTGAAAAAATAAATGTGTCCTAAGCCGTGGGCCATGGTAACAGCTGCACTTGAAGCGCGGTAGGTATATGATAGGCAGTGCGTTGTGGCGGAGCGCCTCGTATAGCGACTTTGTGGTGACACGATGGAGTTGCAAACAGTGAATTCACATCCCTTTCCCCTCCCACTTTAGCCTCCCAATTGTGCTAAAGTCAAACCCATAACCAATTAAAAGTATCAACTGGTAAACAAACCAAAATGAACAGGGACAGTAATAGTCATACGAACATTACTTATGGTCATGTGGGGTGCACCCTCGGGGGGTAGCTGCAGGCCGGAACACCCTTCAAGTGAACGGGGGTGGATGGGAACACAATGAGATGGAGATAGAGTAAATCATATTTGTTTGGGAGTCACTGCGTCAGTACTTATCAATGAACACTGTAGCTCTACCAGTTCATAGATCATGAGGGGTCCCCCTCAAGTGTCTTCAGTGGCCGATTCAGATCTAGGTGGGCTCTGTCGTGGCTGAGGTATCGATTTGACAAATTCCATGGCAGCTTTCCGCACAGTGAATATTTCACGCGCCCCCTCATAGTTCACCTGGAGACGGTCGGGGCAGAGCCTGGCATAGGGCACCTGTGCTGCTTCCAGTTTCCTCTTTACCTGGAGACATTCGCCCCTAGCGGCCTGCACTGCTATTGTAAAATCTGGAAAGAATGCAATATCGTAACCATTGTAATTGAGGGACTTTTTTTTTCTCTCTCTCTCTCGCTGATGATAAAGAGCAGATTATGATCTAACAAAAATATTGACCAGAAGCTTTAAGGCATGTTAAACTGCGGATGTACAGTGTTTAAAGATGTGAATGAAATTGTTTGGAATATACGGGTACAAAGCTAGCTTTCTGTATTCTCCCATATGCCAGCCCAGGCACAGACTTGATTACGTATCAGACGTGCTTGCTTTGTGCGTCATGCGGCGATCGTGATGTCACGTTCTGCTCTTCACTCAAGGTTTGTCTTATTTTTTTCCACTGTTGGGAGTGGTACGTGGGTCACTGCTGGTGCACAGTGGCAACCTAGAATAGGTCTTGCAACCAGGCTCGCCCGGCTGCGACCATCTGTGGCTAAGGTTTACCTGCCATGCAGCCTAAACGCTCACCAGGCCCGAGCGTGAAAGCAGCAGAACTTTAACAGCAGAATGCTCAGGAAAGAGTGGCGGCTACCCAGGACTGAGTAACCCACTTTTCAGCGTGCTCTAAGGAACAAGAGTAACCCAAAATGAATTAGATACCTTGAGTACTAATATGTTACAAGGAACAGGGGTCCGTAAACAAAAAAAATTAGTAAACAATACACTGCGAATATAAATACAGCTCACGAAAATAGAGATAATGGGCCAGATGTAGGAAAGGTTTAGCGACTCGCAAACGGCGAAAAACGCCGTTTGCAAGTCGCTAAACCCCATCTGGTATGTATTAATGCATTTTGCGAGTCGGAACCGACTCGCAAAATGCATTTCCGAGTCGCAAATAGGAAGGGGTGTTCCCTTCCTATTTGCGAGTCACAGAGCAAATGGACTCGCAGTTACCATCCACTTGAAGTGGATGGTAACTCACTCGCAAACGGGAAGGGGTCCCCATCTGACTGGACCCAAAAATAATTTTTCAGAGCAGGCAGTGGTCCAATGGACCACTACCTGCCCTGAAAAATACCGAAACAAAAGGTTTCCTTTAAGGAAAACGGGTTGCACTTTGGAAAAAAAAACTGCTTTATTTAAAAGCAGTCATGGACATGGAGGTCTGCTGTTCCCAGCAGGCCTCCATGTCCGTGAGTGCCCTGAATCGCTATTGCGACCCACCTCATTAATATTAATGAGGTGGGTCTTTGCGACCCCATAGCGACTCGCAGAAGGTGTCTGAGACACCTTTCTGCATCCCAAATTGCGACTTGCAATTTGCGAGTCGCCGTGACTCGCAAATTGCAAGTCGCAATTTGGGAAGTTGCTACATCTGGCCCAATATCATTAAAACAGGTGCAATAAGTAAAATGTGCAGCATGAGCGACAATACCAGTAAAAGAGCCAAGGTCTAGTAATGACACGCAAATTGTGAGAGTGGCCATGAAACCAGTGCCAGAACACTTAAATAAATCAGAGTAAAGTAAACAAGGAAAGGCACTCTGACCCTAGTGTATATATGTGGTTGATAATTTAGGGCAGTAATGTGCTAAGGAAAACTGTGACTATAATTGTTCGTAGTTTTTGTCATTCTTTCTTTGCCTGTAATAGGTTTTGTACCTAAACATGTGCGCCCTTCTAAGGGTACTACCCCTCCTTTAAACCTTATTGTTCTAATTAAATAGAAAAGTGTTTTAATGATATTATCTCTATGTTTTCTGGCTATACAGGGAGTGCAGAATTATTAGGCAAATGAGTATTTTGACCACATCATCCTCTTTATGCATGTTTTCTTACTCCAAGCTGTATAGGCTCGAAAGCCTACTACCAATTAAGCATATTAGGTGATGTGCATCTCTGTAATGAGGAGGGGTGTGGTCTAATGACATCAACACCCTATATCAGGTGTGCATAATTATTAGGCAACTTCCTTTCCTTTGGCAAAATGGGTCAAAAGAAGGACTTGACAGGCTCAGAAAAGTCAAAAATAGTGAGATATCTTGCAGAGGGATGCAGCACTCTTAAAATTGCAAAGCTTCTGAAGCGTGAACATCGAACAATCAAGCGTTTCATTCAAAATAGTCAACAGGGTCGCAAGAAGCGTGTGGAAAAACCAAGGCGCAAAATAACTGCCCATGAACTGAGAAAAGTCAAGCGTGCAGCTGCCACGATGCCACTTGCCACCAGTTTGGCCATATTTCAGAGCTGCAACATCACTGGAGTGCCCAAAAGCACAAGGTGTGCAATACTCAGAGACATGGCCAAGGTAAGAAAGGCTGAAAGACGACCACCACTGAACAAGACACACAAGCTGAAACGTCAAGACTGGGCCAAGAAATATCTCAAGACTGATTTTTCTAAGGTTTTATGGACTGATGAAATGAGAGTGAGTCTTGATGGGCCAGATGGATGGGCCCGTGGCTGGATTGGTAAAGGGCAGAGAGCTCCAGTCCGACTCAGACGCCAGCAAGGTTGAGGTGGAGTACTGGTTTGGGCTGGTATCATCAAAGATGAGCTTGTGGGGCCTTTTCGGGTTGAGGATGGAGTCAAGCTCAACTCCCAGTCCTACTGCCAGTTCCTGGAAGACACCTTCTTCAAGCAGTGGTACAGGAAGAAGTCTGCATCCTTCAAGAAAAACATGATTTTCATGCAGGACAATGCTCCATCACACGCGTCCAAGTACTCCACAGCGTGGCTGGCAAGAAAGGGTATAAAAGAAGGAAATCTAATGACATGGCCTCCTTGTTCACCTGATCTGAACCCCATTGAGAACCTGTGGTCCATCATCAAATGTGAGATTTACAAGGAGGGAAAACAGTACACCTCTCTGAACAGTGTCTGGGAGGCTGTGGTTGCTGCTGCACGCAATGTTGATGGTGAACAGATCAAAACACTGACAGAATCCATGGATGGCAGGCTTTTGAGTGTCCTTGCAAAGAAAGGTGGCTATATTGGTCACTGATTTGTTTTTGTTTTGTTTTTGAATGTCAGAAATGTATATTTGTGAATGTTGAGATGTTATATTGGTTTCACTGGTAATGATAAATAATTGAAATGGGTATATATTTTTTTTTGTTAAGTTGCCTAATAATTATGCACAGTGATAGTCACCTGCACACACAGATATCCCCCTAACATAGCTAAAACTAAAAACAAACTAAAAACTACTTCCAAAAATATTCAGTTTTGATATTAATGAGTTTTTTGGGTTCATTGAGAACATGGTTGTTGTTCAATAATAAAATTAATCCTCAAAAATACAACTTGCCTAATAATTCTGCACTCCCTGTATTTATATTCCCAGTGTATTGTTTGCTAATCTTTTTGTCACGTCAGTTTCTTTCATTGGTTCGTGAGCTTGCCTTTTAAAATCAGCTTGCTTTCATTAGTGGAAGGCATGCATAAGTCATGCCTTTTCCGGTGTTTAGCCCTGCTCGAGCGCAGCGACGAAGTACTGAAAACATGCAAAGCTCCACGTTTTCCGTCTGGTTTCTGGACTACTTTTTCTCCTTTTTCCCAGTGCTATCTCGCTGGGCAGAAGTCAAGCGCTTTGCATGACATCGACCCTGTTACATAGTTAATTGCACTTTTGCCAGTTATGTAGGTAGTTGCACTTTTGCCGGTTACATGGATAATTGCACTTTTTGCCGATAGGTTTCACTACAAATGAACTTTTATTGCCCTTTGTGTGTCTGCTTTGCACTGATGGCGGCCGTCAGCTCCCTTATGTGAAACTTTGACTTTTCAGTTAATATGGCAAGAAAGTCCAGTTATTTATGTGAAACTGTTATATTTTCATTTTCAATTTATGTGGCAAGAAAAGTCCGATTAAGAGTTTACAATGCTAAATGCTCTAGCTCAAACAAACGCAAGACCTGTTGCATTGCAAATGCTTGTTTATTTAGGGACCACTCTTCAGCATGGCACCCGGGCGGGGCTCTTTGTTGTCCGCGTCATGTGATTCTCCCACCACCAGCTGCGATCCACTTATAGGGTGGGTGGGTAACATCAACGCCCTCCTTAATGTTTTCCCCCTCACCTTCAATTGAAACAGAACAATTAAATGGGCTTCAATTATTCTGCAGTAAATACGGAAAACAAAAAGCAAAACCTGATGAGCATTCTAATGTATCCACACAAGGAATGTCCGTGTGTTGGTGCTGCCCCCCCTCCTTTTTCTGAAAGGAGTGGGTTCTCACCGCTACAATAATTTAACCCTTGTCCTTTTGTATCTCTATTTCAGAAGAGAGTTTTAGAAGCACAAGAAACACCCAGTTCACACCACACATATAATCTGGGATAGTACAGAGAGGACGGGCATAGAAATTGACATGGCACACACAATCAAATGCTCTGCCTTTTTAGGTCAAAGAGTTCCAGAAATCACAGTTGTCTGATTTGCTAAAGACATTATGGGGACATTCAGAAAGCTAACATAGGAATGCATTTTACTTGTTGCTTATCATTCTTGTATTTTTTACTCACATTTTATGGCTTCCTATTTGCTGCCTTTATTTGCTTTAGGCTGTCCAGCTTGAGTCCGCCCTCCCATTGCCCAAACCTTGTTTAGTGTACCCTTCCATGAACTTGCTTTCTATAAACAGGCATTTAAATCGTGTTCTTATCTTGTCACATTTGCTGTTTATTTAAGCACAGAGGTCAAATGTCAGGCTCTCTCTTACAGGAGCTTGGTGTTCATGTTTTCCTGACTGACAAAGGGAGAGAATTTACATGACAATCCTCTTGAGAACCCATGTAAGATGATTTTTTTTTATTAGGACACAACATAAAATTGAACTGTGCTGATGTTTCAGAATATATCAAAATTAGTACAACAAGTTCAATTTTTTCTTTTTGAAGCATGGTGGAAACAAATATCTGAATACGATCAAAACACATCAATGCACTAGGTGATGACATTTGCACACATTATCATTGTATGCAGTGAAACTGTATTTCGGTGCAAATGTAATGGTCATTTCAATTGAAAACTTGTCTGTATTGGCAGTGAGCTACCACACCATGCATACACCACACTACGCCTCTCCACTCTGTGCCCTTCCACTGTATGCCACGCCACTCCATTCTAAGCCACTCTACTCTCTGCCCCTCCACCATAAGGCACACTGTGACACGCCACTTGACTACACCCCACTCCAATCTATGCCACTCATTCCATGGCACAACACACCACTCCAATTTACAACCCTCCACTCCACTCCACACCACACCACTCACACCAATGTACCCCAATCTACTTCACCCCACTTCAGTACAATCTACCCCAACATACTCCACACCACTCTAATCTAGCCCACTCCACTGCAATCTACCCCACCACAGTTTACCCACACCATTCTACCCCACTTCAGTCTACCTCTTCTCCATTCTAATCTACTTCACTGTGATCCAATCTATCTCACTCCACTACAATTTACCCCACTCTGCCCAAATTCACCCCACTCCAATCTACCCCACCCTACTACAATCTACGCCAATCCATTAAAATCTAACCCAATCAACTCCACCCCACTCCACCCAATCTAGTCCACTCCACTCAAATCCACCCCACTCTGCTCCAATCTATCCAAGTCCACCACACTCAGCTCCAATCCACTTCAATTTATCCTTATCCAATCTACCTCAATGTACCCCACTCTATTCCAATTTACCCCACTACACTCCAAACTCCACTGCAATCTCTCCAACTCCTCACTCCACTACCCCACTCCACCACAATCTACCACAGTTGACTCTACCACAATCTACTTCATTCCAATCTACCACAATCTACCCCACTCCGCTCCTATCTGCCCCACTCCACTCTGCCCCACTCCACTCTACCACACTCCACTCTACCCAAGTCACCCCACTTCAATTCACTCTAATCTACCTTACTCCAATCTATCACACTTCACTCATATCTACCACACTACACTCCAGTCCAACCCACTCCACCCCACTCCCATCTACCAAATCCACCCACTCTAATCTACCACATCTCACTCCACCACAATCTACCCACTCCACCCCAACCTACCCCACCATAATCTACCCTACCCTAATTTACACCACTCCAAACTACCCTACTCAAATGCACGCAACCTATCCCACTCCACCCTACTACACTTCACTCCAATCTACCCCACTCTACTCTTCCCCAGTCTATCTCACTCCTCGTCAATTTTGACTCCACTCCAGTCTATCCAAACCCACTTTACCCCACTCATCTTCAATCTACTCCAGTCTACCCCACTCCACCCTAACCTACCTCACTACACTATCTTCAATGCACCCCACTCCACTCTTCCCTAGTCTATCTCACTCCACTTCAATCTTGACTCCACTCCAATCTATCCAACTCCACTCCAATCGACTCCACTTCACTATATTCCAATCTACCCACTCCAATCCACCCAATCTACCACACTTCACTCTACCCCAATCTATTACACTCCATTCTACTCTACCCAATCTACCCCACTCCCCACCAGTATACCCCACTCTAATCTACTCCACTCCAGTGTACCAAGTCCAATCCACCCAATCTACCCCACTCCACTCAAATTTACCCCATTCCCATCTACCCAATCTACCCCATTCCACTCTTCCCCAATCTACCACACATCATTCTACTCTATCTAATCAACCCCACTCCACTTTACAGCATACTACCACATGCCACTCAAATCTACCCTACTACAGTCTAATCTAACCCACTCCACCCCAAGCTACCTTAATTGAATACACCCCATGCCAATCTACTCCACTCTACCCCAATCTACCCCACCCTAACCCAGCCAACCCCACTGCAATCTACTCCAATCTACACCACTCCACTGCAGCCTACTCTAGTCTACTCCACTCCAATCTACCCCATCCAATTTATCCCAATCTAATCCACTTGAACCAATACCATTCTACCCCAGTGTACCTACTCTACCCCACCCCATCACAATCTACCCCACACCAATCGACCCGCTCCCTCAATCTGGCCCACCTCACTTCAATCTATTCCAAACTACACCACTCCAAATCTACCACAATCTACCCCACTTGAATCTATCACAAACTACCACAATCCAATCTAACACAATCCACCCACTCCAATCTTCTCTACTCCACTATATTCAAATCTCTACCAGTCCACTCCAGACTACTACACTCCACTCATATCTACCCCCCCCATTCCAGTCTAACCCACTCCAACCTACCTCACCTCACTCCACCTCAGTCTACCCCACTCCACAGTAAACTACCCCACTCCAATCAACCTCACTCTATTCCAATCTACCCTACTCTAATCCACCCAATCTACCCCACTCCACTCCACCTTAACCTACCCCATTACACTTCACTCCAATCTACTCCACTCTTCTCTAATCTATCTCACTCCAATCTATCCAACTCCAATCTACCCCACTCTAATCCACCCATTCCAGTCCACCCAGTTTACCCACTCCACTCTATCCCAATCTATCCCAATCTACCACACTCCATTCTACTCTACCCAAGCTACCACACTGTACTCCAGTCTACCTCACACCCCTCTACCCTAATCTACCCCACTTCAATCTACCCACTCCAATCCACCCAGTCTACTCCAATCCACTTAAATCTACCCCACTCTACTCTACCCCAATCTACTGCACTCCATTCTACTCTACTCAATATACCCCACTCCACTTCACTCCATAATACCACATGGCACTCAAATCTATCCCACTCCAGTCCAAGCTAACCCACTCCACCCCACTCCAAACTACCCGTGCCAACTCCACCCCAAATTACCCTACTCCAGTCTACCCAATCATATTACCCCATAGCAATCTACCCAAATCTACTCCATCACAATCCAGTCTAACCCACCCTAACTCAATCTATCTCAAAGCACTGCAGTCTACTCCAATATATCCCCTCCACTCCAATCTACCCCACTCCACTCCAGTCTACCCCACTCCATCCCAATCTATCCCACCCCAATCTAACCCACTTCAGTTTACCCCAATCTACTCCACTCCAATCTACACCACTCTATCCCAATCTACCCACTCTACCTCAATCTACTTCACTCCAAACTACCCCACCCCTACCCAAGCTACCAAACACCACTCCAATCCACCCCACTCTCCCAATCTACAACACTCCAAACTACCCCTACTCAGCTCAATGCCACCATACTATAATCCACGGAATCTACCCCACTCCACTCCAGTCTACCCGACTCTGTTCCAGTCTACCTCACTCCTTTCCACTCTACCCCAATCAACCCTACTCTTCCCCATTCCACTCTACCCCAATGTATCCCACTCCCCTCTATCCCAATCTACCAGAGCCCCCTACTCCTATCTACCACACTACATCTACCACACTCTAATCTACCCCAATCAACTCCACTCCAATCTACCCCCACTCTAACCCAATTCAATCCACCCCACTCCAATCTTACACACTAATCTACATAACTCACCCACTTCAATGTGCCCCACTCCACCCCTCTACAATCTATCCCACTCCAATCCATTCTATCTGCTGCATTCCACTCTCCCACAATCAACCCCATTACACTCTACCCCAATCTACCCCATTCCAATTTACTGCACCCCACACCACTACAGGTCAGTAAACTTTAGCCATGCTGAACAGAAGCCACGCTGCTGTACAATATGGTGAAAAAACATTGCCAAAGTCAATATCTCTTGAACAGGCGAGACCTATTGGCTTTGCCAATGCTTTTTAAGGAATACAATTTGTAAGTAAAAAGATGTGTTTCCTGTGTGTAAGGTTATGAGCTTAAAACGGTTTTAGTTTACTTCAGACTTCTCCAGTTTACCACATTGTTTGATTCTGGGAAAATCACTGTACCACAGTTTTTGTATCAGAAAACATTTGGGAGTGCTTAGAAAAAGCCTGGCATTAGTAGCTAGAGGCATACCAGAAATATATATTTACATTACTTGTCGGCCCTCTCAGATAGTGAGGCCAAAGGCTGTACGTTGATAGAACTTCCATTTGCCACCCCTTCCACCTTCCTGGCCAAGGTGCAGTGGGTGAAGCTAACAGTACCTCTCAGAAGGGCTGCTATAGTCTTTTAAAACAAAAATACATCTTTAACAGCACAACACAGCCTCTAGTTATCATACACAGCTGTGAGGACACATCTGAAGGGGCAGAGTTGGAGTGGACAGGAAACAGACCAAGGAATCAAAATAAAAGTGCCCCCCATTACTGAATTAGAACGCTAAAGGAAGTGGCCCATGCATTCACACAGGGACTGTTTTGAACTTGTGTAAGTGTCCTGCAAGGTATGAAAGACTGACGGGATTTAAACCTGCTGCAAGCAAAGTTTGTTTTAATATCAGAGAAATCAACAATACAAAGCTACCCAGCAGACCACAAATCTGGCCCACAAACAGCCAAAACACCGGCCCAAACACTGACCTGTCAGAACAAGCTCTGCCTGTTTGCCCAACAGGCCAGTCCTACCCCCTGAATGGGCATAATATGAATTTCCTTCTGGCCTTCAAGGTGACTTATTACATGATCTTTTTTCCACTGTCAACTTCACTTTGTGTAACATATCTCTGGCCTTAGTTAGACTCTGACGGGTAGCTGCCGGCCCACCAGATCAGTGGAGGCTATGGCATGCATTCGCCTGGCTAAGAACTTCCTGCCACTATTCGAAAGCCATGCCAGGAAGGTGGGGGTGATTGTGCCAGTGGAACACCACTACTTAAGGCACTGAACTTTGTCGAGTGAGCACCATTTCTGATGTTACCAATCTGCAAGGAACAAAATAACAATGTCCATACTGGGGCCCATTGTGTGATTTCCCTACCGGGGACTGCCATGTCTCCCTACCTTTCTCCAGGCAGGGAAAACACGAGAAGACGACCATCACTATGAGCTGATGACCCTGTGGTGCCCAGGCCATCATGTCAGAGACTGACATTAGCAGTACTAGTTGGGGTTCCACTCTGAAAACCCCAACGGCTCTACCACTTCTAAATGGGTGGTGGTGCCATGAGTTTAGAGTAACACGGCATCTGCCATTTTATGGCGAATACACTCTTATTTAAAAGCCTAGATTGCACTTATAGTCATAGAGGTCTGAAAACCAGCACTTTAAATGGTTTTCTTCAAGTCTGATAAGTAAGTGACTGACACTGTCCAACCACAAAAGCCTTACTGAGGCAATGATCAATTAGGAAATCTCCAAATTTGCATTTAGAGTCATCATTTGATAATCACGCAGAACTGGAGAAAGTCAAGAAAAAGTCAGGCACGCCTTCAATTTCACTCACACTGCTTAACTTCTAAAGTTTTTCAAAGGGCACTGTCCTATTGTGATCGACAGCTTAGTGGGTTAAAATGCTGCTACAGGGATCTTCATTTAATTTGTCAAAGCTAGGTACCAATAGTAATGGTTAGTTGGGAAGTTTAATATGGCTGCTGCAGAGATATGCATTTGGTCTGATATTCTTTGAGTTGAATATCAACTGACCAGGTATGATTGACCGTCCACCTTCCATTACTGAGAAGGGCTGAAACTCAGTTCTTGTGACTGCAGCGCTCACAGAGAGAGTCTACAATTAAGATCTTTACCTTAGAGTACATTGTTCTGTGGACTCCTTTTTTGTGGCTACTTTTCTGACACTTTCAAATGTTCCTATCTATCCTGATTTTCATGACCTTGGCTGTTTTCTCAAGTGTGGGATTTTGGTGCTAAAATATTAACGCATTGACTTGCTGCCCTCAAGCTTGTCTGCTTCAGTGCCGGGCTATCTTTCATTTTCGCATATCTGCTAAGCACTTTCTCTAGGTAGGAGGTGTTGTATGTTTGGAGTTATTTCAATGCTGAGCCCTTTCTTGATTGGGGGTGCGGCAAAGTTGTATCTACTGTCTCATTAGTGAGGGGGCTAGATAGTTCAAACTGTACCCGCCTGCTGAAGCTCCACTAAGTGCCTTTCCTTAATAAAGAGGCGCTACATAGTTGAATCTGGCCCGTCAGCTGTCGCTGCACTTAACGCTTCCTTTGGAAAAGCTGCATTGCGAGATTTGTCCCTGCTCACATTTGTGGTTTCATTTAGCTGTATTCAGAAGAGGGCGCGGTGCACTGGTCTCCTGCCCTGTTACATAACTAATACGGACTATCTTGTTAGGCATGCTAAAACCCAGAAATAGTAATAATACGGGACTCCACTGCCTCTCCCAAAAGATTACATTCCCATGGCAAACTTGCACTGCACGCTAGTGCCGGGAAGGGTTTGGAAGAACAGTACAGCCTGAACACCCATGGAATGTGCTGCGGCATTGTTTAATGACATGTACACAATTAATGACGGTTAACGCCTGCCCTGCCCTTTCCCAATGCTTCCCTTTTATTTTATTTAATGTTAGTGGACGGTTCTGACCATCAGGTCTACCCTGATTTTTCACTTTTTGACCACCCGTTTTTTTATTTTTTACTGTGAGGGAGCCTCCTACGAGGGGACTCACACACAGTAAACTCATGGGAAAATGGACTGCGTGTGTTTATCGCTGGTGCCGCCGTGCTAAGGAAAGGCTACTGTGGCGCAGCAAGGGCAGGAGGCCCCGGGCGGGTTACATGTGATCATGTGTGCACATGGATGTGCACCCATGTGAGGGCTGTGGGAGGAGGATTCCTGGTGTGCGCAGCCCAAGAACTGCACTTAAATAAGCCTGGTGCAGGAGGAACTATGCAGAGTGGTTGGTGACCTGGAGTAGGTCTCATAAGAGGGGTGTACACATGTGAGGGAGAGTCAGTGTGCATACTGTCTTTTCACTGTGGGGACACTCAGTTCAAGGCCAAAGCCAATGTGCTTAAGGTATTTGCATTGTGGGGATACTCCATTAACTGTCAATGGGAAAGGAGGGCCTAGGGTGCAACTCCAGTTCTCTGGGGTCCACCGAGACCAGAGTCACACCAAAGTACACTGTAACCTGTAAGAAAAGAATGATGCAGTAGGTTACAAGAGCATAGTTGTACAACTTATGGGTCATCAATGGATGTCACCTTTCTCTGACTCAGCTCAGGATTAGGGCCAATTACTGCTCTGTACAGTTGCTTGAACAGGGCCTGGCATCAATCAACCAGCTGTCATTCCGTGCCAGGAGCAGGCTGGAGGAGGCCCTGCGAGGAATGTCAGTGAGGCGGGGATGAGACTTTCAGAGCACATGTGGCAACTAACTCCTGAAGGATGTCATTTTGAGCTATCCCAGAAGACTGTGCAAGAATGCTGGGACGGGGGCAAGGAAGTGATGTGGCACATCTGGATAGGCCTGAGGTGCAGACCTGCTGGACACTTCCGCCCCCACTTAAAAGGTCCTGCACAGGGGAGAGCTCTCTCTTGGCTGTGCTTCACTTCTGGACACTGGGACTGCAGACATGCGTCATGGACCACTGGAAAGAAGAACCTCCTGACTGTGCTTGGGGCAGGGACTCTGCCCCTGAAGGATTCCAGGCCAGTGAGGCGAATGCCAGGGCCTGGCCCCCTTACCCCCGAGGACTAGTTGAGAGAAGGACTGGGCTAGCGCAAAGAGAACACGCTGCCCAGAAGGAAAAGAGGGAACCCAGAGGAAAGGCTGGTGCAGGGAGTCAGTGGGACTGGCTCCCTATGACCTGGGACCCTTTGAGGCCAGGGGGCATGAGGAGAGTGCTGCTGGTGGCAAGGGCTTGTCACCAGGAGCCAAACAACACAAGAATGATGAAAATCAGCCCTTGGGGGCCCGAGATATCCAAGGAAAAAGGATGGTGACCTTTGACCTCTGGAGAAGCAGCTACGAAGTGTGTGGGGCTCCGCAGCTGCTCGAGACTGTGCCCTGGGGTGGGCCAGGGCCCGGGGGCTGCCCTAGGAGGAAGAGGAGTGAGTGGGGGGGAGGTGCCGTCGCGCACCCCTGCCAGATGCCCGCAGGCTGTGAAGGAGCCGGCGGCAAATCAAAAGCCGGGGAGCGCCGACACGCTCCACGTGAAGGTTGGCCAGGGGGGACCCGGCCCCATCCTGGGGCCCACAGGAGAAGTCAAGTCAGGGGGAGCCGTCGCACCCCTCGTGAAGATCCCCAGGTCCCGGGGCCCCAAGAGGATGATAGCATTGGGGAGCGCCGTCGCACTCCCCGCGAAGACAGGTAGGAGCCCCGGACCCCACCCCGGGGCCCCAAAGCTACATGGAGGAAAGGGGGAAGTGCTGTTGCACTCCCCAAAGCGGCCGCTCTGGCCGCGAGCCTCCATGAATCTGCCCGCTGGTGCGGGCAGACAGCACACAGAAGGCCGGCTCCCGCTGCAGCACATGGAGGTGCTGGCTGTGCGGGAGCTGGTGGGGGTGGTCAGGGATGGGCTCCCTGCGCCACCCTCCAACGAGGGAGACATTACCTTGTGCAAGAGTGCCCAGGAGGGACCGGCACCCCACAGGAACCAGCATCAGCTTTGGGGCAGTAAAGCGGCTCTCCCCGGGGGAGCGGGAGAGCCGCTCATTCAATATGCCACCACCCCAGCATGCTTTGCAGGGCTGGATCCAGAGGATGGTCCCCTAAACAAGCTTGTGGTGGTCCCAGGAAGATGGGGCCACCACCAAATTCATGTCCAGGGACAGGGGGAGCTGCAGGAGCAGCGCAGCCACCCCCCAATGCTGTTTGTTTCCCCACCCTAGGTAGGGTGGGACAAAAGAAGGATAACCTCCCCCCCCTCTTCCAAGGGTCCAACCTCTGGTTGGAGCCCAAGCTTCTGTGTACTTTTGTTTCAGCTTGTGGGACTGTGCCTACCAGAGGTGTAGGCTGGTATTACCTAATATATTGAACTGTTATTTGATGGTCAATTAAGAGTAATCTAAAAGTAATCCTAATGGTTAAATTGCTTGAATATGGTCCTATATGTTTTCTGATGATGCTAATTTGAAAAATGACACTGATCACCATCTCTTGGCAAGATAGATGTATTTAATTGCAAATGTAGGTGTGTTAATTTCACATTACTGTCAAATGTCGCAAGGGGGACACCGGGGATTGTTTTGCCATGTGGGTTGTTAGATTATATCTTCCCTTGGAGGAGACATGGGATATTACACAATGTTTTCCCAGAGTGATTACATCACTTTGTGTATATTTGTAGATTGTTGCATAGTATTGAGTAGTGTGTATGAGTAATAAATGCACTTTTACTTTATCAAAAGAAAAAGCACAGACTGGACAATCTTTTTTTGAGAGTCATGCTTGTGTGCTCGTGAATGGGGATTACTAGCCCACACCACCTCCCTTGAGTAAGCCTTGGACTGCTCTGCAACGCTACCCTATGAGTCAAGCGCTACAATGGGGTGTTTGGTTCCCAGTGGCGGTCGTGTGCGGACTCATTACTTGTGCAGGCCACACAACTAATGACCCACCTTCCAACATTTAACATCAACCACTCTGAGCCTTTCGAACTAAGACTCACTTCTGGAGCAGAAAAACATAGTGACTTGACCGCTTGTAGAAAGTAAACACAGCAGAGACACAGAGGAGGTACATCTAGGCAGATGACGGCGAGAGAGACAATGAAGGAGAAAGAGTGAAAACTACAGAGGAGACAGGCTGAAGGGTTCTAAAAAAGGATTTGAGAGTGGGAAGGAGAAAGAAGGCATAGGAGGCAAAACACAAGAGAGGGATAAGTATGAGAGGAATACAGAACTAAGATCTCGGATCTAGGGGGTAGAATGGGGAGGAAGAAGTTTGAGAAAGATAATAGAGCAGATATGAGAAAAAAGAAAATGGAAGATAAGAAATATAGGCTGGAAAATGTGTAAATGGGAGTAAAGGGACGAGAGAAACAGAGTTGAAGGTGAACATGGGAATGTATAACAAGTAAGAGAGGAGTTGCAGACGGATCAAGACAAAGAATAAAGGAGATAACTGGAGAGAAAGATGAGAGGGTTAATGGCCCAATATGCTTAATCGTTTAAAATGTTGTATTCCTTTTTCCCATCGATAAAAGCTAACAAGTCGCCTGTAAAGCAGTATTTAAAGTCCTATTGTGGTCTAATGAGTGTTATTGGTCACACATTGCTTGTTGTGTAATCTGTTATTACTAGCTATGATACTACTTTTCTTCTGAATGTTCTGTCACTTTAGAAATATGGCAGTCCTGATCAGAGGTGTTGGTACTGCTACTGACAGTAAATCAGACTTATTTACCAACGGTGAGTCTTATATGAAGGTGCCATGAAGTAGAACCCTCCCCTGGAGCATGGACATATTACTTATTCTACAATCTTTTTAGTGAAGCACTCTACTAGAGTGCATGTGTTTACTTGCTGTCTCCCTCGTGTACGTTGTGCTCCTCTTTCCCGCCTGTGTGTTTCTCGCTTCGTCCTCCCTCTCTCAGTTGCCATTCTTTCTTCCTACACTCTGCCCACCTTCTCTTCCCATTCTTCTTTCCCCACCCAGCCTTCACTGTCTGATTCCTTGAACCCTCCATTGTCCGTTTGCTTCCTAATCCCAAACGGCTTCCCCATCCCTGCCTGCCCACTCTCCATTGTCCATGAGTTTCCCCGATCTCCTGTCTGTGTGCTTCCCCATCAAATTACGCCCACCCCACCTTTATTGTCCTAATGCTATCCCGCCCGTCCACCTTCTGTTGTTTGTGTGCTTCCCCATTGTTTATTCTTGGCAGTTCTTCTGTCTACCCACTGGTAAACTTCTCTCCAGTCCCCCCTCCCTCTGTGTTGCCTCTCTGCCTGTCCGCGCACCACGTTAACCCACTCTAGCTTTAAAAAAAAAAAAAAAAAAGCACATTAGAGCTATATAAAAAGACACATTTCACACAACTTTTTATTTACTAATCCATCTGGGATTGGTGAATACAAAAATGGTTGCTTCATTTCATATGTGCATACATCTTTGTCGGTGAACACCTACAAAATAATGCAATGTCTGTGCCAAAGTCAATGGGTCTGAGGTGAGATCTATTGTCTTTGTAAATGTTTATTTTTTAAGTAAGGAGAGATTATGTGATTTGTCCAGAATCACAGGATGTTGAGCCGAGGCCAGAATCAGAACATGGCTCCTCCATTCCAACATCAGAAGTTTACTTGTAGTGCCTTGAAGTGTGGCTTTTGCCTGGTTAGCTCCTGCTGTTGTAACTGCAAATAAAGTGAGTCAACCACTTGCTACACCTTTACTCAGAATTCATTGTTGAATCTCTGTAAATCTCCCCATTTCCACCTGAAACATGGACAATTTAGAAATCCATGTGAGGCAGACACGAATCTCTGTGTAACATTGCTGAGAAGGCCCCATGTATATTAACGCCCATGTTGCAAGGCTTTTTTTTTAATAAATAAAAAAAAACGATGGCTATGGTGCACAAGAATGTCAGGATCATTGCTTAACTTCCCTGCCTTCGAATGTCCAGTCTTGGACAGGGAATCTGGTCATAGCGCCCGACAACTGTCACTATGACGTGGAAGCTGAGTGGTAGACAGGCCAACAGAGGTTGCACTGATGTAAACCCGTTTTTCCCCTCACTCATAAACAGTGTGACTGTAGGATACCCTTCTGGGTTCACAGAACACAATTTCCAGCTCAATTTCTCCAAATGTCCCTGGTGGATACTGTACAAACCCTTGATTTTAAATCCAATAATGTTGTAACCAGTTACAATTTGTGTGTTTTGAAGTGTCCTATCATTCACACATGATTCTTTTGAGTAGCAAACATACTAACGTTTAAAGCATGCAATGCATTTTGGTGGCTTTTAAAACTTGAAAATATTGTACCACTTCTCTCTAAAAATTTCAGAGAGCGCATCCACCCTTAGTACTAATTTGAAAGATTGTTGTTATCACTAGAGACCATGCTCCTACTAAACATATACTGCTAGGTATGGGCCTGATGACTCACTGACTGTTTTCCTCCTGTGCTGGCCAAAGAGAGATCTCATGGAGCACAAGGGGCACAGGCTGAAACAAGTCTTTTAGTGCTTGAGCTATGGTTTGGATCAGTGCTAGACCTGACATTCCTGGTGTGGTTCCCCCTAGGTTTTTGCATTCAGACTTCCTGTTTTTGCTGACTTCGTTTTTGCTAGCCTTAGGATTCAGCGCACTTTACCACTACTGACCAGTGCTGAAGCACTTGTGCTCCTTTCCCAAAATGTAGTAACACTGACTTATTCCCAGTTGGCATATTTAATTTACTTATAAGTCCCTAGTACAGTGCACTACATAAGGCACGTAAATTAAATGTGACTAATGGGCCTGCACCACTGATTGTGCCACCCACTTAAGTAACCCTTTCAACATGTCTCAGGCCTGCCACTGCAGAGCCTGTGTGTGCAGTTTTGAACTGCCATGTTGACCAGGCCAAGTAAACTTTTAATGAGCATAAGCTTAGTGGAGCATACCCAAAGATTTGTATATCCCCATTTTTAGGAACAAAAATTAACTTGTAGATCTAGTATTACAGAAAACAGACATAAATTACATCAATAAAGTATCTGTCATAATGGTGCTGGTATTTCTATCGTATAAAGTAGACAAGACCAACAGACAGATAAAGCAAAATATGTAACAACACCACAACAACCAAACAACATAAATTTAATAAACATAGAATTATGACAAAGATAAAACTTTGGAATACAAAGAATACATATGTGGATACAAAACACAAGGAACATCAGCCGACATGTGTTTCGTCCGCACCGGACTTCTTCAAGGCTTTTGTCGTACAATTAGCGCTCAAACTTATGCCCACCTTTGAAACTGATTTTAACAACAAGAGGTTCCTTCTCTTGATATCTTCAATTTGCATGAAATTCCTTTCATCTCTTCAGTACGAACTATAATGATCATAGATGTCTACGTACTGTGAAAGCCCCCGCTTCTCACAAAACGCCCCGTCATGTGTCCGAGTGACTTAATGCAAATTGAAGATATCAAGAGAAGTAACCTCTTGTTGTTAAAATCAGTTTCAAAGGTGGGCATTTTTGTTCCTAAAAATGGGGATATACAAATCTTTGGGTGTGCTCCACTAAGCTTATGCTCATTTAGTTCATGTTACCAGTTTGCTTTTAGCAATCTGGCATTGCACATCATGGCAACAATGTGATTTGGTGTACATCACCCTCTTTTTGCTGCAAATACTTTATGTGAATGTGCATTTTTCAATAGTTGAGTTGCCAAGTAAACCTTTGGCATGGCCCAATTCTTCCTTTTTTATACACATAAATCATCCCTAAGGTAGGCTCTAGACAACCCCAGGGGTAGGGTGCTATGTATTTAAAAAGGTTGGGCATGTACCTTTAAGCTTTACATGTCCTGGTAGTGAAAAGCCCTTAACGTCGATGTTCACTATTGCAAGGCCTATCTCTCCCACAGGATAACATTGGAGTTGCCTCAAAACCTTTTCTTAGTCTTACTGCCAATTGGGAACAGATATATTTTCCAAGTTTGGTGTCTCTGGAATCACAATTTAAAATCACAACTTCTGGCCAGGTCGAATTTTAAATTGCAATTCTGAAAATGCCTCTTTTAGAAAGTTGGCATTTTCTTACTTTAGTCATTTGGGGTCTGCTGCCTGTCTCTGTTCACATGTCTGGGGTGTGGTGACAGCTGGGCTTTGTGTATTTCTCCTAGACAGCCTAGACAATGGGAGCCTTAATGGTTCATCTAGGGCAGGGTGTAAGGGAGGTGCTGTACACAGCCTCACTTACACCTGAATAGGATGTGTCCTGTCTGCACACAAAGGGCTGCATAACCCCCCTATTGTGAATCTGGAGCCAGGGCAGGAAGGGCATTTCAAAGGCATGTTTTTAAGTCTCCCTGTTAGACCTGACATCCTTGGCATGCTTTCCCCAGTCTTTATGCCTCTGCCTCCTGTATATTTGACTGTTTGCTGGATTTAGTTTTTGCTGTTTTTGGTAATCTGGGCACTTTACTGCTGCTGATCGGTGCTAGTGTGCAAGTGCTCCCTGTGTATATTGTGATTATGACTGGTTATCCATGACTGGCATATTTGATTCACTAGTGAGTACCTAGTATAGTGCACCCTGTGTGCTCAGGGCCTGTAAATCTAGTGGTCCTGCAACACTGATTGTGCCATCCACATAAGTAGCCCTGTAAACATGTCTCAGACCTGCCATTGCAGTGTCTGTGTGTGCAGCTTTAAACTGCCATGTCGACGTGGCACTTGCCAGGCGCAAACCTTCCCTTTTAGTACATCTACGGCACCCCTAAGGCAGGCCCAAGCTAGCCCCATGGCCAAGGTGAAGTGTATTTAAAAGGTAGGACATGTAATGGTGTGTTCTACATGTCCTTATAGTAAAATACTGCCAAATTCGATTTTCACTATTGCAAGGCCTATCCTTCCCACAGGTTAACCTGGGGATTGGCTTAAAATATATTTTAAGTGTAATTTCCCATTGGGAGCAGACTTTTGGAAAGTCGACATTTTCTTCCTTAACCATTCTGTGCCTCTGCCTGTCTGTGGAATACACGTCTGGGTCAGGA
Organism: Pleurodeles waltl; assembly: GCF_031143425.1. Lineage (NCBI taxonomy): Eukaryota > Metazoa > Chordata > Amphibia > Caudata > Salamandridae > Pleurodeles > Pleurodeles waltl. The sequence goes on along the minus strand of NC_090446.1, from coordinate 1,123,763,007 downwards.
TGACAGTTGGGCCGGTTGTGAATTCACTCTAGACAGTAACACAAAGGGAGCAGAGGTGTGCCCTGCATATCCTGATGGGTCTTCCTGATCTAGAGTGGGAGGGAGGAGCTGACACCTGCACGTGAAAGGGCTGTGCCTTCCCTCCACAATACAGTCTCCAACTCCCTAGAGCAGTGGTTCCCAACCTTTTGATTTCTGTGGACCCCCACTTTAACATTAATGGAACCCAGGGACCCCCACTGAATCATCATGGGAATCCGTGGGACCCCCGCCTGAGTCATTACTGGAAGCTGGGGACCTAATTTGTCAATATTTATTGATATTTTTTAATTTTCTAGGCTCTCGCGGACCCCCTGAGAAGGCTTTGCGGACCCCCAGGGGTCCCCGGACCACTGGTTGGGAACCACTGCCCTAGAGTGTGCCTGGGTCAGGACAAGGAAGAGGCAGGGTCTTGTCCACTACAAAGACTTTCCTTTGAAGTTTGTATACTTCAAAGGGAGAAATGAGCATAAGTACTGGACTGCTGACCCCACAACTTTAGATTACTTCTGGAAAAAGAGGAACCTCTGCAAAAGACAAGAGCTTGATGCTTGAGGAGGACCTGCCACTCTGCCTGTTGCCTTGCTGTGCTGGCCTGCTACTGCTGCTTCTGCCTTAAGAGAGAAAGGACTGGACTTTGCTTTCTGAAATCCTGCTTGTGTAGTTTCTCCAAGGACTTGGACTGAGTTGGCCCCTGTTCTGAAGCTTTTCTGCTGAGAGTCTTGACTTGCTAAGTCGTGCCAAATCCAGAACCTGGTCCCTTAGAAGTGGAAGCTGGTAACCTGCTGGGGAAACTCCATTCACTGCTGTGTGCGCATCAGTGAAATCGATGAAGCGTCTTTCCCGCGGCTGAAAATTCAACGCAGCGCCTGCCTCGCAGCTAGAGAATCGACGCAACACCTGTTCTCAACGTGGACCCTTCGCACAGCGTGTCCACACATCGACCCTAGGTGTAAAAAGACCTGAAGCTGCTTGTCCGGAAATTGATGCATCCCTTCCCTGCGAGGAAAGAATCGACACATCGCTTACCCAGCAGAGAAAAGCATTGACACACAGCCTCACTTGCAAGTACAGAATCAACACATTGCTTGCTTTTCTGACGCATGCTCTCCTGTGCAGCTTTATTTTTGATGCATAGCAGGTACCTTGTGCTAAATCAACGCATCCATTGATTTCTATGGATTAAGACTCTTTTTACTTTACAAATTCATATCTTTGCTTCTATATGTTAGATTTTTGTTGTTTTGGTCTTATTTAATTTAGATAAAGATTGGCTATGTTTCTATACTGGTGTGGAGTCCTTTTGTGGTGTTTTCAGTGTGTCACTGTTAGTATTTGTACAAATACTTTACACATTGCCTCTGAGATAAGCCTGACTGCTTGTGCCAAGCCACCAAGGAGGTGAGCAGGGGTTATCTAAGCTGTGTATCTCCCTTACCCTGACTAGAGTGAGGGTCCCTACTTGGACAGGGTGCAAACTAACTGCCAAGTACAGACCCCATTTCTAACATATAATAGGATAGTGAGAAAGTCCTTCCGTTTATTCTATTGAAAATGCTTCTCTTTGATTGATTTCTATTTGTCATGAGCCTGAGAACCATGTACTAATGTAGTGACTATATGAACCTTTTGTTTAAAATCTTATAAATGTGTATGATATTACAATGTTAGCAGGAGTCCTAGCTCCCCTCTGAGAAGGTACAAATCTGTCAGTATTGTGTATGAACTCTCTGAGTTCATGATTATCTGTATTTTGGGTGTAGCACTTTGACTTGAATTTCTATTTGACAAACTGCAATTCGTGACTTTGTGCTTTGAATATTGTTTTGTGTGTCATTCTTAAAGACTGCAATCTGTTATGAGACAAGGCTCTATTGAATTTCCATTGCAGGAGAGACAAGTCTGTCGGGATGCATCAAAGTCCATATAGGGCCTATACTGCTCCCAGTCTGAAAAAATTAGCGCCCACAAGAAATGTGTGGGATTGCTCGCTGACAGGAGCAGCAATGGTGAGTGACAATGGAGCGCGACAATAAAGCGAAACAATGGAAACCAATGGGTGGGCTCTAAGACCACTGTAAGTTCACAATAGATCTATTGCTTCCAAACAGCTTGCTCTGTCTAGTAGGCTCGACCTGAAAGGATTTGCATAGGTGAACCCCAAACTATACATATTGTCTGGAATATTGACCTGGTCACACCACTGCTGTCACAGCCTGTAATTTGCACCAGAGAAACAGCACTTGCAGGAAAACAAACATTTAACACAAACAGGAGATGGCATGGAGGAATGAAAACTTGAAAGAAATTCTGATATATTGATGATCTTTAGCATCGTAACCGAAATGTAAAGCAGAAAACTAGAATAGCAATACCAATATATTATAAACAACAATAGATGGCATGTAGTACCTTCCATCATGCAGAACTGCTGCTATCATATCATAAATTCAATTAAATTACAGCGAAGTTTACATATTTAGGGCAAAATAAACCCCCTACCGTTTGCATAGTAATAATTACTTGCTTTTATGTGGCGCACTTCAGCATGTTCTATGCTATGTAGAAACTACCTACATCAACATTTACTTTAAAGCAATCACAGATCTGAAAATGCCTCGCTAGGTTTCAAACTCATGACAGGCCCATCGCAAAGTTTGCAGGGTGAGCCGCTATCTCACTGAGCTAGCCCGCTAGCTAATCGGAAGCGATGCTAGTAGTTTTCAAGTAGATGAAAATGCTGTACTGAGATTCAGAATTCTTTCATATTTGGGTTCTTCATGTCCACAAAGCAAAACTCCTTCCTGACTGCCTCTAGGGTTTTTTTTAAGTGGTGTAATGCTCGATTTTGCTACAATTTAGTTTCTCGTTTCTCTCACTTGGACACCACAAATACTGACTGTAGGAAACGGCATGCTGATGTTTGCTGTCATGTTGATAACGGAAGCTCGATTTTCAGTTTTTCATTTAATTCAGTTTTTGGTGAAGCATTTATTGTATGTTTGTCCTCTGGAACGTTTTGTGGTAATAAGTTATGGTGGCCATGTGTTCTGGCGCATTGCTCTCTTCCATGGCTTAATCTCCCCTTGTTTTTAATTTTATTTCCACGATAATCAAAACCTGTAAAATAAATGTGAAAGGCATTTTGATTCAAACACTTACTAACAAGCCTCCCTTAAGAGGTTGACTGAAACAGTTGACAACGTACGAGCCACAAACCCAAGAACTGATCAGAATGCGAAATGTTGGTTTCCTTCCAATTGCCTGAGCGCTTCTTTGTAGTTTACTGCTGATTGCTAGGTCTCAGCAGCCACCTGCAGCTGCTTGACCTGGTGAAAATCAAGATGGGAGGGTTGTGGGGAGAGCAGCGGTGAGAGGTTGGTGGGGAGACTGGCAGCAGTGGTGGGGAGGAATGAAGGAGAGCAATCAGGAGCTGGAGCGCTGAGAATGGCACACTGTTAGAAATGGGGTTTCTGGTTGGCTAGGGTACGCACCTAAGCCAGGGAAAGCCCACCACTCTAGTCAGGGCAAGTCAGGTACACCCCAAAGATAACCTGTGCTCACCTCCAGTAGCTTGGCACAGAGCAGTCAGTTTTACCCACCACCCCCCTTGATCTATCCTGCCACTGCCTCCCTGCACTCAAAAGCAAGCAGGTGCAGCTGTGTGGTTTCCCCACTCACCGCTAACCCTCTTTTGCTGTAAAAACCCTTGAACTCTTCCACTGAGTACACCAGTTCCACAAGACTAAAGGTTGACTTCAGTTTGGCCAGGCGAGTGCACCAAAACACAAGTGTAAAACAAGAGTCCCAGGTGGAAGAATATGAAATAGGGCTAATAAATAAAAATGACTGAAGTGAGAGAACATGAGAATCACAGAATACATGTAATGGTCTAAGTGCAGAGTAGTACTGCAAAATGAATCTCTGTGGTATCACAGAAATGCAAGTCCTATCCTCACCGCTGATCACCAATTTTAGAAATGGGGTTTCTGGTTGGCTAGGGTATGCACCTAAGCCGGTCAGAACCCACCACTATAGTCAGGGCAAGTCAGGTACACCCCAAAAATAACCTGTGTTCAGCCCCTGTAGCCTTGCACAGAACAGTCAGGCTTATCCTCAGAGACAATGTGTAAAGTGTTTGTGCAACACACTCACATAGGTAACACAATAAATATGCCACAAAAGTGACTCCACATGTTCATATATGAAAATATGGTTTCTATATTATATATACATCACAGACAAAGATATTATAGATCATACATACTGTGCATATGATGCAGATCCTGCATTAAACAAGAATCAAAACTATATGAATCCCAGTATTAGGGTATCAAATACAATAGTTAGTTGGGGAGCGCACCTAAATCCCAAGATGCCACCATAAATACACAAATCACCACAGGTATTGCAGTGATAACACATATACATTAGGTACTGCAGGAGTGTCATACAAGCAGTCCTATGGATAGCAAATGTAAACACTTGTTGTAGGAAGTAACATTGACCCCTGGAGTACTTATGCTCCAATTAGATGCTATACAGCAGCTTCCATAAACCCCACTGAAAGGAATGTGCTCCAGGCCTAAGAAGCAAAGTACAGGCAGGATGCCCTTCTCTTAAGCATTATATGGTACTTCTCCTGCACAATACTTTGGCATCTGCAAGGCTTTGATATGGGCCTCCATCAAAGGTTTCGCCTGTAAGTTTTCACGAGGAAGTGCCCCCAGGTATTTTTCTGGGGGGGGGCGGTATGCATACAGCAAGACTGAACAGACAGACCTCGTCAGGTTTCTCGAGTGTAGGGGAGTCTCAAGCAGCTGCCCGCGAGTGCGCAGCATTGCTGAAACAAGCCTGTACCAATTCATGGACAGGTGGGCTCTGCTGCTAGGGAGAGAATGGCCATCCCAATCTGCGGGACAGTTCCTCTCATCAGCATGGTAACTACTCCACAAGAGAGCCAACCAGGAGAATACCCTTGATGGCAATGCAGAGTGCAGGGAGGGGCAGGTGCCTTACTCAGGCTTGGCCACAATTCTGGATTTTTCTTGCGGGAGGGGAGTGGGCTAATCCAAAGTCTTCAAATTGCCTCAACAACACTGTTCTAACCAAGGCAGCTCAGTGACTCGCGCATGCTCTGCCCCTGAGACATGGGTTGGTCAAAAAGCAGTGTAGAGCTTGCCACAAATCGCCCCTCCTTTTCAAGTGGGGATGTGAGAAGCACTCCACAAGTACTATCCCAAGAGCCAGGGCATAAGCAGTGCTGCCCCACGAACTGCTTGTAGAAGGTCAAGTAGGGATACTCCGAGCATGGCTTCTTAACCAGCACATGGCTGCCGGACACATTGGAACCAGAGTCCCATGGCAGAGGTGCTGTGATGCAATCTTCTGTGGCCCTGGGATTGTGAGATCCGGGACGTGAGTCAGCATGCCCTTGAGAACACTGGGCACAGAGCAAGGAGCAGCAGACAGGCAGGCCAGCACATGACGGCAAGTGATGCAGATGCCAGTTCCTCTGGGTAGCTCAGCAGTCTTCTGGCAATTGTGCAGCCTGGAGATTCCAGTTAGACCAGAGTCAGTCAGGGAGCAGCTGGCAGCTGGGCAACAAGCAGAAAGGCAATCCAGTGATTCCTTTAGGCCACCCAGCAAGTAGCAGGCAGGAGGGCAACAGCAGAAGAGCAGTCCTGATGAATCCTTTGTGCAGTGCAACACTCCTTCTGACAGAGGTTCAGTCCCAAAAGTGCTCTACAAACCATGGGGCAGGAGCCCCTGTACATATACTCCAAAAATGCCTTTGTCTAGGGGGTAACTTCAAAAGAACCCTTTCAAGTGAAGCACAGCACTCTTTCACCCCAGCCCTGTCTCCAGACATCAGTAGGGGGTAAACAACCCCCCTCTCCCCATCCCAGGATGACTATCAGTATGCAGACGCATCTTCTGTCACACCCAGCTACCTGTGTGATGACTGTCTGGAAAGTATACACCAAGTGGAGCTGTCACTCTGCTCCAGACGTGGATTGGAGTCAGGCTGCAAAGCACTAGTAGCATTTTTTAAATAGTAATGAAAAATCCACCAACACCATGAAGCATATTTTTCCACTACTATTCCAAACATACCAAACATGCCCACGCCACTCCTCAATGATTAGGAATTACCACTTAGACACATATAAGGGAATTCCCAACACAAACCTATGAGAGGAGCAGCACCCACAGTAGTGAAAAATTAAATAGGCTGTTCGTCACTACTAGGACATGTAACACATAAAAATATATGTCCTACCTTTTACAGCACCCTGCCCACAGGACTAACTAGGGCCTACCTTAGGGGTGACTTAGGTGCATTAAAAGGGAGTTTAGGTCTTGGAAAGTAGGTTGACTTGCCAAGTCAGAGTGGCAGTAAACTGCGCACGCAGGCACTGCAGTGGCAGGCCTGAGACAAGCTTGAAAGGCTACTTCTGTGGGTGGCGCAATCTGTGCTGCAGGCCTGATAGTAGCATTTAATTCACATGCCCTGGGTACATGGTATACCATTTTACAAAGGACTTACAGATGGATGAAATAAGCCATACGGTTGTAAGCCAATTATGCCAAGTTTTAGGGGAGAGAGCACATGCACTTAAACTCTGGTTAGGAGTGATAAAGTGCCTAGAGTCTAAAACCAACAAAAAGAGGGTCAGAAAAATAGGGGAGAAAGACAAAATGTTTAGGGATACCCCGGCAGAAATGGCCCTTTCTAACACATACAAAGGAGACAGCTGAAAACACGTATATTCTTATGAAATGCTTAAACAAAAAGAAAATATAGAGCCTGATCCACAAAGGTAAACGGAGACGTTTGGCCTAAACTTACACCAAACGTTAAATTTACGATTTTGGGAATTCATAAAGGGCATTTACGGATAGTATCTTTAGGTCCGCCCTTGCAGCGGATCTCTGCCCCAAGTGTGGACCTAAAGCTACTCGTAAGTGCCCTTTGTGAATCCCCAAAGCCATAAACTTAGACGTATGGTCTACGTTTGGACCAAATGTTTACCTTTGCAAATCTGGCCCATAGTTCACAAAAAGCAAGCAGAGGAAGCATTGAACCTGCCAGTCAAAGAGATGGTAAGAAGGCTGCTCCACGGAACTAACAAATACAAAATGGACAGGTTGAAACAAGGAAAACAACTGAATAGAAACCAAGTAAATAAGAGTGACAGTGAAGCTGACCAATTGTAAGCAATGAGCCAGCTGCAAGGCCCTGTGTGTTCTTGGGGAGTCCACAATAAGTCTTTTTCAACCTAAAAGCTAGCAGTGGCTAACAGATATGACATAAAAAATAGCACCTGAAAACAGGAGCAGTATAAGGACACAGTAATGTGTCCATGTTACAGGGCAGGACAAACACAAGAAGAGGAAGGAAAACCCATGTGTGCCAACAAATAAGAAGCAAGAAAATGAGAGTGACAATGAAACCAATCAATGGTAATCAGTGGGAGGGCTCAAAGCCCACTGTCAGCGAACCATACATCTCCCAATGGAGAGCGCATGCACTGTCCAGTAGGCAAGACATAAAAAGGCCACAACCTTTACAAAACTCACAATGGTGAGAGAAAAAATCATAAGCTGCTTTATTGGAAACCAGAATATGCGAGGCCCTTTTTCCTAGCTGGCAGGGTCCAGCCAGGAGATTATGTTTTCTTAATTTGGTGAGGTACACCGTTGGAATTCCCTGCAACCCACAAGAATTTTAACTCTTAATCCACGTATCCAATTGACATTGATGAAGGGTAGATGTGAAAATTAAACTGCTGGTAAATTTAACACAATCATGTATGGAAAACCAACATATCAAACTCCTGCCTATTTTCAATTTTCATCCACGCAGCATAACTGGATATCTCCTACACAGCCAGGCTCTAAAACTCAACTGCATAATCTTATGTGAAGCAGAATTGCAGTCACTAATCAGCCAAAAACAATCTCTAATACGACAGTTTTGATCAAGATTATGGAATAAGGATACATTCATTTCACAAAGAAGTTTCAAAGTGGCTGATATAACCAGACTTCGAATGCCAAAAGTGAAATTAACCAAGCAAACGCCAACATTTATGAATAAAACACTAGCGAGTGATGCAATCACCTTGTACGAAGAGGCGATTCAGCTTTGATGAAAAGCTATCTGGTAAGAGCTGAAAAGTTCCACAGAGAACAATAAATACCTCTCGTAAAGGATGTTTCTCATTTTTAGTTTTTTAATGCAATTGCAACGTAAAATCCGACAAGGTGTTCCATATATATTGAGGGAAAAAAATCTTACCAAATAAGATATTTATTAACATGCAACCCTGTAGCACAATACTCTGCCACTGTAGAATGTAGAAGTCAACCAGAGCAGTAAAACATTTGTTCAAACGTTAAGAACAAAGTTTCAGACTTCATCAGTGGCGAGATACTTCATGGCAAAAAATCATAAAGCCTAACAAATAAGGTTCAACTACCAACCATTTTCGTAAAATGGTCTATGAGTAGAAATTGACAAAAATACACCAGCGTGTAAATACACTTTTTGGATAAATGCACTGGATAGCCTCGGTCTGAAAGGGATGAATGAACTGATTGGCTGTTAGGACTGCTGAAACATTTGAGCACCGGACATACAGCTTGAAGATAAAAGCTCTATTTACAACAAATCGCCATCTCTAATACTGAGATGAATTCTTTGTGGCTGAGAAGCTATGGCTACTACATTTCCATCCACCCTTTTCTTCATCTCCCCAAGTGACACGGGTAGAAGGCAGCACAAACATTTAAGCGGTTGGTCTTGTTAGCAGCACAGGCACGCTAGAAAACCATCGGAATTGAATGCTACCGACGGGAAATTCAGAGAACTGGCTTGAGCATTTCCATCCAACACTTTTGTTGCGTTACAGAGTCAATCACATGTCAGAGTGGTGTCTCACTGTCCCAACAGGGCTAAAAAGAGTCAGGCGCAGGCCAGGATGGGGGATCTAAGAGACCTGCAAGACCTGGACAGACTCAGTCACATGTCAAGCCGGAGTCTCTAAATGAGAAGCAAGACTGGATCAGAATCAAGCAGATGTCGGGCTGGGGTCTCTACTAAGCAAGGCCAACCATGTGAGGATTCTAACTCTGAGAGGCAGGTATAGCTGGGGCAGAATAAATCACCCATCAGGATCCTGCCTTTGAAAAGACAGTATATCTACAACAGAGTCTGTCGCATATTAGGCTAGCGCCTCTCAAAGGTCATCAAGGCTTGGACAATTAAGAACGTCAGGAGTCTATATCTGAAAAGCTGGTAGAACCTTGCCACAGTCAGGCTTGGATTGTGGTGCATCTCTGTCGAGGAGAGAGATGTATAGCATTTTGTTCCATAAAAAGGTCCGTAATGTGCCTCGCCACTTAGTTTCTTTCTAAACTAGCACATGCTGAGGTACTTAAGTGTGTGTCAAGCAACACTTCACTGACCATGATCAGCGGCCAAGAACAAATGATTAGCAGTGCCAGCCCTGACAACTAAGGCAAACTTTGCAATCAGTAACTTTTCATGTGTAGCTCTGGTGAGAAGTTGACTTCAGAACTCCTCATCCAGAGAAAGAACTTCAAACTTGGATCAGAAAGAACTGCTTGCAATTAAATGCTGTTTAAGAGGGAAATTAATTTTCTTTGGTTCCCATCACAGCTTGTGCGGAAAAGCAATACTATGGGGGTCATTATGACCCCAGCGGTTGGTGGAAATATGGCAGTAAGTACCGCCAATAAGCCAGTGGTACGTACCGCCATATTATGATGTTGGTGGGTTGGCTGAAGTCAACCCGCCAATGTACTACTCCGACCGCAATGGCGGTGACAGCCGCTGGGCTTCAGATATCTATCTCCAGCCCAGCGGCCGTCACTGTTCCACCCGCGGGATTATGACCCCGCCTACCACCATGGTTTTCATGGCGTCCTTACCGCCACGAAAACCATGGCGGTAGGCACTATCAGTGACAGGGAATTACTTCCCTGTCACTGATAGGGTCTTCTCCTCTCCCCCTCCTTCTCCAGTTACCCCCCACCCACCATGCCTCTCCAATGCCCCCCCACCCCTACATTCACGCACCCCCTTCACACACACACACATACACACATTCCCACAAACATCCACAAATGCATACTTCCACTCACACACACCCGCACACTTTCAAACATGCACGCACACACGCATTCACAAAACATAACATAACATACACACACTCACATCTTCAGACATGCACACTTGCATCCAACATGCAACCCACACCTGAATACACGCACATACAAACATACACACACACACACACAACACCCCACTCCCCTGTCGGAGAATCCACTTACCTGTGTGCAGAGGGTCCTCTGGCAGGGACGGGGTGCTGCTGCCAGCAGCAGTGTCCCCCAGCAGAACACCACCAGGCCATTTTATTTCTCATAATGCGGCTGGCTGCGGTCTACTTACCGCCGTGCGCCGGCATGGCCACAGCCGGATTTCCGCCATCCTTCAGGTGGAAATCCATCTCTGGTCATAACCCGGCGGACGGCTGGCAGCCGTGGTGACGGTCTTTTGGCGGGCGTCGCCTCAGCGGTAAGCAGTTTTTACTGCCAAGGTCTAAATGAGGGCCTATGTTTCTAGCCCCTCTTTCTCCAGTAAGGAAGTGAGCCCAGACCATAAAGTCAAATATGTAGTCTTACCTTAGATGAAGCGTTGGCCACAAGCCCAAAAGTAGAAATTATAAGAACTTAAGAGACCACTTGTACATGAAAATCTTCCATGGTACCTAAGGACGTTAATAATTGGGTCAATAATCAACTAAGTTCCTGATAAATGACAAGAGATTGTGTCTGGGAAGCACTAAGAGATACCTGGACACGCTGCAAAATGAGCAAAATCATAGTCAAAGAGGTTGGCAGGACACATACCCTAGGCTCAGGAAAAAATAATAGGGGTCCTATGGACAAAAAGCTACATTTCTTTGCATAATCTTCAAATTATCTTGTTGGTTAGCGCCCAACAATGTATACGACAAAATACATGTGCAATCATACAAACTTCTCCACTTATCTACAATAGAAGGGATGTACCTACTGGATGCTTGTTGCTAGGACTAAACTCTGGAATGAGTGTGAATGTTTGAGATTCAGGACCTCACAGAAAACTCATTCATTCTAATTCTATTGAAGAACATGATGGCTATTTTGGAAGTACGGAAAATAATACATTCCACGAAATGCCATCAACTTTATTGACAACTCACTCAATGGCAACTCCTTAAAATTAAATTAGAACCAATGGCTAAAGGAGGCTGACTGAAAGCCCGCTCTCTGTACGGATGTACTGATAAGTATGTACTGTAGAGTAATGGTAACGGGAGCGCGAAAGCTGCCAGAAGGCGAGACCTGAAAGTGTTGTTTTCTAACGAGCTAAAATAGTAATTTTCGTTCAGGCAATTGTAATAACTATAATATAATGCATTATTTATATTTGCATTTCAGGAAATGTAATTAGTGGATAGTGTTTCGGGTTCAGGGCCTTATCTCGGGAAAATGCCAATGCTAGGTGTGACTGATATTTCGAAACACGAGATTGTTTCAAACTTTGCTGGCAGCTGCCTCTGCCAATGTGCCAGGGAGGGGTTGTCTTACTCAACTTTAAATGTAGAAGTATGCAACCTTCACGTCTCAATTTTGAGAACGTGTCCGTCGTAAAGGTCTTACTCTGCAATTCAAATGCATCAAGTGTGCACCTCCATTTGACCTTCGACAGCTGTATGTATGAAGCGTATCTACGTATCACTAATAAAGAATTACATTTTTTGTGACATTTATTTGTTACTAATGGTAATGTGAGGTAAATTGCTAAATCGTGGCATGCGCATTATCATAAAAACTCACACTTTTATCCACGTTACAAAAATATTAGCTTTGTTATATAAACAGTCAATTTCAAAATGTCAATATTAAAAAAACAAATTACCACAGCGCATGATTATCTCATTAAGCACGTCATCTCATTTACATGAACTTGTGCCATGTGTCTGCTGAAAAGTACTCTACAAGATTATAATGTTGTCCACCAACAAATAACCAGACTCTATTCAGTGACAAATGTGGACCCAAGGTACTATTACCCGATGACTAGGCTATCAATCTTTATTGTAGGGTTAGTTAAAACCATTTGCTCACTGCGCCACTGGATTCAAGCTAGCCTGGCTGATGAAGGGTGATACCCTGAAACCGGTCCTAGGATGCTTGTTTCCGGTCCAGGGAGGACCTGGCCTGGCAGTTCGGGATGGACTGTTCCCATGGGGAACAGGGTCAAGACTGATTTGCAGATGGCTAGGTCCAAACTGGGGTGGCATAGTGAGCAGAAGAACGATGGATTAAACCCAGATCTGTGACTGAGGGTGAGTGCATTGTTCAGCACTCCGTCCATCATCTTTTGTGTTGCTATAGTTAAAACTATCACAATTGTAGTACAATGTAACCACTATCAAAATAGTATTGAAATTATTCACAAAGTAACACCATTCTAATCGTGATACAAAACAAAAAAAAAGAGTAAAATATTAAATAATTAATCACTTCAATTTTATTCCTCACAAGCCGAGTACACTGTCATTTAAAATGTGTGTAAGTCTGCAATCATCTACCTGCAATAGGAACCAGGTCTTATCCCACAAACCAGCCTTCAGAATCAAATCTAAAGCAGTATTACTCATGTCCTGTTTGAAATCGAACAAAGTGCATGCATTCTTTCTGCCTACTTCGAGGATGCATGCAGTGCCAACAGGCATTCACTTACGCCATTGTAAGCCCCAAAGATGATTATTAGAAAATGTCAGGCTAGAATGCCAAGCGACAAACAGGTATCTTGTTAAAGCATTATTTAATCTGCCAAAAAGGCTCCAGACCCCTCGCATAAACCGGACTGGCATTCTCCTGTAGCTCCGTAGCCGACACACATTTGCTTCCGCATATTTCCTAACTTTAACAAAGGCAACAATTGTTTTCCATTGTATTATCGCAAATTCTCAATTCTAATCTCCGAAATGACGGTTTTAAGAATTACATGCTTTCATTGATCAAATCAAACAAAGGAACAGAACGTGAATCAACTTGCAACATCTACAATTGCACAAAATACAATTATCAAAATGTACCTTGTATTTCCACCGCTGACCAGAATCACTAACACTGATTTACAAGAGGTAAATCATCTGAAGGGGGTGTGCTTGCCTACGCCTACTAGAGACCCTGGCCAGGCTGTGCGAAGGATCTGTACTCAGACTGAAGCGCCTTTTGCCATGTCTTCTATTACACTTTCCAGAAGACTAGACGATAGCCCCCTATCCCTGCACTGCTCCCTTCAAGGCCATTCGGAGCCATGTTCAGGCCAAGGTACAAGCTGGCAAGGCTGGACCACCACTTCCGGTTTGTGCAGATGAGTATATCATTGGGGTGAAGGTCTTCTTAACCTAGTGGAGATACTCTTACTTGCTGTCCTTGGTAAATCCATGCACTATGTTATAACTGCACCACTTCATATCTCTAGATTGTATGTGAAGAGTGTTTGAGAGTGCTTGGGCACAGGGGGAGCCACCACATGGGGCTTCAGCTGCTGTGGACCCTTCCCTCTGGGGGGCTCACCCGGATAGATCACCTTAGCCCTAAGAGGGAATATATATCTACAGCACCCTCCTTCGAGGAAAACAGAACTGGCAGTTCTCACTCCTCTCTAAGGAGCTGGCATCCTCTAAACAGGGAGTGTTCACAGAGACAACCATGTTAGAATATGTCCCTTCTGCAGGGGTTATTTTTAAAGCACAGCATTACCCTGATTCCTCAAAACAGCACATGCACATGATTGGCATTTTACAATGATTGGTTATTTATTATGCACAAGACAACTATAAAAGGGTTGTATCAGAATTACATTTGTTATTACAAAAATCTCAACAGTCACAATTAAAGCCAGCCCCAGACATTTCTCATCACTCTTCCCTATTCCTATTAGTTTAAAATACCTTTTTATTTATCAGAAGTATCTTCAGCTATATGATTATATGTCTGTATTTCCTAACTAAACTAATTTAAAGCATGCCAAGCCATGTTAATTTCCCTGCATACCTTACTTTGCTTCTGGGCCCGCAATCAGAATTTGATCTTTTAGCGTGTCATTCTCAGCTTCTGGTCTGTGGGTCTACCTCTTTTGTTTTTAGGTTTCACCTGCATGTGAATGTGTGCACTTATGTGCTGTGCTTGCGAAATCTCTTGTGAGTAAAAAAGATCTTAACAGGGGCTTAGAACTCACTCCTTACTTACCTGAACTTATCACTGGTTTACTCCAACTTCACTCTAATGTATGTGCTTCTGATTGGCCAGCATGTGGTCTCCTTTTTCTTCCATCCATACCGGCATGTGGACGCTGAACCAAGTGCTCCTTCTGGTCAATGGCCACTGGCTAAACACTTTGAAGGTACTTTTTTATATTATCGAACTCTCCATTTAAGCAGTCTTTTCCCTGGAAAGTTAACCCACCAAGATTCCAGATGGATCACTCTGCCATGTCACGGTCGACTCATTTTAGTAGCTGCGTAGTTAGCGAAAGGATTTTCCATTTCTCCGTAATGCAGTTAACAAGTTTGTCTGAAACGTGGCTTTCAAAACATTTACAATATTGTGCATCTATGGCAGTGTTTTAGATAAGTTTCAAAGCTCCTCTACCCAGTTTCACCTTCTAAGATGGTAAGAGGCGGGCTCCATTCTGCCGCATTGATACACGTCCTTGTGTATTGCTATTTTCAGTAAAACGTAGGTTACTCGGTTCACTTTCTATGAGATTAACTGCAAAGAGAACACTGCAATAGAAAATGGGCATTCCCTTACTTTTGTGAACATCACTCAGAGTCGGGCGGACATTTTTAAGTGAAGTGAGAGAAATCAAGAGTTACACGGATGGCGTCATACTCCATGTCCCTCCGAGACTACTGTGAATTTAAGTTTTTTTGTGCTGATGTTATGTAGTTAGAATTTCCACTGACTATTGGTGTTTTAGTTTACTAAACATCCTGTCTGCAGTGTGTCTTCTTTTTTGCAATGTTTGCACAGCTGCACTGTGCAGTGTGAGCGATCTACTTTTGTGAGCTTGATGGGAACGCTCATATAGTGCCACATACAACCAGACAGACTTCAGGGTGCTTTTCATTCCAACAAGCATCTGTATGCATGCAAAAACAAAAGCAAAACGGATGATAGATGGATGGCAGAGTCAGGTCTAGTAACCTTTGGATGGCTACCCTCACAGCCACGCATTAACTTGCCCAGTATCAGGGAATGTTGATCGATTGCCAAAGCTGGAATCAGCTTGTAGTTAACAATTTTCTATGCCGCCAATTTCGCCGTAAGAATAGTTTTCAGTGCTGTGCTGGCCTCTCTTACATTGATACACCACAAAGTCTCATACTATAGTGTTCCCACAAAGGAAAGGGAGGGGTAGGGAAGGATTAATAGCCAAACACATAGTTGAGGCTGAAACTCCTACGTCTCTCAGTTCTACTCCAAAACGATAGTAATACAAGCATTGACAAAGACAATCGATCTCCGATAGGTGAAACCTATTGGCTGTGCCAATGCTTGTTACGTTTATTTTTATACTTTAGCTTCCAAATATTTCCCGTGAAAAGGAAAGGGGGCACTCCAGAGCAAAGGACGTTTGTTGCTACTTATGTACACAAAATGCTCTCATGTCCAATTGCACTGAAGGCAGTTAAGTAGAAACTTTCCGCTAATTCGAGATGGCCTTCTTGATGCAAGCAACGAATGCAACTCAGAACGATGGGAAAATTCCTTCTCTGTCTCGTTTACATTAATACTGTCAAAATGGAGTTTCAAAAATATACACACAGAACTTGTGCACACATTTCTTAACACTGTCGTTCAGTTTATTTTAATAAGCATGGATTAGGTGTAGAGCCTTGAAAGCGAACAGTGTCTTAGTGTGCCCATGTTGGCAGACAACCAGGTCTAGTTTTCATGTAACACCAGGAAGGCCCTGTCACACAGGATATCCCACTGCATGTACAAAGCCTCGGTGGTAGTATGGGCTGACATCTTTGAGTGACTGCTGTCTCCCAGCTTGGCCCCCTGCACCGCTCCTCTCATTCCCATCCTTCTATAATCCTAAGTAAAGCTGTGTGTCTTGAATCCCAATCTCGAGAAAGCAGAGGAGACCTGTTGTTATGCATTGGAGCTGGCAAACATAAAGGGCAACCTTCCAAAATCTTACAATGAAGAGGAGCTGCCTGCCCCGTGCATGCATCCTAAAACCTGTTCAGCTGGACAGAACTGTCGCTGCTGCAATACACACAACCCGGAGCCTAGTTTCACCTGAAACTGGTTGCTTTGGAGTCGTGGCACACTAAAGAGAAATGCACTTTAAGTTCACAGGTTCACCCCAAATGTCTGGGCATAACTGGACAGCAGGACTGGGCCACGTGCTCACAGGAATTCATAAAAACTGTCTTCTGCCACTTATCCGGTGTTTACCTTTTACTTGAAGATGTTCTCCATACATGTGTACAGGAAGGTGAGGACCAGAGACATCATTTTAGGCTCTCTGTATTTGAGGGGTAAAGACTACTCCACTAGGACTGAGGAGGAGATATGTGCTACTGTGCTCTTCTGCAAAGGACACACAGTGGAGTGTTTGTAACCTTCCTTGACCTCTAAGGGCCCGAGATGTGGTACTAAGCCCTGCTAAGTCACACTGAGATCGGAGACCCTGCTCCACTGCTAAGCCCCATATAAAAAGCAAATCTTTTCAAGTGGCATGCTTGAGAAGTGACCCTTGCAAACGTGAGAATGACATGTCACTTCCTTGCGGCACTCTGAGTTGTTGACTGTTAGAAACAGGGTCTCTAGTTGGCAGAGATATGCACCCAGTCCACGTAGTGACCACAATCCTAGTCAAGGTAAATCAATAACCCATCATAATAAGCCTGTGCTCACCCTCTGGTAGCTTGGCACAGGGCAAGGAGGCCTACCTTAGAAGGCAATGTGTAAATTACTTGCGCAACACACACACCAAAACCTCAGAAAAAGAAAAAACTTCACACTGATGTAGAAAAATAACGCTTGTTTATCTGATTACTTTTAAGTTCAGCACAGCATAGATCCAATTCACAAATAGTGAAGTATTGGCTTTGTAGACTTAAAAATAGCAAGGTTAATAAGCAAATGTAATAGATCAAAGGGGTGGTGCTGGGGACTCCTCGGCACGGGTGTCCTATGTCCTGATGAACTCCAGTTCTGTCGTGGTCGCGATCCTCTCAGGCAGCAGTGGGCAGCTTAGGCAGGTAAGAGCTGCTCGAATTGAAGTTGAAGGTGGGCGGAAAAGGAAAGCAGGACCGCTCTCTGTAGGTTGCAGATGCAAGCGGCAAAGTTTGGCAAAAGTCGCTCGGGTTGAAACTGAAGATGAGCGGCAAAGAAAAGCAGGGTTGCTCCAGGCAGGTTTCAGATGCAAGCTGCAAAGTTTAGCAAAAGCTGCTGCAGTTAAAATTGAAGGTGCGTGGCAAAGGCAGGAAGGTCTTTGCGGGCAGGTTTCAGATGTGAGCGGGGAAGTTTAGCAAAAGCCTCTCAATTTGAAATTGAAGATGGGCGGCAAATGAAAGCAGGGCTGCTCCGGGTAGGTTTCAGATGCGAGCAGCGAACTCGAGTTGAAGTTGAAGGCGAGCGGCAAAGGAAAGCAGGGTCGCTTGAAGCCACTCTGTGTGTGAGGGTTGATTCTTGGGCTACCGGGCAGAGATCAGCAGGTAGCAGTGCGGCGAAGCAAAGCAGGACACCAGTTCCTTACAGCAGTCAATCCAGACAGACTGGCAATCCAGGCACACAGCAGTCTTTACTCTAGCGGCGTTTTCATGAGTCCAGGAGCGTACTGATTTTAGGGGGTCAGGGACCCGTATTTATACTAGAAAGTGCCTTTGATGTGGGGGTAGACTACAAATAATTCTTGTGAAGTGCACAGGTCCCCCTTTCAGGTCAGCCTCAGCTCCAGACTATTTGTGTGAGGTAATCAGCCCCTTTATGTGGACTCTAGACACTACCCTTTGAAGTGTGTTAGCTCTTCCCAACCTCCTCCCCAGGAAGACCCATTGGTATCCAGGTGCAAACAGATGCAGCTGAGTATAGTGTGTTGTGGGTATCTGAAGGGAATGAACAACTCACCTAGCCCAAGCCAGACGTATATTGGAGATAGACTGTGGGCACACAGGGCAGTGAGTGCAGAGAAATGCCTACTTTCTAAAAGTGGCATTTCTAAAATAGTACTTATAAATCCAACTTTATCAGTAAAGAAGGCATTCCCAATGCTGGCCTATGAGACGGGCAGACCTCACAATAATAAACAAGCAAAGGCACAGCCAACAGATCTCACCTTTTGGCCCTTAGAAGTGTTTAGACATGCCACATATTATCCAGAACACAGCAGCTATTTTTTTAGGTGTGTTCATGGTGTCTCTTGCTTGAAACTGCAGATTAAGCTAAAAAATATAATCAATGTAGAACATATCTACACCATGATGGATGCTGGTAAACACGAGATATGAAACACCAAATATGGATAGTCAGTGGTGTCAGTGCCATATGCAAAACCACACACTCTGGAAATGCTAGTTAGTTACAAGATGGATGAAATGAAAATAGAATAGAGAGAGCAAGAAGAACATGTAAGGGAAAGAAAAATGTTAGAGGAAGTATACATAGATGACAGACAGATGAAAGACAGACAGATGACAGCAGTCAGACGACGGCAAACAGGCATACAGATGACAGCAGACAGACAGATGATAGCAGAGAGATGACAGCAGACAGATGACGACAGACAGTAGACAGACAATGGCAGACATCAGACAGAGAGATCACAGCAGAGACAGACAACAGCAGACAGACGATGACAGACAGCAAACAGCAGACAGACAGGCAACAGCAGACAGACAGGTGACAGAAGATGACAGCAGATGACAGAAAGACAGACAGATGACAGCGGACAGACAGCAGACAACAGATGACAGTAGAAAGATAGATGAAAGAGGACAGCAGACAGACAGACGACAGCAGACAGTCAGCAGACAGATGACAGTAGACAGACGACAGCAGACAGGCAGACAGCAGACAGGCAGACAGCAGACAGATAAAAGCAGAGAGATGTCAGCAGACAGATGACAGACAGCAGACTGATGGCAGACAGACAACAGCAGAAGACAGATGAGAACAGACAGTAGACAGGCAGACAGACACCAGACAGATGACAGCAGACAAACAGGTGACAGCAGATGACAGACAGCAGACGGACAGCACAGACAGATGGCAGTAGACAGATATCAGATGCCAGACAGCAGACAACAGCAGACAGACAGCAGATGATGACAAACAGCAGACAGACATCCAAACAGCAGACATATGACAGACATTAGACAAGCAGACAGACAGAGGACAGCAGATGACATCAGACAAACAGCAGACGACAGGGGACAGCAGACACATGACAGCAGACAGACAGCAGATGACAGTCAACAGCAGACCACAGACAACAGCAGATGACAGATAGCAGACAGAAGACACAACAGAAGACAGGCAAGAGTAGACAGACAGATGACAACAGAGAGATGAAACAGACATACAGACGACAGCTGACAGACAGATGACAGACAGCAGAAGGACAACAGAAGACAGATGACAGCAGACAGATAACAGCAGACAGACAATCGCAGACAGATGACAGAGAGACAATGGCAGACAGCAAACAGACGGGAGCAGACAGGCAGACAGAC
This sequence comes from Pleurodeles waltl, assembly GCF_031143425.1. Lineage (NCBI taxonomy): Eukaryota > Metazoa > Chordata > Amphibia > Caudata > Salamandridae > Pleurodeles > Pleurodeles waltl. The sequence continues at coordinate 1,123,743,121 of NC_090446.1, read as the reverse complement.
ATCAGAGAGACCGACAACAGCAGAAAGACAGACAGCAGACGACAGACAGGAGACTGAGGCCAGCAGAAAGACAACAGCAGGCAGAAAGGTGACAGCAGACACCAGACAGCAGACAGACGACAGCAGACTAGTCAATCAGGTACAGTAATGGGTAGAAAACTGATATGTATTAATGAAAGGGATTCAATGAGTTAAAAATATCCCAAAATACTGTAGTAATAAGCAGACAGGGGTCAGTTTCTGTCCAGACCTTTTTTAAACAGTTTTTTTTCCTGAGAGTGAGTGTTACTGCTGGAGCGCTTTTAAAAATTAAGTTGCTTAAAATCGGTAATTTTCCGTCATGCTCACTTTAGAGTTGGACTAAAGTTGAGTATGCAGGATTGCCTCTGTGGGATCTGGTAAAATTAGTTATGTTCTGTAGAGGGGTCTAAATTCTGCTGGAACAGGGAATGTTCTTGAGGTTTGGAAGGATGTTCAGTGGTGGTGGTGATTTCCTGGAGGTGATAGGACTCTTTTGGTGGCTGTGGGAGGAATGCTGTGCTTGAGGAACAAATGCACTGGGGGATGGTAAGAATGCATGCCGTCCAACACTGTAATAACATGTCTGGACATGCCTCTCCCTCTATTGAGGGCTACTCCTGCATCTCTGGCTCCAGCCCCCCTTTACATCCTCTAGCATCTGTGTGACCGTGGCATGGAGGCGGATGTTAAGAAAGAATGCCCGAGGCTAAAGTATATTTAGAAAAGGGGAATTGGTGCAGCTAGCTGCACAACCACACACCCTTTCATCCATCCATTCAATATTTTGTTGAGTTGTTATACTGTCTCCTCCGTAATCATTTAATTGACAACAGAGTGATGCGTGTGAATGATCTAAGTATAAAACGGTGTGACTTAGTGCACTATACTTTAGACATACGTTCTATAAAGAACTCTGTGCATATTCACATGGAGACAGGTATGCTGCATTTGGTGAGCAGGAGTCCATAGCATTTGTAAGAATATGAGATGTTGGTTCAAAACCAATCCTTGGTTTAATATTAACAAAGATATGCCTAATAGAAACTGTGCTGCAAACAGAACCTTACAAAGAGAACAACAGAGATAAAAATCACTGCATTCTTGCACTTTTTAAAGTTTGTCAGCGGAGGAGGGGAAGCCTTGTGCTTTGGGACATGGAGGGACACTGGAGATTGCTTGGAAATGGCCATGACTGTTTCAGAAACCTTGCTGCAAACAGAATGCTGTTACAAGCATGAACGAGATAAAAAGATTGGTTTGACAAAGTGAAAGCCCTGGTAATAACCAGGATTTAAAGCATGAGGGAGGAGGAGGAGGCAGTTGCAGCCTGAGAAGAGGGAGGAGGGCAAGACCAGGGGACCCAGCGAGGGCAGGGGGAGGAGAGCGAGCAGTGCCAGCAAACAGCAGAGAAAGCACAGTGGCTGCAATTTAAAAAAATAGTTCCTGAGCACAAAGTAAAATAGAAAGTAGTGGAAGGCAGCAAGACTAGGGACGAGACTCCAGGGGAGTGAACAACTTGCAAAAAGGAGGGTCCGGGAAGACAAATCACTCACTGGCAAGCAAGATATTTTACAAGACAACCAATTAGACAATTGAAAAGTGATGGGAGGAGTCAAAGCCCACAAACTACATACAACAGATCATCCTAACAGCATAAGCACTGCCTAGGCTCGACCTAAAAATGACTTTGGGGAATTTTCATTACCAGGACATGAGAACTTAAAAATATATGCCCTGCCTTTTACTTGCATGGCACCCTGACCTATGGGTTAACGAGGGCCTACCTTAGGGGTGACTTATGTGTAACAAAAGAGGAGTTCTAGGCTTGGGAGAGGTTTCAAATGCCAAGTCAGGGTGGAAGTTAGACTGCACACACAGGCTCTGCAGTGGCAGACAAGAGACATGTTTACATGCCTACTTACGTGGGTGGCACAATGAGTGCTGCAGGCTCACTAGTAGTATCGGTATACGGGTATACCACTCTACAAGGAACTTATAGGTAAAATAAATATGCCAATTGTGGATACACCAAGGTTACCATGCTTTAGGGGGAGCTCTTTAGCACTGATCGGTGGTAAAGAGCTCAGAGTCCTAAGGCCCACAAAAACATACAGCAACAATGCAGATGGTAAGGACAAAAACTCTGGGTTAAGACCACCTTAAGGATGGCAGGTCTACCACTGACCATTCACCATTGTAAATCCCTGCACCTAGAGCAGATAAGCTCCCTCCAGCAAATACTCCACTGATGTGATGCAGGAGTGCATTATCTTACTGTGGCCCCCAGAATTAGTAGCTAGTCACTACCATGAACCCGTACACCCTTTCTGAGCCACTGAGCAACAGCCACCTTCGCGCTGAGATGACTGTGATCTGCACAGAGGTTATGTCTGTTCCACAAACTTATGATCTTCACTGAAATAAGTGCTGTATCTAAAAAAAAAAAGCAGTCTGTGGCTACAATCGTCCAGCACCCAAGTAGCCTGAGCATTCGAAGGCAGTGGCATAACAAAAGCCCCCCCCCCTTAGTACTAGGGGCCTCCGAGCACCAGCCCCCCCGACACTGTGCACAGGTGACAGGGTCCTAGCCTAAGGGCTTCTGACTGGCTCCAGAGCATGGGAGGCCACCTCCATGTATTTTGCAGGGGAGCCCTCTTAGGTTTCATTACACCACTATTCGAAGGGCTTGCATCATAGCAAAGGCCTCTGCCAAACGAACAGGACATCATGTGTATACTTGCTGAGCAGTGTAATAATGACTTCAGTCCCCTCCTCTCCTGAGTCGTACTCCACTTGCAGGGACTCTGAGCACTCAAAAGACACCCTGTACACTTCTGAACAGTAGGATAAGCACAGAGCCAGTGCTCTGCTAGCAGAAGCTGCATCAGCTTTTGAGGTTAAATAGAAATGAATTGTAACTCTGATTTTCCTGAGCTATCTCCCCTCCCTGAGCACAGAAAGTGTGTAATGAAATTCCTGAGATAACAGAAAATATTATAAATGCCATAAAGCTTCCTGAAATTATTAAGCATTTTGACTTAACAATATTGAAAGTCATATTTTTTATTTCTAAGAGAATAACACTGCTCTGACATAATTATTGTGAGTGCTACCTGTGCAACATGAACTTGTTGTTCTAATGCACAGTGCTAGTAAGCCAGGACTATTCGACTTCACTACCTCCTGAATGTCAAAGCCGAAAAAGAGGCACTTGGCAATTAGTGAGATCAAGTGCTTAATTTGAGCTGGTGGTTTCTCAACACTGGCACTAATACCAGCCCACCACATGGTGGCAGAGTCTGTCTAATTTTGAGATGAGCAGAACAACTGTGTTTAATGCTTAACTATACATTAAAAATCAATAGTACTTGCGACCAATGACATTTTTATAGCTCTTGGTGACCTGTAATTGTCTGAATTGGCACAGTTGTAGAGTGTTGTGGTTAGTAGTTATGTTGGCACTCTCATTGGCAGGGGTGGCAAGGGCAATGGGTGGTGCAAAATGAAGTGCCCCCCTCAGAAGGGCCCAGGCACTTATATTTTTACAAATTAAGCAAAGGTGAGATCAAGACATCAGCAATACTTGCCCAAGATTGACTAAGTGCCCATGAGTCACACAGGGCCCGGAGAACTTTGGTGACATGTTAATACACTTTCTGCCTAGGGAACTGTGTTCTGCGGGTCAGAGCCACAAAACTCTAATAACTTCCTGTTGGACTTTTGGCCATACGCATGGTCATCCCTAGTCTTTTTGCCTACTTCCTCCTGGTTTTTCTGACCTTTCGCTGTTGGCTCTAGGACTCTGAGCACTTTATCACTGCTGACCAGTGCTAAAGTGCAGGTGCTCTCCCATCTAAAGTTGGTATGATTGGCTTATACCTAATTGGCATATTTAATTTACCTATAAGTCCCTGGTACAGTGGTATCTCTATACCCAGGGCCTGTAAATTAAATACTACTAGTGGGCCTGCAGTGCTGCTTGCGCCATCCACTGAAGTAGACTTTCAAACCTGTCACAGGCCTGCTAGCGAAGGGCCTGTGTGCGCAGTTTTCTGCCACAGGGACCTGGCATCTAAATTTACTTGCCAGGCCCAGAACTCCCCTTTTACTACATGTAAGTCCCCCCTAAAGTACGCCCTAGCTAGCCCTATGGGCAGGGTGCCATGTATGTAGAAAGGCAGGACATGTGCCATATTGCATGGCCTGTCCTGGTAGTGACGAACAGCCTAACTTGGTGTCTCACTGCTGTGAGTGCTGCCTTCTCATAGGATTGCATTAGAAATGCCCTGCCTTATGTGTAGGGGTATTGTCTGATTTATGAGGGGTAGCGTAGGCGTGTTTGGTATGGTTGTGATGGGGATAATAAATACTGCTTACTGGTGTGGGTGTATTTTTTATTACTATCACAGAAATGCCACTTCTAGAAAGTGCGCATTTATCTGTGCTTATAATTCTGGTGTTTTGCAGCTTGACTCCAATCCACGTCTGGGCAGAGTGACAGTTAGGGCTTTGTGCATACTTTTCAGACAGCCTGTACACAGGGAGGGTGGAGGTGTCACTGAGGTGCATCTGCATACTGAATAGTCTTCCTGGGCTGAGAGAAGGGAGAGGCGTGGCACACCTGCATTTGTAAAGACTGTGCCCTGGCCTCACACAATAGGGTCGTTAACCCCCCACTGATGTTTGGAGCCTATGCTGAAAGGAGAGAGGGGGCACTCCCAGAACCAGTTGTAACTGGCTGGAACCTCCTCTCCCTACCATTGTAAAACACTGTAAAAATGGACTATAAGTACAGGGGAATTTTCCCCACAATTTGAACATTCTTGGAACTTGAAATTGGACACAGAACGCTGATGAATGGACTCACCAGGAAACCGCCTTGGACTCCTGCCTGGTCACTAGGAGGAACTGCCACCAACTGCACCCCTTGTGCTGGCCTGTAGCTGGACCCACCAGCCCTGTACCGTCTCCTTGATTATTGTTCCCAGGGGCAGGGTGCTGTGGCCCCTGACCCCTGCAACTATCTTTTATTTTGCCCAAAGAAATCACCGCCGCAGCCCGGGCTTTAGATGGTTCCTAGCGCTTTGAAAAGCGCTTTTCTTTTGCCAAAGGAAGAATCACCGCCGCAGCCCAGGCTGCAGATTTTACTTTAGCGCTGTGAAAAGCGCTGTGTTTTGAGTCCCCGGATCACCGCTGCAGCCGGGTTAATTGTTTATTTCCAAGCGCGAGGATCGCGCTTAACTCTGTGCCCCCGGGGCACGAGAAAAACCACCTTGAAGGAATCCGGAGCAAGCCTGCTCCTAGCGGTGCCCCCGGGGCTAGGATCGCTCCGAGGAGCGCCCCCGGGGCACCAGAAGGCCCTGACTTTAGGGCCTGCACTGCTTCAGCCCCGGGAAAGAGGAGGAAGTCGCCTGCCGGTCGGGCAGGATTCCCCGGGTGCGGCTCGGCCGATTGCGAGCCTCCGGCGGGCTCAATGTCCACTCCAGGAGGAGTGCAGCGAGGGACCGAGGTTCGTTGGGCCCCCGCTCTCCTCCTTTGAGGTAGCCCAACGCTAGGCGGGGTGGAAACCTCATCGGAGGTTCCCCGCGCTGCCAGGCTGCCTCGTCCTCCCTTCGGGGCTTTTTGTATTTGGTTCCCCCCCGCATTGGAGGGCCAGCGCAGGCCCAGGGGGGGAACTCCTAGAGATCACGGGCCCCAGGAGGGGCCCGTTGCAAATTGGAGGGGGTGCGTGCCGCCCCCCCTCTTCTCTCTCAAGTCTTGGGTGACCTTGGCCCCCCACAGGAGGGCCGGTAAAGGCCCGGGGGGGCCCCCAGTGATCACGGGTCCCAGGAGGGGCCCGTCAGGAATGCTGAGAGGGTGCGTGCCGCCCCTCTTAGTCCCAAATGTTCACAGGAGGCCCCCGTTTTGCGCAGAGGAGCGCCGGGGGCCCGATTGGTTGTTTTAGGCACTGGAGGTGCCTCTTCCATCTACCAGGTACTGTTAAACGGACCAATAGAATCATAATTTAAGTTCTTGCTACAGACTTTGTTAATTATGATATATTGCCTACCTGTACTATGATGATTTTACATATGTGTGCACATGTTCCTTTTATGGGCATGACTTGCTAATATGTTTCCCTAACTTGCCATATGTTTTCTAATGTTCCTACTATGGGCGTTTTATGATATTCTTATGACAAGTGTTCTAATGTGATAACGTGTTTCCTGACTACTGCTTATGTTGCAGAATACTGAGTAACCTGTGTGTTATGTGTGACTACTGCTAGTTTGCAGAGTAACTAATGTGTAACGTTCTGACAACTGCTAAGGTAGCAGGATAGTACTGTTATGTGATGTTGGTCTGATAATTACGTTGTGTACAATACAGTATATTTTCATATAATCTGGTGTTGTGTTTCCTTTGTGGTGGGGATATTGTGTCACATGTGTGTGTGTGTTGTGCAAACGCTTTACACATTGCCTCCGGGTTAAGCCTGACTGCTCGTGCCAAGCTACCAAGGGGGTGAGCAGGGGTTATCTTGGACGTGTAACTCCCTTGCCCTGACTAGAGTGGGTAAGTTCTGCCTGACTGAGGTGCATACCCTAGCCAACCAGAAACCCCATTTCTAACACTTCCCATTTTAAAACAGCCTAATTAATTGAAACCTTTGATGGAATGGGTTGAGGGAATCTTGCAGTAGACAAGGAATCCTCAAAGCAGACCGGGCACGAGATTCCTGACTGCACATAACCCCAGAAGTGACTATTTATCAATTGCTTATTTTTGTTCCGCACTGTCGAGTAATTATGGTTCCCCTAAGTCTTCACACATTTGGATTGTGTTTTCGTAAAGGCATACTGAACATTTTCACACCACACCTGAACTAGGAGAAAGGTGGGTACGCCTTCACGGCAGCCTCTTATCAGTAGTTTGTTTGTACAAATAACACCTGCCATGCACACGCTGTTACCATTCTCTCAACACTGAAAACTCTCAGTACAGGTGTACTCACCATTTCCATCCCACAGTGCTGAAGTGCATCTAGGAGAAAGGAGAGTCTACCTACAATGCACTATTGTTATCTGTAGAATGTTTGTACAAACAACATCCGCCATGCACACCTTTCCCCATTCTCTCAGGCATTAAAATGTCAGCCCTTGAGGGCGAGAGGGATAGTTTGGAACAGGCCGGATGAGGAGACATTTCTGCAGACACCAAGGGAATTTCTACAGAAAGCAACACATTAAAGAAAGAAAGGACAAAGTCAGGAGGCATGTGTCAGTCAGTCTGTGGTCGCCGGGTGCACGTACACTACCCTCTAAGACTGGCGCCAAAAATAGCAATAAGAAAAACTAAAGCTCTGCTGGCTTCATTTAGACCCGAATCAACCTAAAATAGCTCAATGTGTCTTTTGCAGAGCATTCTGTATAACCCAAAAGGCACTTGTTTGTAAGCTAGCTCAGTGGGTTAATGCGCTTGTTGGAGAGATCCTAGTGTAACCTGCAGGCCGCAAGCTCTAAGTCTGCTAAAAAGGTGAGGTAGAGACTGCTGCAATCATCTGCATGTAAAAGGTTTCAAAGATTTATAATATCAGTTCCACTGAGCCACCTTGTAATTACCATATATTGGTAGGCTCCACAATAATTCTGTTTGTGTTGTACTCCATATATGATCAGTATAACTAGGATTATATTCCTCTACACATTAGATGCAGTGTGCATTGAAACAACATGCTAGTTTCTCGCCTCTCTTAAAGAAATAGAGCAGCATCTTGCAGCATTGTTGGTCTCCCGCGTTCTCTTGCCACCTTCGAAGTAAGAGGCCTATGTCCATCCTCATGGGCTGCAGAGTCTGACTGAAGAGTGTGACCATATCCACGTGTGCTTCCTTTGATGCTTGACACCGGCTCTCAGCCAGGACACTCATGTCCAGAAGTCAGCACACTGCACTGACAGATTCGGGATGACAACCATTTGACCTGCAGGGGTTGCTGTTTAGGGTTGGTTTAATAATACAACATGTATTCGAACGTGGATGTTACCTTTTTTGCATAGTGGCATTCAGCCATACAGATGAGAAGCATGTGCACAGACAAACAAACCTGGAAATGGCATGAATGTCTACTACCAGGGTGTAGTGTTCCATAGAATGGATGGGTGGCACAGGTACCCAAGAACAGTTAAAGTTGCCCACTTCCACAAACGCTTGATTCCAGGTGTGAGGAGTGCAGCAGTTATTTTTCAAACAAAATCACAACACTCAAAGAGACACATCCGAATCACACCTTTGAGGTCTGACAGATTTCATGCCAGGGAACATCTCACCCAAATGGGGCCCTTTTGCTTCTGCTGCGCTACAAGATACTAGGAAAGCTGGCACTGATATCAGCCCATCACATACTGTGATGTATCTTCACCCTTAGCCAAAAAAGGACAGGGATGCTTTTACACCACCTGCGCCAACACTTCCCTCCAGAGTGGCATTATACTCAGTCCTCTCAAAATTGGCCATGATGACCTCTACTAAAGAAGGCTGATGCTGCCTCTGTCTAAATAGAGAACTTCCGGGCAATCACTAGTCTTCTAAACCTAGAAATATTACTCAGAAAATGAATGACTATAGAACTTAACAAGCGCTTCAACAACAACAAACTCCTGGCGCTTTTTCAGTTAGGCTTCAAAGGTGAGCACAGTACAAAAAAAAACCTCCAGAAAATCCTAAATGAGTTCCTCCAACTAATTGATGAAGAACATTTGCCTTGTTTTACTCGACTTACCTTCAGCGTTTGATAGGGTAGATCATAATCTCATCCTCTTCTATCGCAGCGCATGGCCCCAAAGGCACTGTTCTAAACTAGATCCGGGCCTAAATCACGTGTCAATTTCAACAAGTGACAATTGGCAATTCAACTTCAAAGCTCATCCTTTCACCAGCTGGTGTGCCTCAAGGTTATATATTGGTCTACGTCCTGTTCTACCTTTAGGTCCACTCTTGTAGAAACACTGAGGCCCTCATTACGATCCTAGTGGTCCGATCGTCACATAACCGTGGCGGTAGGGCTGCAGTGGGACCACAAGCACTGCCACTTTTCCTCCACAGGACGGTGTGGCAAAGCTGGAGGTCCTAATCCACCAGGGCAGCGCTGCCCTGGGGATTATGACTCCGTTGTCCGCCAGCGGTTTCATGGTGGTAGCACCGCCATGAAACGGCTGATGGAGACAGGGTGCCCCAGGGGGACCACTGCACTGCCCATGCACTTGACATGGGCAGTGCAGGGGCCCCCACGGCCAGTCCCGACACAAAGTACACTGTCTGTCTGTTTGCAGACAGTGAACCTAGGCACTACAGCACAATATTCTGATCTCTCAGTGCTGGGGCCACGTGCCTAAAGAGTAGCACCACAAAATCCTCCTGGGCCCCCATCACTGCCTATGCCGGCACGCCTTTTATACGAATGTTAGAGCGACGTGATCTGTTCTCTAACTCCTCTAGTTGATACTGCAGTTCTTGTTTCTTGTCCTGTAGGGTGAGGAGTTCTCTCCTGTGGAAGCCCAGTTCCTCCTCTTGTGCATCATGTGTCTGTTCCAGCGTGTCCACACGTTGTTCCAAGTCAACCACCTCTCTCTTAAGATCTTTAATGTCTACTGCTATTTCCTGTTTCAGTGTGGTGAAATCTTCATGTAGAGACCCAAAGAGTTGTTCCATGAATGCTCTCGTCAATGCTGCTTCCCCATCTTCCAATGGTCCCGGCTCTGCTGTCTCTCCGCCCTCTGTCACCGGGACCCCAGGCAGAGTCATTTTTTTGGCAGGGGTTTTATCGAAGAGGTCTTTAAGGAAGCCCTCCTTTTTGTTGTGTCTCTGGGACTCCATCCCCGCTAATCCGTGGTTTGTTAAAGGCTCTATCCAGACCACAGTCCTCCGACCGCCGCCCCAGCCCACTCGTCGCTCCGGGAGTCTCGCTCAGGCTGATATCTTTGATGGTTATGCTATACCACGGGTGAACAGGGACGAAGGCCTAAGCAGAGTCCATGGCAAAGCGCTCCATTAAACAAGCAGCAGCAGGCCCCAGAAGGCGTGACGGCCACGACGGTCGAACCGCTGCTGCTGCACAAGCGCCTGGCCTGCACCAGCTTCAATTGGTCCTTGTTCAGTTCCACCAGGGGCCCAGCTCCTGAAATGCCAGCTTCCTCCCGTCTGCGTCTGCTCAACACTCTGGGCCTGCAAGGCTCTGGTATTTAGTTGGTAATCTGGACCGCGCAGGCGCCGCAGGCCCTGGTCAACTTCACTCTGCACGACCACGGCGGGTGGTCGCACGTCCCACTCCCACAACAGTCCCTGCACAGGCCTTCTCCTTGGCCCGGGCCACGGCATCTGCTCCAATCGGCTCAGGCTCTCTCACACACTACTCAGGTGTCTGCCCTGCGACATCCAGGCCCACAGCCCAACGGGGCCACCTGCCAGGCTGCAAGCATCCACCGCGCGGCAGCGTCAGGCCTCCGCACGATGAGCAGGTGCCGGTCTCACCTCTCCATCTCCAGACCTCAGCCCGCCAGGCTGCATTCTTCTTGCAGTGCCACTAACGGCCCATCACGGCCTACTCCACGGCCCTCCTTCAAGACCCTCAGCAGGCCACAGCACCTTAGGGCGGGACTCCCTATCTCCAGTCACACCCTGGGGCCTCCAGGGGACACAGGGGACGCCACCGCAACTCTGGATGGTGTTATCGGGTGCCCGATCCAGTCTTCTCCACGGACCGACGGCGCAGCTCCGAAGGAACACTCCTACTCGGCAGCCATCTTAGCCACGCCCCCTCACATAACTTAATTTGGTTTAATGGGAAGCCAGGACTTAAATCCAAGTTTCCTGGTTACACATTGTGGAGTTCAGACAGAGTGTTGAAAAAAGACACACATTACATGTTAAATCGAGCTGACACAATATGCCTTTCTAAAAAAAATTATTGAGTTAAGGCAGGGCATTCTATTGTTTTATTTTATTATCACTGACGTCCCAATATTCAACAAAAAGGCTGGCATCTGGAAAAGTTCTACACCTCAGTAATAACAAGTATTGGTATTACCAAAACACAGGTTTATCCTACAGAGTAAAGGGAATTCTATGTTGTTATTCATCAAATAAGAAGCAAGCAATTAAAACTCGCATTAAAGCCAACCAATGGTAAGCAATGGGCAGGCTTTAAGCAACTGTAAGTTATTGGTAAACTAACAACAGGTCTTTGCAAGCAGGTAGCTTGTGATGTCTGGTAGCCTCGACCTAAAATGCTCCAGCTAAAAGCCTTTAGGCAGGCATTATGTTCCTGGCAAAATCGTTCATAGGAAAATTGTCTTCTTTTGTATCTGAAATTCTGTGGGAAGAATAGTGGGGTCCCAAAAAGGAGAATACCTAAGTTCCAGGCTTGTTTGCATAGATGCACCCAAAATGTATAAGCAATTATCCTTCTAAACCCATTCCACTTCCCACTTCAGTGCACCGCACATGTGCAGTAGAGCCAAGGAAAGATGACTACTGTCTCTCCTGAGCCCACGGCCACATCAGTAGTGTGATCCTTCTGCTGCTCAGATGGCGTCCATCTTAGGATCTCTTGAAATTAAAATCCCATTGGTAAGATGGATGCTTCTCTGAGAGGCTCACAGTGGAAACATTGGAGGCCAAGGAGGATACACTCTTAGGTTTAGAATCAAATAGAAAGGATTTCATGCTCTCCTCCAGCACAGCACCCAGATCGTGTCTCGCTGCTGTTTGTAAGCTGCCAGTTTTACGAACAGCTTAGTTCAACGCTGGTACTGCGGTGCAAGCAAGGAAAATGGCCCCTTTGACAGCTGTTAGTTTTAATAAAATACAGCAGTGGTCAGGGTTTAATGGCCCTTCAGGGCTCTGTGCCCCAGTGCCACTGCAACTGCTGCACCAATGGTAGCTACAACCCTGGGGCCATACATGACTTCCACGCCCACAGGGAAGACAATTTGTCCCAGGCAGCATATAGATGCCACATTCCATTCGAGGGATATCCAGCTTGGCAAACACTGATGCAATCATGCAGTGCCACAGTGATGTAAAAATAGTGCCAAACCCACCTCCCACTCCCCCAGATGCACAGCGTGACCGTGGTCTTCAAGTGACACAATCAGCATCCTCCTCCTCCTCATCTGGTGCGAGGAGAAGAAGCTAAGAGGAGAGCAGTGATAGCGTTGGGTGTGTTGAAAAAGTGCCTACATAGGAGCAAGAAGGTTTAGGCGAGTTAAAATCAGTCTGACAACTGGCCAGTCCTCATCACAATCCTTTCCAGGGTTGGCTGATGGACTAAGTCACCTACTTTCGCTTCTGACATACGTTAATTCGAGTGAGAATATTGTGTTATTTTCACTGCTTTCTTTGTGAAAGAATAAGTGCTGGGGCCCAAAGTTTAGCACAGAGGCCGACTGGTGCTACGAATATCAGAGCTCAATTCCACCTCATGCCTCTTTTCTGCCTGCCCCTTTATCTCAATGTTTCAGGTTCTTTCTCACCCCCGCTTTCTCCCTTCTTCGCTGTTTTTCTGTCTTTCTCTTCCTGTCTCCCTTTTCCGTTTGTCTCTCTCTTGGTCTGGATTCGAGTCTCATGAGGAAAAATAATTGTCTAAATGAGTTCCGGTGCGCCCCACCTGCAACCACCAGCTCAATCTAAACACTGGCAATGGCCAGTGCCCTGAAAGACGCTCTTTACCAAAACGGATCTGGGAGAAGTCAGAAATCTCCCAATGTGTCCCCTTCCCTCAACCACAGAAATGTGTGGTGGCATCAGGCGCAGCTCTCCAGTCTGCTTCGCTGTCCGAGCAGTCAGACTGTCAGTTACCAGCCCCGAGGGACAGCCCTGCTGTCTGAGGGCTGGGTGTGCAACAGTTGCACAAATAATGATTAGCGCGGCTGTCTGCACTAATACGCTTTAGTTCTCCCTTCCTCTTTGAGGATGTGGCTTTGCCACTACGCTTAAATGTGATCAGGTACCACGTCAGAAGGATACCGCTGGTGGGGCCTGGCCCACAGCAATGACAACACAACCTGAAAAGAGGATGGACGTGCTTTACAACTGGAAAAGATGCCGAAAGATAATACAATTTCAAAGGACACAAATTAATTTCATTTCTGAAGGATAGTGTTTCTGGTCGAGAATTGTTTTGAAAACTTGTGTGAATAATTGTGTTTTTACGAGTATTTGACCAGTAACTGATCAAAAATGAAAAACATTTAAAGACAACTTTGGAAAGGTTAGGTAGGGTTCCCCTCAAATAACCTTTGGATCATGTAACGGCCGCTGGCTCACAAAGCACATTGGGCAACAACACAGATAAAAACTCGATTCAATTTAAACGTTACTCGGGTGGGCTGGGGGCGTTTAAGGATTGGCAGTTCTACCAAAGGAGTCAAAGGTTGCAGCAAATAACGCATCTGAAAGCATGCTGTGTCAATAGCAGTCTAAAGTAGGATAGAATTTAAATACAACTATGAAGAGCAATCTATCTCAATAACATATATGTTGAATGCAAAAATGGGCACAGCAATCTGATAATGAAGGTTATTGGTTAACATAATTGTGAAAGCTGTCAAGGCAATATGTGATTTAGATACTGAGTAAACATGGGAGCAAGTACCAAGGTGTTAGAAATGGGGTCTCTAGATGGCAGAGGTATACACCCTTGTCCAAGTAGGGACCACAATCCTAGTCAGGGTAAGTCACATACAATCAAAATTATCCTGTGCCCACCCTCTGGTAGCTTGGCACTGAGCAGTGAGGCTTAACTTAGAAAGCAATGTGTAAAGTATTTGTTCAATAAATCATACACTAACACAGTGAAAACACCACACAGGTTTAGAAAAGTATATGATATTTACCTGAGTAAAATAAGGTAAAAAACGATTCAATAAGCACAAGTTAAGACACCATTTTTGCAAGATTAAAAAGAGTCTGAAATCTTACAAATCAACACTTGTCTCTTGATTACACAAAGTACCTGGTTTGCGTCAGAAATAACATGCACAGAGACTGCAGAGGAAAAGATGCGTGGAATAATAAGGGGTGCGTCGGATTTTCCAATGAGGCACAGACGATGTGTTGTTTCTTTTCATGCTGCACGGCGCACAGTCTTGGTTCCTCACTGTGATGCACAGATCTTTTTGAGGCCCAGGGATGATGAGGGGAAATCCTGGGCGCGCTGGAAAAAGTCAGAGGTGTTGCGTCGATCCGGTCGGACGATGTGCTGAATTTTCTGTTGCACGACAGGCGTTGCATCGGTTTTCCACTCGGGGAATTGGCTGCGTCATTCCAGTTCGGCAGTGTGTCGATCTGGTAGGGCTGTGCATCAATATATCTTTTGCAAGGCAGGTCCTGCATCGAATCTTCACTCTGGAAGTCAGGATGCGTCGTTCTGGGTCAGCTGTGCAGCGATTTCTTGGTCGCAAAACAGTTGTATGTCGTTTCCGGCAGGCTGTGCGTCGATTTTCGGCACACAAGGAGTTTCCTGAAGAGATTAAGGGGGTCATTACAACCTCGGCGGTCTTTTTACAAGACCGCCGAGGGACCGCCGTGCGGAAGACCGCCAGTAGTGGCGGTTTGCCGCTCGGCGTATTATGACTGTTGGCTGCTCTCCGTCCTTCTTCCGACGGAGAGCCGCCAACAGCCATACTGGCGGGCGGCGGGGAAGTGGAGGTTGCTCCACCTTCACCGCCATGCCAACAGAACATCGCCCACCGAATCACGTCCTGTGATTCGGTGTGGCGGTGTGGTGTCGGCGGAGCAGCCCCCATGGATCCCGTCCCCTCCCGGAGGATCGACGGAACAGGTAAGTCGATCGTCCGTTAGGGAGGGGGGTGGGGGGTGTTGTGTGTTGTGTGGGTGCATGGGGGTGTGCGTCTGTGTATGTAGAGGGGGTGTGTGAGTGCGTATGCTTGCAGGGGTGTTGCGTGTATTTGGAATGAGTGCATGTATGTCTGTATGGATGTGTGCGTGTATGTTTGTATGTGGGTGTGCGTGTCTGACTGTGTGTGGATGTAGGCATGTATGTCGGTGTGTGTGTTGGTGGTGCCTGCATGCGTGTCGGGTGTGTGTGAGTTCTGTGATGTTGGGGGGAGGGGTGGGGAGGGGGGCCCTGCCACCTTTGGGGGGTGGTGGGGGGGTGGCAGTTGTGGTGGGGGGCGTAGGGGAGGGAGTCAGGGTGGGGGGTGGGGGAGACCCCTATCAGTGCCAGGGAAGGAATTCCCTGGCACTGATAGTGCTTACCGCCATGGATTTCATGGCGGTTCCAACCGCTGGAAATCCACGGCGGTAAGCAGGGTCAAAATACCGCCGGTGGTATAGTGACGGCCGCTGGGCTGGAGACCCAGGTCTCCAGCCCGGCGGGCGGAACGGAGAACCGGCGGATGACCATGGCGGTAACCGCCATCGTCATGATATGCTGAGGAAAGACCGCCAGCCTGTTGGCGGTCTTACCGCTGCTTCTCCGCCTTCCGCCAGGGTCATAATGACCCCCTAAGTCTTTTTGGCCCTGAGACTTCAGAAAACAGGAGGCAAGCTCAATCCAAGCCCTTGGAAAGTACGTCTCAGCACAGTCAGAGGGCAGCATGGCAGCGGGCAACAGTAGGGCATCAGTCCTTCTCAGCAAGCAGTCTAGATGAGTCCTTTGGGCAGCCAGGCAGTTCCTTTTGACAGGCTGCAGGTTCAGGTCCAGAAGTGTCTGAGTTAGTGGGCTCAGAGATCCAGTAATAAACCAAAAATGCCTCTGAAGTGGGGGAGACTTCAAAGAGTGGTTTTGAAGTGCACAAGTTCCCCTTTCATTACAGGTCTGTCTGCCAGGGTCCCATTAGGGGGTTTGGCAGTCCATTGTGTGAGGGCAGGCCACTAGCCTTTGAAATGTGTCAGGCCCTCCACCCTTCCAGCCCAGGAAGACCCATTCAGTATGCAGATGATTGCAGGTGTGACTGAGTGTCCTGTGTTTGTGGTTGTCTGGGTGAAATGCACAAGGAAGCTGTCAACCAGCCCAGCCCAGACGTTGATTGGAGACAGGCTGTAAGGCACAGATGGATTTTAAGTTCAGAGAAATGCTCACTTTCTAAAAGTGGCATTTCTAAAATAGTAATATAAAATCCCACCTCACCAATACGTAGGATTTTCTATTACCATTCTGGCCATACTAAATATGACCTGGTTACCCCTTTCTGTTCAGAATCTACCACTCAAACAGTATATGAAAGTAGCTCAAATGCTAGTCTATGAAAGGAGCAGTCCTCACAGTAGTGGAAAACAAATTTAGGAGTTTTCCCCTAGCAGGACATATAAAACACACATGTAAATGTCCTACATAGCACCCTGCCCTATGGGTTACCTAGAGCCTACCTCAGAGGTGACCTATAGGTAGAAAAAGGGGAATTTAATTGCGAAGTCGAAGTGGCAGTGAAACTGCACACACAGGTCTTTCAACGACAGGCCCGAGACATGGTTAAGGGGCTACTTATGTGGGTAGCACAATCAGTGCTGCAGGCCCGCTAGTAGCATTCAGTTTACAGGCCCTGTGCACATGTTTTGCACTTTACTAGGGACTTACAAGTAAATCAAATATGCCAACTGGGAATGAACCAATGTTACCAGGTTTAAGGGATAGAGCATATGCACTTCAGCAATGGTTAGCAGTGATAAAGTGTCTTAAACCAGCACAAACAGTGTCAGAAAAGTGGAGGGAGGCAGGCAAGAAGTTGGGGGATGACCACACTAAGGATGTCAGGTCTAACACAAGGCAGTATTTCTTACCTCATGTGTAACTGTACTACCTGAGCCTGTCCGATCTGTAATCTGAGGGTAACAGGTAAAATACTTGAGTACCAGCATTCTGAGCAGTAGCCATTGCTGCATCATAAAACTTTGAAAGTAGTGGGACACATATACTCGTCTTGCAAAGAATGACCACAAGAGCCACATATTTAGGTGGGTGAGAAGGTCTCCACCAGAGAGATTTTTGGAAAAACAAAGCCAGCTTTTAGAGCACGTTTTCCAGATAAATGGGTTAGAAATTCAGAGATTATAAATGGGCATGAAATAAATATCCCAAAAATGTTGTCTGCAGGACACACCTTACTCTCCACCCTCTCTAAGAGAATGATTAACAGACGGTGGCAAAATAGTTGATTCCTCAGCATAATTTGCCTACATGTATCAAAGAAAATGTAAACGCACAAGGGCTCTCTCCAACCCGGCACTGTGTTGCCAAGTAGGAGAGAGGTGTCCCGGGCTCCCAGTCTGCGTTGGAGTGCCCCGCCAGGCATTCCAGCCAATCATAACACTGCTTTGAGCAGCGTCATGATTGGCCGCAGGGCAGCCTGGGAGCCTGCAGTGCAGCAGAGAGCAGCGGCGACGTTCAGCGATGTTGTTCAGCGATGTTTTTTTTTAAATGTATATTTTATTTTTGTTTTATCGCACCCGCCCCACTACTCTTCCAAGTCGCCAGCCGCGACTAGAATAGAGCAGCCATCGGCAACAGTTACGAGAGCTGGGAATGCGGCTGGCGGTCAGTGGGTGACCACCAGATCCCAGGTTCTTTTTTAAATTCCCTGAATGAGGTTATATCTCACTTAGTGGAGCATTTTTCTCATTTCACCATTTTGAGCGACTTGAACATTCATCGGAACTACCCCTCAGATAAAGAAGTGGCTAGCTTGAATGATATCACATCACCGTTTACTCTGTCCCTATTTGTCTTTTAACCCACTCGTAAGGGAGGGCATGTGGTCGATCTTGTTTTTTCTAATAAAAGACTATCAATGTACGACCCTCCTCCACTAATGTGGACAGATCACTGCCTAATTCCATTTAGGTGGCCCGTTCTTCACATAGGATTTCAAACTATCGCTCTACTACTGGCTTCATCAGACCACATGGTAAGGTTACCCAGAGTGCCCTTGTAACTGCTCCGAAAGACACATCCCTGCGACTCCAGGGCTCCATCCAGGCCGCTGCTTTGGAGGGACAACCAGTTTTGCACTACTGTGGAAAAACTGGCTCCACTGTTGGGTAGAGGCAGGCCCTCTGGGCCACGGTTCAATGATACTCTGAAACAAGTGAAACAATCTGCAAAAAGTAGAAAGGGTCTGGCGTAAATAATACAATATAGAGGAAAAAGCGCAATACAAACAGGCCCTTAAAAATACCAATTGCTAATTAAGTCTAATAAAAGGGAATACTACTAAGGCAGAATTGAGGAAGCTGATAACAAGGCAAGAGACGTTTTTAAAATTGTAAAAAACGTTTCTGAACCAATAGCATGTCTCAGAAGTAAGGAACCCCCTGCTGAGCGGAGTGAACAACTCGCCACTTTCTTCCATAATAAAATCCAGGATATGCAAATTAGCCTAAATATGACAGGAACAATGGAGGCATGCTTATGCATTCCGGCTAATGCCCCAAATAATGTGTCCTCTTCCTTACTTTTCTTTAATTCACTTTCTATGGACGATACTGGGGCATTAGTCTGAAGTCATCTCATCTTGAGTAGCCTGTGTACTGTACAAATCCTGTTTTGATTTCATTTCACTTCCTTAATGCCTGATTTACATATCGTCGGATGTAATACTGCGCCACAAACGTGACAGATATGCCGTCTGCAGTATTACAATCCCATTATATTCTATGGAGATTGTAATACAGCGGACAGGATACCCATCACGTTTGTGACGCAGTATTACATCCGCCGAGATCTAAATCAGGCCCTACGTTCCGACTCGTCTGCTGGTGCCCATGCTCAGGGTCGGCTTTTGGCGTGGGCGTGACCTACAGTTGAAGGTAAACTGGCTTCCTGAGCTGCCGTAAGTAAATCTTTTCTTCCAGACTGAGGGTTCAGTTCACTGCCTTCGAGCTGTGTGTAAATCGTGTTTTCTTTAATTGTTTTAGCCTCTTTCCAGTGACTCTCTCCCACACCCCTTCCTTCTCCCACAGTGGCCTCCCAGGGACTCCCATCTCCAGGTTAGTAATGAATAGGTGATTGAGATCAGGGGGCACGGTGCAACTTTCTGGTCCAAGGCCGGTCACTGCTCCGAGAATGTGACCTGTGAGCACAAAAGGGACCCCCACTAGGATCACCAACGGGAGGGGTGGATGCACCGCATAGACCCTGCTGATGCAGCAGCGCTCATTCGCCTACCTTCGTTGACCCCTGTGACCTTCGATGGCACGATGAAACCAATTTGTATTCTACTGAACACCCAAGTGCGGAAATCTAACACTTCTGCACGATCCCTGGCGAGTGAGAGTCACACTTGCAGCATCAGCTCGGCTGTCTCCAGGCGCCCAGTCCATGTTGCTTATTAAGCGAAGCTGCCCTGCGGCCAGGGCTGAAGTTATAGCTGAAAAGATGATTATATGGTGAAGGTTGCAGAGAACAGGCTGAGGCGGTTGTGACAGTACCGAAGGCTGCCACCCACCTATCGTCACTAATGTTCAATCGCCGAAACTAAAGTTGAAAGACAGCTTGGTAAGGGTCGGAGGCCGAATAATAAACTCCAATAAATCTTGAAGAGGGAAGACACAGCGCAGCCCATGGAGCGAGTTACTGGGCAGGCTGGGCACGAGCAACAGGTGTGCTCCATTGTGACGTCTCTCCCTTGAGGCCATCACCTGCAGGGCACAGATGCCACCCTTAGTAGGACTGGTGGAGGAACGCGGGCTGGCCTATGTTACTTACCCGCAGAATTCTTCCCACAGTACCCTTGCACTACGTCTTCCTCCCTTACCCCAGTGATATCCCCATGTGCAATAAGCTGCAGGCTCCAGTGACCGCTCAAAATCACATTTCTTCCCTTCTATAGCTGCCTAGTGACCCTGAGGCGCGTGACACCTTAAACGAGTCTGACATTTTAGCCAAGCGCACACTGTATTTATGAGTGTCCATGCCGACAATCGTAAGAATAAAACCACATGTCCCAGAATGCAACATGCAATTGTCTAAAAATCCAAGCATGTTGGGGATGTCAGTCAGGCAAGACATGAAACCTCCCAATCACCATCTTCCTGCCGGTCCTTAGTCTTTCAGAGGCAGGGCCTTGTGCACTTCCACGCTGGTGTCCAATTCTCATTGCTCTGTTACTAAATGTCTGACGTTTCAGTAGTACGTGATCTGTCAATCGGCGCCCTTCACTTGCCAGAGCAACCACAGCTGCAAAGCGACCCATGCCATGCATCACACCTTCATGGACAGCCAGTACCGGCTTTCTTATCCAACGGCGCGTTACCCACTCGGCTGTACTTCGCACAGGTGCATATATGTAACATGGGGCCATATGTACGAAAGCTTTTTCCCATAGACACAGAATGGGTATAAAATCCTTTAGTACATCTGGCCCCTGGTCTTTTATGGAATGCTTGTCTAAAGTGGATTCGCATTTACAGAAAACCTTGGAAATGGTGGGTCAGACCTGCTACATCACAAGCGCAGACTTTGTGTCAGGCCCTGAGCAGGGAACCTTTAATGAGACCCTCACAAGGACAAAATCTAAAAAATGTATTATTAGGCATTGAGAACATGTCCCTAACTGACCCAAATAAATGTCCATACCGGCGGTCCATGTGTCCTGAGTGACCTGAACATACTTAAAGTTGGTTATTGCCGCCAAGTTAAAATCAAACAGTACTGCTCCATTCCCAGAGGCCTTCTTAGATAGCATCTTGGTTCCTGCTACTTGTCAAGGGTGATCACCTTTGTCACAAGAATGCAGCGCTTTCCACGCGTCCGTTGAGCTGTGGCTGGTGGTGAGCAGGGTCGAACTGGAACACAGAACACGCCGGGGAACCAAAATAAAAGGGACCACGAGTAGTGAACAAGTTTTCCCAAAATGTGGCCCATATTTGCAAATGGGGACAGTTTTAATCTTGCAAAGATACACTGCAAATGTTTATTTTAACATCAGAGAAATCCTTATTAAAAACCAGTCGAACAGTCCATAAAACAAGCCCTCAAACACTCAAAAACCAGCCCACACACACTGTGCCGGCTTTAGCGCTGGAGGTCCCAGTTGCAGCAATCTTTTTTTGTCACTCCAATCTGCCCCATTCTAATCCAATACACCTCACCCCAATCCACCCACTCCGTCCCAATTCACCCCACTCGAATTCAACACAATCCACCCCATTCTTGTCCAATCCACCTCACACCAATTCAATCCACTCCAATCTAGTCCGATCTAATCCACTCTACTCCATTCCATTCTACATCACCCTAGTCCAACTCATCCCAATCCAATCCACCCCACTCCACCCAATACATTCCACTCACTCCAATCCAGAACAATCTGCCCCACATCAATTTGCTCCACTCCAATCCAAAACAATCTGCCCCACTCCAAACCAAAACCCTCTGCCACACTCCAATCTGCTTCACTCCAATCCAAAACAATCTGCTCCACTCAAATTCACCCCACTGAATCTTCCCCACTCCAGTCCAAAACAATCCGTCCCACTTCAATCCACCGTACTCAAATCTGCTCCACCCTAATCCACCCGATTCCAATGCAATCCACCTCACCCCATTCCACCCACTCCATCTCAATTCACCTCACTCCAAATCACCACAATGTGACCCACTCCAATCCACCCCAATGCAACCCAATCCAATCTACCTCACTCCAATCCAATCCACCCCACTCCAATCCAACCTGCCACAATCAACCCCACTCCAATCCAAAACAATCTGCCCCACTGCAAATCTATCCCACTCCAATCCAATACATCTCACCCCAATCCACCCACTACATCCCAATTCACCCCACTCCTGTCCAATCCACCCCACACCAACTCAATCCACCCCAATCCAGTCCGATCTAATCTACCATACCCTACTCCAATCCAATCTACCTCACCCCAATCCAGTCCACCCCGCTCCACCCAATACGAACTACCACAATCCACCGCATTCCAATCCAAAACAACCAGCCCCACTCCAGTCTAACCCATATCAATCTGCCCCACTCCAATCCAAACAGTCCACCCCACTCCAATCCAAAACAGCCTGACCCACTCCAAAACAATCCACCCACTCTAATCTGCCCCACTCCAATCCAAAACCCTCTGCCCCACTACAATCTGCTTCACTCAAATCCAAAACAATCTGCCCCACTCAGTCTTCCTCACTCCAATCCAAAACAATCTGTCCCACTTCAATCCGCCCTACTCAAATCTGCCCCACTCTAATCCACCCGATTCCAGTCCAATCCACTTCACCCCATTCCACCCACTCCATCCCAATCTACCCCACTCCAACTCACCACAATCTGACCCACTCCAATCCAATCCACCCAAAAGCAGTCCAATCCAATCTACCCCACTCCAGTCCAACCCAACCCACCCCAATCCAATCCACCCCACTTCAATCCAACCTGCCACAATCAACCCCACTCCAATTAAAAACAATCTGCCCCACTGCAAATCTGTCCCACTCCAATCTGCTGCACTCCAATCCAAAACAATCTGCCGAAATCCAAACCAAAACAGTCTACCCACTCCAATCCAAAACATTCTGCCCTACTCCAATCCAAAACAATCAGCCTCTCTCCAGGCTGCCCCACTCCAATCCAAAACAATCTGCCCTACTCCAATCCAAAAAAATCAACCTCACTCCAAGCTGCCCCACTCCAATCCAAAACAATCTGCCCTACACCAATCTGCTTCTCTCCAATCCAAAACAATGTGCTCCACTCCAATATGCCTCACTCCAATCCAGAACAATTCTTCCCACTCCAATCTGCCACACTCCAACCCACTCCACTCCAATCCACCTCATCCCAATCAAATCCACCCTACTCCAATCCAATCCACCCCAAACTAGTCCACCCGCCCCAATCCACCTCTTTTCACCCCACCCCACTCTAATTCACTTCAATCCAATCCACCACAATCCAATCCATGTCACTCAATCTAATCAACCTCACTCCAATCTAATACACCCAATGTAATACAATCTACTCAATTCTACTTCAATCCATCCCACGCCTATCAAATTCAATCCACCAAACTCCAATACACCACACTCCAATCCACCTCACCTCACCCCACGCTAATCCAATCCACCTCACTCCATTTCACCCAACTCCAGTCCACCCCACTCCAATCCAATCCACCCACTCATTCCATTTCATGCACTCCAATCCACCCACCTCAAGGCAATCCAACCTACTCCACTCAACCCCACCCTAATCACACCCACCTACCGCACTCCAATCCACCCCACTATAGTCCACCCACCCTAATCCAATCCACCTATCTCATTTCAATCCACCCCACTGCAATATAGTCCCCCCCATCCAGTCCACCCCACTCAACCCAATCCATCCAGCCCACTCCACACCAATCCACCCACTCCAGTTCAATCCACCTCACTCCAATCCAACTTGTGCCAATCCAATCCAGTCCATCCCACTCCAGGCCTACCCCACCCCACTCCAATCCACCCCACCCCACTCCAATTCATTCACATCCAATCCAGCCCACTCCAATTCAATCCACCCCCTCCAGTCCAGTCTAATCCAGTCCAGTCCAATCCACCTGCTCCAGCCCAGTCCAATTCACCCAACCAGTCCAGTCTAATCCACCCTAGTTCACTCCAAACCACCCCACTCTAATCCAATCCACCCCATCCCAATCCACCTCGCCCCAGTCCTATCACTTCAATTTACTCCACTTACCCTAAACCAATCTAAACCATCCCACTCCAATCCACCCCAATCCAATCCACCCCAGACCAATCCAATCCACCGCACCCCATTTCAATCTACCCCACTCCACTCAATCCAACCCACTCTTCTCCAATGCAGTCCATCCCAATCAACTCTAATCCAATCCACCCCACTACTTCAGTCCACTCCAACCCACTCCACCCTATTCAACCCCACTTCACTTCTCTTTACACCATTCCACTCTACTGCACTCTATGACACTGCACACAACAGCCTTCTCTGCCACTGAACCACTGAACTCTACTCCCCTCTACTCAAATCTACAACACTCTACTCCCCCACTTCATTCTAGGATACTCCACACCACTGACTTTTAGCCTTGATGAACCTCAGCCACACTAGTATAAACCATGGTGAAACACATTGCCAAATTCAATAGCTCTTAAATAGGTGAAACCTATTGGCTTTGCCAATGCTTGTTTTGCATTGGGGCCCATCGCAATCTTGCTACATGACAGCTTTCCTCCTGATGCAGCACCTGTGCACCCCAGTAACATGCACTGCATGCAAACTAGCTATAGCACATGTGCAATGTAGAACCATGCTCCGCCTTCATCACCATCATAAACACCTCTCCACTGCAGGGACATGTCACGACTTTTAAATCCAAATGTCAGAACAAACTATTCATGACTTCTACTCCAGCTTCAGCACTGAGACCTTAAGATACCACTCCTGATCTCAATCCAAACAGGCATGGCAAGCAAAAAATGGATGGATTAAACCCAGATCTGTGACTGGGGTGAATGTTTGATTTGTTCTGCATTCCGTCCATCTTCTGTTGTTTTTGCATTTGTTGCCCCAAGTGGGAAGGGTATGCCCAGACGTGGGTCCCGTGCTTGCCATGCCACCAGATTCAAGCTAGCCTAGCTGATGAAGGGTGATACCCTGAAACCGGTCCCAGGATGCTTGTTTCTGGTCCAGGGAGGACCTGGCCTGGCAGTTTGGGCTGGACTGTTCCCATGGGGAACAGGGTCAAGACTGATTTGCATATGGCTGGGTCTGAGCTGGAATGGCATGACAAGCAAAAAGCTGATGGATTAAACCCAGATCTGTGACTGGGGGTGAATGTTTGATTTGTCCTGCATTCCGTCCATCTTCTGTTGTTTTTGCATTTGTTGCCCCAAATGGGAAGGGTATGCCCAGACGTGGGTCTCGTGCTTGCCATGCCACCAGATTCAAGCTAGCCTGGCTGATGAAGGGTGATACCCTTAAACCGGTCCCAGGATGCTTGTTTCTGGTCCAGAGAGGACCTGGCCTGGCAGTTCGGGCTGGACTGTTCCCATGGGGAACAGGGTCAAGACTGATTTGCATATGGCTGGGTCGGAGCTAGAATGGCATGGCAAGCAAAAAACTGATGGATTAAACCCAGATCTGTGACTGGGGGTGAATATTTGATTTGTTCTGCATTCCGTCCATCTTCTGTTGTTTTTGCATTTGTTGCCCCAAGTGGGAAGGGTATGCCCAGACGTGGGTCCTGTGCTTGCCATGCCACCAGATTCAAGCTAGCTTGGGTGATGAAGGGTGATACCCTGAAACGAGTCCCAGGATGCTTGTTTCTGGTCCAGGGAGGACTTGGCAGTTCGGGCTGGACTGTTCACATGGGGAACAGGGTCAAGACTGATTTGCATATGGCTGGGTCTGAGCTGGAATGACATGGCAAGCAAAAATCTGATGGATTAAACCCAGATCTGTGACTGGGGGTGAATGTTTGATTTGTTCTACATTTCGTCCATCTTCTGTTGTTTTTTCTCAATCCAAACAGCAGCATTTATTGTGTAACAACAGGGGGGTTCGCACTGCCTCTACTCCTCCCCCAGCCTTAGAACCTGTGTGTCCACTACAGGAGGAGCATGTGTCTTCCTGTCACCTATCAAGAAAGAACTAACCCCCTGGGGTGCCCTTGTTCACAAGAGTCAGCTCGTTGTGGTGACTTCCTGCACCTGCTCCTAGTTGTGCTTGCTGAAGGAAGAGTGTTAAGACTCCACCTGTCCCTCAACAGTTTTAGAGTCATTGTACTGGGCCAAGCCAACTTCCTCCCTCCCCCTGAGCCCACCAACTACCTACAATTTTTCTTTTCTTTATGTCTCAAACCTCACTGACCTCTTTCCTTTTCTCTCCCCGCCTCGTGTTTAGCATCCATCTACCTATGTTTTCACATTTGACCTTTTTTTCTACTGATTAACTTCTAACTTGACTTTTCATCATGTCGCTGACGATCCGTCCTAAATCCAGGCTTGCATAAACAGAGTGTATTCAGTAGCACTGATTCGCTGTAGGTCATGGGAGTGGAGACAGGCCTCGTCAGTCGGTGGGGGGGAGATGAGTCCCACCACAATTCTGAACCCTAGACTTAATTCCTACTGCTGTAAAATAACATTTGGTGTTTCTATCAGGTGTGGTTGTTATCAGTCGCAGCTCGCTGCGCACTGAAGGGGCGGGGAGGCATGCGGGGGGGGGGGGAAGGGTGAGCAAACATTAAATACATTTTTTTTTAAAGTACCATGCCGCTGCTCCTTCTTGCTCGTCACTAGAGGCAAGCACAGGCTCCCAGCCTGCCCTGCAGCCAATCCTGACGCTACACAGAGCAACATTAGGATTGGCTGGAAGTGCTGAGCCAGTGCGCTCCCAGGCAGACTGGGAGCCTGTGCCTGCTCTCTCCAGCCCACCAACACAATACAGGGCTGGAGAGCGCACAGTGTGCATGTGTGTTTGGCCGGCCCGAGACGGCCGGCCAAACATATATGCGCACTGAGGGGGAGTGTTGTGGACTCCGCCTCAGTGCTCCTCACAGTCTGTGGGCTTTTGCAGCTGCTGGCAGGGGGGCGATGGTCCTCCGCCATAGCGGAAGAGCCACCCCTGGTTGGCATATAACACGCGCACACACTGCAGTCAGACAGATACAAGTACACTCTGGACATAGTGTACTTACCCAGGAACCTGATGCTGCAGGGCTTTAAGTGGGATGTAAGCTGGGGGCCTCGAAAAGGAGCATAGCCAAAAAGCATATCTAGGAATCCTTTCCAAGGCGTGTGGCCTATGTGATTGAAGAGCGTGGGGTAAAACTAGTGAATGAAGGTCATGCGCTCCACACAGCTGCCACATGCCACATGACCAGTATTTGGGTGCATCTCTGAGTTTGCATCCACACATATCATAAAACAATTAACATATAAGTAAACCAAGCCAGACCTAAAAGTCTTGCTAGCGTTTGTTAGCAGTACCAGATAAAAGAGTAACAACAATATTTTGATTGAGATTAATTAGAACAGAAATTATTTCATTTCTGAAATCATGAGACTGTGAATTTAAAATTACAATTGTGTGTTCAAGGGGTAGTGTCTTTGGAGTGTCTCAATCACTCCCATTCTCCCTTTCACACCACTTTTCTTCGTATTCTCTCACTCTGTTAGACACCGAGACCTACATCTATCTGAAATCCTCCACCTGAATATCTCACACATCATCTCCTTCCTCTTCATCACTGTCTTTTCACATTGTCTGTCTGCATGTACTTCCTTGTTCCATCTCCCCTTTGCCATGATGTCTCTCACACTTACTCCATCTCTGTCCTCCCCTGTGAACACAGCATTGTTGTTTCCATTAGAAGATTTAAAGGCGTCTTTTTCACTTTGACTGAACAGAACACCTGGTCTTTGTCAACTCGCCAGACAGGACGAGTAGGCCCTAAAAATAGCTCAACCTCATAAAAAATGACTCGCCATAGTGAGTGGTTGAGTAGATTTTTCAAGGCCTGGTTCAATAGGAATAGTTTTTCTCTACGGGCTTGAAGGATAGGGCAACCTTTCAGAGGGGCAAATTATAAATCCCAGTATTCTGGTTACCAGAGCAGTGGAAGTCATGGAGATAACAGGTAACCAAGGCAATTTCTACTCCCAGAGGGGAAGAGCAGGAAGGTATCGGTTGAACAAAGGATGAGGGCAGCCAACCAGTTCAGGACAGGGTGAATAAGAAGTCAAATACTGGTTTTATCCCACTTAAGGCGGGAGGAAGATTAAGACTGTGCCAAGAACACTGGAAAGAGATCAGAAAGGTTGCCTGGGTAGTAGAAGCGTACGAGGTTATCAAAGAGAGTTTTCAAGTCTAACTTATCAAGCAAGAGAACCAAACAAGTTGGTATTCAAAAAAGAGTTAGAAATCATTGTCATGGAGGAGATAAGACATGTTAGAAAAATGAGCTACTCAGGAGGTTTCAAATATGGAAGAAGAAAACGTTTTTGTATGTACAATTTTCCTAGTGGAAAAAAGGACAAGGGATGGAGACCAGTAATACATTTGAGAAGTTGAAACCAGTTTGCTATTTACACACATTTCAAGATGGAAGGAATTAATATTTTACAAGACATACTTCAAGAGGGAGACTGAGTGGTGAAAATGGATCTCAAGGATGCATATTTCACTATTCCCATTGAGGAAGAAAGTAAAAACATCCTAAGGTTCAGATGGAAGTGAGTTTTGTATCAGTTTCTGTGCCTTCCTTTTGGGCTGTCTGCAGCCCCTTGGTGCTTTACAAAGGTTTTAAAGCTAGTAGTAGGATACCAAAGGGAAAGAGGTATTCAGTTGATAATTTATTTAGACAACATTCTGATTATAGGGCAGAATGTGCAACAGTTGAAAAAACAACTGATGGCAGCAAACGATTTGTTGGAATATTTGGGTTTCATAGTGAATTTGGAAAAATCTGTTTTAGTTCCAACCCAACGTTTGGAATTTTTGGGGTTTCTAGTGGACACAAGAGTTTGCCAATTACAGTTGTCTGAGAAAAATATCACAAAGATAAGAAAAGTAGTAACTGCTTTGTTGAAGAAAGAGAAAGCACAGCTGAGGGAATTGCCTGGAGTCACTGGTCTATTATCATCTTTGATTCAGGTGATTTTTCCAGGACCATTGCATTACCGAGCACGTCAGTGGTTAAAGACAGTAAGTTTGGCCAGGGGTCTCTGGTATGGGGGCAAGAAAGACTTGAATCAGGAAGCGAAGGTGGAATTACAGTGATGGAAGGAGAATTTGGAAGCATGCAATGGAAGAGCAATTTTTGGAAGGAAAACAGATTTAATTATGGATTCGGATGCAAGCAGTTTAGGGTGGGGAGCTTTTGGTCCAGGACAGCGGGAAACAGGAGGATTATGGAATGCAGAAGAGAGGGAGAGGCAAATAAATTGTCTAGAGTTTAGAGCAGGGTTGTTCGCCTTGCAGGGTTTCAGAGAATGTTTGGAGGGTCATGCTGTCCTCCTGAAAATGGACAATGTGTCTGCTGTGACATATCAACAAACCAGGGGGTACCAGATCAAAGAAATTCTAAGACTAAACCCAGGAAATATGGGAGTTCTGTTTGGAGAACAAAATAATATTGCAAGCACAATATTTTCCAGGGATTTACAATGTAATAGCAGATTGGAATTCGAGAAATCTGACATATTTCAGTGATTGGAAGTTAAGAGTAGATCTGTTTCAGAGAATTCAGAAGAATTAAGGTCCTTTTGGAGTAGATCTGTTTGCATCCGGGCTGACTTTCCGGTTACAGAGTTAAATGAGTTGGAGGCTGGATCCAGGTGCAATGGCAACAGACGTTTTTACACACAATTGGAGGAAAGGGAAGGGTTATGCTTTTCCTCTGTGTTCAGTGATCTAGAGGGTGCTAGCTCATGTGAGGAGACAGGGATGTCAGATTGTATTGTTGACTCAGTTTTGGAAAAATCAACCTTAGCTTCCAACAGTATCAGAGATGGCAGGCAAGATTCCATACTTAATTCAGTCATGTGAAAGGCTCTTAACAGGAGTAGAACAAGTAGAACATCATTTGACAATGGGTGCCATGGCAAGCAAAGTATTTATTTCAGGGGGTGATTAAAAGATGTGTTAAAAACAGCAGATTGGTCAAATGCTGACACTTTTAGGAAATTCTATTTTAAGGCTGCAGAACATGCTTCAAGTTGTGCCATGAATGCTTTGAACATGCATAAAGAAAGCCTACTGTGGTTAACTGAATGAAGATTCAAGATTTTATTAAAGACAAGGAGGCTAACATTATTCCACACGCCATTTCCTGATGGGAGGAAGTTTTCATGGGTGGCAAGTATGGTCACATAACACTGTTTTGAAATACTAAATATATTATAAAAGTAAACTGTTTAGATTTAACCTGTGATCAAATATTAATGGACATGGGTAAATGTGTTTATTCATGGTTTTGTTTTACAGATAATTTGTTGAATTAAAGTTATAAGACAGAAAAGTGATGAAATAACAAGGTTGATTTTTGAAAGATCAAACAAAAGACGAGAAAAATGGAGGACAAGGTGCTTTTATGGGACTGAAAGTTCTAATTCGTTGTGATGTTTCAAGGTTCTAAGTTGGAAGCTTTAAAGATGCTGCTCAGAAGGCGTGAAGGAAAGTTTATGCATAATGCTAGCCTCCTTGTCTTTAATACAATCTTGATTCTTCACTCAGTTAACCTTTAAGAATTTCAATTCTTACACACCAAACGTCTTATTGCGGTTCACTGATTCTAACACCA
Organism: Pleurodeles waltl; assembly: GCF_031143425.1. Taxonomy (NCBI): domain Eukaryota; kingdom Metazoa; phylum Chordata; class Amphibia; order Caudata; family Salamandridae; genus Pleurodeles; species Pleurodeles waltl. The sequence continues at coordinate 1,123,712,818 of NC_090446.1, read as the reverse complement.
TCAAAGTTCTTACCACGGTTCATTGATTAATACTTGCCAAGGTTCTTATCACAGTTCATTGATTCTAACACAGCCAAGCTTGTTGTCACAGCTCATTGAATCTAACATAAACAAAGTCCTTATCGTGATTCACTGATTCTAACACAAAGTTCTTATCATAGTCCTTTGATTCTTTGATTCTAACACAGCCAAAGTTCTTGTAACAGTTAATTGATTCTAACACAGCCAAAGTTCTTATCACAATTCATCGATTCTAACACAGCCAAAGTTCTTATCACAGTTCATTGATTCTAACACAGCCAAAATTCTTATTGCAGTGGTTCGCTGATTCTTACACAAACAAGGTTCCTATCGCAGTTCATGGACACAAACACTACCAAAGGTCTTATCGAGAATGGTTGATTCTGACACAGCCAAAGTTTTTACCAGAGTTCATTGATTCATACACAGCCAAAGTTCTCAGAGTGGGTCACTGGTTTTAACATAGCCAAAGTTCTCATTTTAGTTCATCCAGTTTAGCACAGCTTGAGTACATTCATGGATGAACTCCATCTAAGTGAAAGTAGACAATGATAGTGGTTGAAAAACGGACTTGTGAAAAGTAACTTTTACCCGAGTCTGGAATATGGCAGTTGGTATACTACAGGCCAATTACCTTATTGGATACAGCACATAAGTTTCCTTATAGAGTGAGTTCTACTCCACATGTATGGTGAGTTGGGGGGAATATGGAGTTATGCATTATGCTTAGGAAGAGTTTAGATCTTTTTAATCAATCAATCAATCAGTCAATCTGGATTAGTATAGCATGCCTGATCACCCGTGAGGGTATCCTGGTATTGCGAGTACTGCTGCAGGGGGGCTCAGTGAACAGCTAGGTTTTGAGTCCTTTTCTGAATTCCAGCAGACAGGATGAGCCCCGTAGGTGACGTGGGAGGTCATTCCAGGACTTTGCAGAGAGGTAGGAGAAGGAGCGTCCTCCACTGTTGTTGCTGCGGGGAGTGGGTGAGGCACGGGGAGGTGGAGTGCTGGTGTCTGGAGGGAAGGTGGAAGTTCAGTCGGTGGTTGATGTAATGTGGTCCCTGGTAGTTGAGGGCTTTGAAGGTGTGGATCACCATCTTCAGCTGGCATATTTTCTGAATGGGGAGTCAGTGGAGCTTCTTCAGGTGAGGGGTAATGTGGGTCCATTTAGGAAGGTCTAGGATGAGTCTAGCCGCTGGGTTTTGTATAGATTGCAGTCTCTTGAGGAGGTGTGAGGTGATACATATGTAGAGTGCATTGTTGTAATACAGTCGGATGAGGACAAGGACTTGTGTGATGGCCTGTCTGGTGTCATTGGGGAGCCACTTGAAGATCTTGCAGAGCATGCAAAGGGTGAGGAAGCAGGGGGGCAAAACTGAGTTGATCTATCTTTTCATGGTGAGCTTATAGTCCCTGATGATGCCAAGGTTGCAAGCATGATGAGTCAGAGTGGGTGAGGGTCCTAGATCAGGGTCCACCAATCGTCTTTCCATGGGGAGGTGTTGTTCTCAAAGATCAGCGCTTCCGTCTTGTCTGTGTTGAGTTTTACTACCCAGGATCAAACATTATCCCTGCCTAGTGGTGTCCATCATAAGTCCAAGTGGGTCAAATCCATGGCAAAATTTGAGATCATCACAGACAATATATTTGATATATATGTAAATCGGTTTATGCGGATAGCTTTACAAACTGGCATGAAACACAACATGGCCCTCCTTAACCTATGCTGGACATCTCTGGTCTGAGGGATCTGTTGAGTCCTCTATCTTACTATGGGCTCTGTTGTCCTTCGTTACTCTCTGCCCCACCCCTTCTCAGATCAGCAGTGTCTGTAATGCCGAGCCCTTTCTGAAGGACAAAGAGGACATGAAGTTAAGCAATATTGCTTATAATAACATTGATGACTTTGCCTCATCATTGTACCATCCACCTCAACCTGGTTGACCTGACGTGACTGTTCAGGCTTGAAGCAGATAAGTCCACAGTCAGTGCCAGACTGTAGTGGCCTCAATGACCTGGGTTACTTAATCCAGTTACTGGTCCCTTCCTGACTGTGCAGTGCTGAATGGGCAGAAGGGTTACATATGACATGGAAGCACTGAAATGAAATGGAGCAATCGACAGATACAGGGGGACCTGGTAATTCCACAGCAGCCTCTGATCTGACAATTTTTGATTTCCGTGAACCTGAATATTTCGAATTCACCCCCTTTTACAATACCTAAATTGATATATTAAAAGGCCATATGTGCACAGTGTGCACTGTGGAGTGCACCTTGAGATATCCAAGGCAGACCTTGCACTCTGAGGTATACCAATACCACTGCGTTTCATTACACAAAGCATTATAATAACCGTACCTTAGTGGTCATCATGCACAACATGAAAATGCGTCCTACACAGGCTTAAAGCAAAGACAACACACTTCCAACCACATGGTATAGCGTGATATCGGTGTGGAAAAGTACCTCTGCACCCCACATAGGGGTAGTAAGCACTATACAAATGCTACAGTACAGTTAAAATACAATTCTCTGCACACACTGCAAGTACCACTGAGACACCAAACACTACCTATCATGCGCTACGTGGTGCATCTGAAACCTATGCAGATTGTATGACGCACGCTGGGTGTTAGGAGACGTTGTGAGACACCGTTTACTATACCCCAAACACTCCCGCGGTCCTTGCACAGCAACACTTGCAGCACGAGCTGCACCTCTCCAAGGCAGGGTACATGACTGTGGTGTGGCAGACTTGCCACCGAAATCACACCAACTGTAGGCCAAGCACGAGGCCAGGGAGAAAGGTGGCAACACGTCGTTTTTTCTTTCTCTCTGTCTCTTCAGACACGTTCAGCTGCTGCTCGCATTCCTCTGGTAGAGAGCTTATTTTTTAGCATGCCAGTTGATCGTGGTATTTAATACTGAGGACTCAATATCAAATTGTCACAATATTGTGACCAGAATATTGTAGGAGAAAATATTGAAGAGGTAAATGCACAGAGGGGGTACGAATTTCCACATCTACCTACCTTGAGTAGATATATATCACCAAGGGACATGTATGAGGAGTTAGGTACAGAAAATCTATAAAAAAAAAGTTTATTTTGATATTTTATCCCTCGATAGTCTGCCCACGAAATGTAGCCCTTCAGTATTGTGCCCTCAGTGTTCCCGACCTACACCTTTCAGCTTTGTTCATCCCTGTGTGTGATAATGGTACCCTAATATTAGTGAAAAGCTTGCATCTGCATTAAAAGGTTATTTCTATCCTCTCACCCTCTTACTTTTTTATCATGGTTGCAAGGAAAAAGGGCAGACAGTCATGTCTGCCACGTGGCACTGTGACATATAATACATCCAGCCATTCTTGGCCTTTCAGCCGACAGCGTGCTGCCTTGTGGGGATTGTAGTTTTTCTTTAAACACGGCCATCGTGGGGTCGAAAGCACAATGCTGTTGGCTAAATGCAGCACTGACCAAAGGTGTTGTACATCACATGGAGCCACTTGCGGGCTATGTTTAACATTTTACAAAGTACTCAAGCTCACCTAAAACATATTTTGTGAGGATTTTCTCTTACATTTATATTAAAGTTGAGAAAGGCAGGAAATATGTAGGGAACGCCCGTGGTCTGGTTTGGCTCCAAGAGACAACGAATAAGCTGAACTAGCAAAAGATTCACCACGTGATGATAACATCAGATGTCTAGTGAAAATATTATAGAGACCCATTTCAAATGAAAAAAGTTATTTCTTTGATGCCTGTATTACACTAGCATACATTACATTATATCACCGCGTTGACAACAGTTGAAAGTAATAGTTTTGAACATGGACTTCTCCCCATCTTTGACGCCTTAACGATACTTCTGTGAAAAAAACAAGAGGTGCATGTAGGTCATGTGAACTGTATGAAAGGCAGGTGATGTTGGTGTACTTGGACCAACATTATGGTCTATGAAATCTTATGTAAGTGGGAAGTGGTTTCAAATTTGATTCAAATTAAAATGAGCTACGGTGCAGTAAAGTGATTTGTGTAGGATCACACAATTTGGTCTGGGGGAGCCGTGATTTAGCTAGAAGTTTCATAGTTGCACATTGTCAATTCAGCCACTGGGTGGGTCTCACCTGCTCTCTCGTCTTTAACACAAAAGGACAATCCTTTGTGTTTCTTTCAGGCACTGAATAAGTACACCGTGTTAAAAATATATACATATTAAATGCTAAACCAAGCTGACACGAGAAGTCTTTATAGAAAAAAAAACAGTAAGCTAAGGAAAAGCATGGTCTTCTATGTTTTTAATTTTGTTATCACAGGCTTCCTCGTGCTTAACAAAGAGACTGACGTCAGGACAGCTCAATAAGGGTGATAGGCACTAGCAAAACAAAGGTCTCCTCTGCAGAGTTTAAGACCTTCAGTGCAACAAAGGTGAGGTGCAGAGGTTAGCGGCGCACAGGCTTCAGATTGCCTGATCAGGCAGCGACCTGCTGAGCTTGTGGCAGTGGCTGGTGGGCTGAGCATTCCTTCATGGGCCGGGAAGCGCCGCACGTTCCCACCAGCCGTCTGTATCCCCCCAGAGCAGAGTAAAGATGCAGAAAGACTTTGGAGCAGCGCTACTTGCTGGCACCTCGTCGGCTGCACAGGTGGAGGGGGGCGGGGTAGTGGCTATGAGAAAGAGGCGTGAACACAGAAGAATCGGTTTATTTGGCGTCACGAGTCCAGGGGGTACTAAGCTGAGCCAGAGACAGAAATCTGGTTTTAGCCCAGCACGAGCCCTTGGTTGCTTATCCAACCTCTAATTCACATCACACATCAAGCATTGGCAACGGAAACTGCTTTGTATTTTGTGTAGTAGAAAGTTTTATACTGAGCACCATAACACATTGAAGGTACAGCAATGGCAGCACCACAGCAACCTTCCCTAACGCAAAGAATAAGTAAGAGACCAGTGGCAGTAGCAGGAGGAACATCACACAGTTACCTCACACAAATAGAAAAGGTGCCACAAAGGTAGCTACGGAGGGAGCAAGAGGGAGTTAAAAGACTGTTGTATGCCCTCCATAAACAAAAAAACACACATCTCCTGGAAGAAACAGCTAAACGTCTTAAAGAATGACCATTCATTCATGTACTCCCACACGTTGCTGGACCCTCACATACCTGTCGTGGCATGTTTCATCATTGGGTTCTATCTCGGGCACTCGAGAGCACTATTGTTCACTGGATGTACAGTCTTTTAGTTATGAGTTCTCTATTTTGGATGAGGTTCTGTTCCTTCTGTCCATATTTCTGTTTCTGTTTCTTACTCTGTTAGACCATTATTAAAATTCTGCATGGGTGAGCTGAAATGGGTTTTACTGATGCCTACCTAACACAAGATTGAAAACAGAGGGTCGACCGATGGGCCCTGCGTCTATAGTGACATGTTTCGGCACTCCAGTGTTGCCATTATGGGGTTAAGTCCCTTCTTCAGGACTATCTGTCTCTTCATAACATATCAATATTGTAAAACTCTGTGTATCTAGTTCGTAGGGAATGTTATGCAAGTGCATTCAACATATCCTTTGTTTTTCACAAAAAGAGAAAACATAATTTTTCCATAGAATAGGTACATCTGGGACAGAAGACAGGGAGGGCAGCAGGAACACAACATTTCCTTTCTCACAGAAGAGCTACAGTGCAATAGTAGCAAAACAAGCTTACCTCTGTCATAGGAGGAGGCAAGTGCACTATTTCACTCCCATTTAACATTTTCAGAAGGCCACACTAGCACAAGCTTTCATCGCTCACAGAACATGTACCTACTCTGGAGTGGGAGCTTAACTCAGTGAGAGGAACGTATAGGTGGATGAATGAGTGAATATGTACATTCTGACACCATTCTCACTTAGGTGATATTCCAGTTCAGTTTCCTGAAAGTCCTGGTGCGGTCACTCGGAGACCTGCTTTCACTGCTGCTACTTATGTTATCATTTCCAACAGTCTTGCTGTTGTCAACTCTTGTAGATCCAACAACTGCCATTCGCATGCACTTCTGTCAGTGGACCTTAAGATGTCACAAGCTGGCCCCTTCCTTTACCAGTACAGAGAGCAGCCCTACTCGGGGTGTGAACTTGACAAAGAGAAAAGCATGTGCCCATACGACTGTTTAAAGTCAAAATGACTGATCCAAACTTCATTACCCCTTCTATCTCTATATTACCCACCTCTCCAGTAGATATACCTCTATCACTCTCTCTCTTTTTATCTGGTCTCTACTTCTATCCATTTTTCTTTACTTATATCTATACTTCTATATATATCTAAACCTCTATCCCTTCTGCTGTTTCTCTCCTTCTCCCTCTTTTGCTCAAGTTCACCTCTTCTACTTATATCTCGCAACTCAGTCTCTTTTCATGTGTCTCTTGTTTTACATTCATTTGTCTTTTCACCCTTTTCTTTTACCCTCAACTCACACACACCTGCCTATCTCTTCCAATCTCCCATCCCAACAGTCTTTTATACACATGTTCAATCACATTTTTCATATTTTTCCAACCTTCTCACCCCATCAATCTCTTACCTACCTCCCTCTCTAACTTCCTCCTCTCAACTATTTCTATCTTCCTCTGCCAGTAAAATAATCTTTGTGATTCTAGTTCAAGGTATATTTTCTGTACCACCTCCTATTGCAGTAGTGGTATATGTGTTGCTTATACTGTTAATATGACACCCCTTTTTGGTGGCAGTCTAGCTACCCACCTAGTATTCTCCATAAAAGATTGTCCCTGTCGTCTCCTGGCTCTCCCACCTAACTCCCTTCGTATAGTTAATCTCTTGAACTGTTTTTCATCACTCATTCTCCTGCCTCTTCTTGAAGGCATTGTCTTCACACGTTCCCTTCTCCCCCCACCAACTCTATCTCATAGAGCGTCCTCTTTCACACTTCTCACACTTTTCATCAGCACACTCTTTTCACTCCCTCCTTTGGTACCCAGTTCTCCCTAGCCTTCTAACTTAACCTGACATGCACACACTACTCTTCCTGACAGTCATCTCTCAAATCTCATACATTTATTCATCACCTTTTTCGTTCATATCTTCAGTTCTCGCTATTGTTTCACACCCTTCTCTTGAATATCCCCTTTCTCTGTCACACACACTCCTTTTAACATAATATTCTCACTACCATGCACTCTCACCACTAAATTAAATGTTCCTCACACACAAACTCATACACATCACCTTTCCTCTTTCAAAATCTCCTTTCCATCGCAAATCTCGCTTACTTGCTCATATCACACACTTAAACTACTCACACTGTACCTTCCCTTGCTTATATTCCTCTCTTTCTCACAAGAATGTTCACTCTGCCTAACAGAGACACATACGCACACTTAAGGATGACTGTGCTTTTATGCTCGGTAATACCAGTACTAATGTTGAATGATTATTTTTTGAAAATTACACTGTTGAAATCAAAGCTGTGTTCCACAATTTGGGAATACAGACAAAAGGTCTTTGCTGATAAAGTTTGAAGAAAAATCCTATGCATCATGGTAGACTTAATTCAATGCACTGGTAATTTCAAGATCAAACATGGATATTTGCTTGTGTCAACATGAAGAATAAAGAGCACTTGAGGGCATTTACAAATTGCCGGTGTTTGGGTTAAAGCTTTGGTTTCCCTCCTATTGAGATGAAGTCATAACCTAGAAGGCCACTGTTCCTCGGAGGAGCCTGGCCTTAGCATACAGAACTATGCTGTAGACTGGCACATAAATTCCAACCTATTTAAAGCGGTTTTGGATTGGAATGGACCAAGGTGATTTGCAATCCCAGCCTCAGTGGTGCATCCGTTCAAAATGCTGAAGGCTGCCACTGCCAAATGCTATTAGGTGTACCAAGAGACTTCAGGCTGTGCAGCGCTGTGCATTTGCCATGTATTGTAGACTATGCACTGCACGTCAGGCATGAGGCACCTAAAGGGCATGCACTACACACAGTGCTTTGTGAGGTACAGCACAAATTCATGCACTGCACACAGGGCCCTTTGAGGTGCACAGATAGACAAAGTGTTGCACACTGGTAGGTGTGCAAAGAGACCTATGCCGCACACTTTGCACTATGGCCCTCAATGCGATGCCTGCAGAGGTACTCTGGGGAGGGAGGGGATCTGCTGTGAGCAACTATGGGTTTTACGGTTTCTCCAGTCCCAGAATTTGGAATTCACAAACTCTGGAACTGATTATTCCTGGCCAGGAAAAACTGGACTTGGAATCTGATGCAGAGCAGTGAGGGCAAATAGCAACAGCTGTGCCCACCCCATGAGCAGAAAAAGCCTTCCCAGCTGAAGTAAAAAGATCTCTGCCCTCCTGCCAGCCTGTCCCCTCCTAGCACCCCAAAGCCAAGAAAAAAGCCCTCACACTATATACCGCCTGCTCCAAGTAGGTGATCCATTTGTGTAGGTTTAAGGATATATTTTCCATGAAAGGGGTAAAACACGCAGAACTGAACCTGGTCAGCCTTTTATTCTCCCATTTAGAGAACCTGTAATCCCTGATAATTTATGGGGAGATACTGGCCGCAAAAAGTTAATTCCAGTCCTAGCATCTCCCCGCAGAACTAAGAAGGATGTTTGTAATGAGGGCCAGTGAGGTGTCTTGGCTCTGGACGAATCTACCTTAGGTATTGTGGCTGAGGGCCACAGTTCAGGTGTATGGACTGGATGCTGACGGGTCACGACCAACGGCCTGTGGATATGGCACAAAAGGGAATTTAAGGTACTTAAGTGACCACTTTGTCCTTGACCTTTTGTGGGAGTAAGAAGCAGCTAGCGAGGAGTTTGGGGCGCGTTAGGATGAAAAACAGAGAACAACACCAGGAGTCGGTCTGGGGCAGAAAATAGGCCTGGGCAACACAATAGTGCCCCATTAGTGGGCTGCAGGCTTTCCAGCTTGCTACAGGCAATGTCTGTTTTATTGTTAGGGAAACCAACAGCAAAAACAGGCCCAGCAGACCATAAAACAGGCCCACAAATGCCCCGCGCACTGATCTGTCAGACAAGCCTACCAGGCACTTTCTAATTACCCTATAGACCAGTCCGACCCTGACAGCCCCCAGAGTGTCTTTTACTGCACAAAAGTATCTTTTTGTCAATTAACATTCAATGTGTACTTTCAAAGCGCGCGTGTATCACTAGAGGGTATCAAGGTTCTGAATAACAGATGTTTATTGTTACCTCACTCAATGGTTCTCATTTTATCGACCTCAAAAGAACGAAAGGCTGAGCAGACCCGCTGGGATTTGAATCTGTGACCATGAGGTCAAACACAGGCCCCCAACAGAGAAGGCATTGGTCCACTGAGCCACCAGACCCAGCATCAACTCACTTCAAATATTTATTCGTACAGTTAATTGAAACCATTGCAAAAGTAAAACAGAAGGATGCGGTCGACAGATGTGCGGCAGTATCTTTGGCAGTTACACACCTGCAGAAAACCGCCGGGGCTACAATTTTTATCAGGGAGCACTGTGTCGTTTTTCTCCTTGGCAACGCGGCCTGACAACCAATACGTCGGTTGCGCATTATTTCAGTGCCAGAGGCGCACAGAACGCACATATACGGGACCTCTTGAGTCACATACATAGACTTTTGCCAGTAGTTATTTTTCTACACTACCAATGTGCTTTATAATTCATTTTCTCCAACAATGGAACGACGGGTAGCAGTTGCCCTTGCGTGCATATTAAAGAAAAGCAGTCTTAAGGCATGTGGCCAGTATGAGAAAGGAAGGGCTGCCACAGCTCCAACCTCAGTTTGTGCTGCAGGGGCTGGAGAAAAAAGTGACGAGGCTGCGAGGAAACAGTGAGATGTGACACCTTAAAACTAGTGCACCACTCATTAGTGCTCTTTCCATCATTATCATCATTACAGATGCCCCAGAGTGCAGCCCCCCAGTTTAACGGTTCACGAAACGTTATCATGTCTGCTAGAAATGGGGTTTTTGGTTGGCAGTCAGGTTACCCTCTGTCCAAGCAAGAACCCTCACTCTAGTCAAGGTAAGTCACACACAATCCAAAATTAGCCTATGCCCACCCTCTGGTAGCTTTGCACGAGCAGTCAGGCTTAACTTAGAAGGCAATGTGTAAAGTATTTGTGCAATAAATCATACAATACCACCATAATAGCACCACAAAAATACACCACACAGTGTTTACAAATATATATAATATTTATCAGGATAATTGTAGGTCAAAACGAATAAAGTTGCAATGTGAATTTGTAGAGATATCACTGAAAAGTGATATGAAGTGTCTTAAGTCTTTAAAAAGCAAACAAAGTCTCTTTCAAGCACAAAGTACCTGGTTTGGAGTGGAAAATCTCCTCAGAGGGCCACAGAAGAAGAGATACGTGGAAAAATGGTGTGTGCGTCGATTTCTCCCCAGCACACACGGACTTGCATCGTTATTTTCCACGCGGGGAAGTCGTGCGTCGTTTTCCGGCGTGCGGACAGTCTCTTTCTGTGGATCGCGGGGATTTCCAGATGTCCCTGGTCTGTGCGTTGATTTTCCTGCTTGCTTTCCGGCTGTGCGTCGTTCTGCGGGGCTGCGCGTCGAAGTTTCGCTCTCACGTCAGGCGTTGCGTCGATTTCTCCTCTGGAGGTCGGGCGGCGTCCTTGCGAGGCCGTGCGTCGAAGTTCCGGTCGTCCCGAAGGCGTCGCGTCGATCAGCGTCGGTGTGTGGCGTTTTTCTCGCCGCAGAACAAGCTGTGCATCCAAAATTTCGGCGCACGGAGCGTCCAAGTGAAAAAGAGAAGTCTTTTTGGTCCTGAGACTTCAGGGAACAGGAGGCAAGCTCTATCCAAGCCCTTGGAGAGCACTTTCACAGCCAGACAAGAGTTCAGCAAGGCAGCAGGCCAACAGCAAGGCAGCAGTCCTTTGTAGAAAGCAGACAGGTGAGTCCTTTGAGCAGCCAGGCAGTTCTTCTTGGCACAATGTAGTTTCTGGTTCAGGTTTCTTCTCCAGCAAGTGTCTGATGAGGTAGGGCAGAGGCCCTGTTTTATACCCAAATGTGCCTTTGAAGTGGGGGAGACTTCAAAGAGTGGCTAAGAAGTGCACCAGGTCCCCTTTCAGTTCAATCCTGTCTGCCAGGGTCCCAGTAGGGGGTGTGGCAGTCCTTTGTGTGAGAGCAGGCCCTCCACCCTCCCAGCCCAAGAAGATCCATTCAAAATGCAGATGTATGCAAGTGAGGCTGAGTACCCTGTGTTTGGGGTGTGTCTGAGTGAATGCACAAGGAGTGTCAACCAAGCCCAGCCACACGTGGATTGTAAGGCACAGAAAGATTTAAGTGCAAAGAAATGCTCACTTTCTAAAAGTGGCATTTCTAGAATAGTAATATTAAATCCGACTTCACCAGTCAGCAGGATTTTGTATTACCATTCTGGCCATACTAAATATGACCTTCCTGCTCCTTTCAGATCAGCAGCTGCCACTTCAACAATGTATAAGGGCAGCCCCAAGGTTAGCCTATGAAGGGAGCAGGCCTCACAGTAGTGTAAAAACGAATTTAGGAGTTTTACACTACCAGGACATATAACTACACAGGTATATGTCCTGCCTTTTACCTACACAGCACCCTGCTCTAGGGGTTACCTAGGGCACACATTAGGGGTGACTTATATGTAGAAAAAGGGGAGTTCTAGGCTTGGCAAGTACTTTTAAATGCCAAGTCGAAGTGGCAGTGAAATGCACACACAGGCCTTGCAATGGCAAGCCTGATACAAGGTTAAGGGGGCTACTTAAGTGGGTGGCACAACCATTGCTGCAGGTCCACTAGTTGCCTTTAATCTACAGGCCCTAGGCACATATAGTGCACATTACTAGGGACTTATAAGTAACTTAAATAGTCCAATCAGGTATGATCCAAAGTTACCATGTTTAAAAAGGGAGAGAGCATATGCATTTTAGCACTGGTTAGCAGTGGTAAAGTGCGCAGAGTCTAAAAGCCAGCAAAACAGGGTCCAAAAAGTGGAGGGAGGCAGGCAAAAAGTTAGGGGTGACCACCCTAAGGCATGTCAGTTCTTACAATGTCACACTAACGCCTGCCCCTAACACACAAGAGCAACAAGGGAAGGTTGAAACTAGCTGCATGGTAAATGGACAAGCAGGCACCCATTGCAGCTTTCCTAGTGAATATAGGGCCCGAGGTACAGAGCAATTTTTGAGATCGCAACCCCTGCTATTCGCAAAGTCATAGGGGTTGCGACCGTGTAAGAGCTTTGTAGAATGCAAAAAGGTTTTTTTTCAAATTGAATAATTCTTTCCGCCTCCTAAAGGGACTTTTGTGATTTTTTTCCAAGTCGCAAATAGACAGAGATATGAGAGGGGTGCCCCACTCCTTTTCCTGGACAGACTAGTATGTGTCAACAGTTTGTGACCTCAGCTGCGGCCACCTTAAAATGATGAGTTACCTTCCCCTGAGTTGGGGTGGTAACTAGTTTGTAAAGGGGAAGTCCCCATGAGATATCTACCCCTTTGTGAATCATGTGGACTGCCTTAAGGGAGTAGGCAGTGGTCCAAAGAACCACTGCTTGCCTCACCCTGATGTGGTCTCAAAAGTTTTTTTTTTTAAATTAAAGAAGCATTTGTTCCTTTAAGGAACCTGGGCTGCTTTAAAATAACGGATGTTTTCCTTTGGAGAATTCAAGCTCTTTGATGGTGGCCTGCTGTTCTGTGTTTGCCGCCATCATCAGGGGAGGAGGAGGAGGGCAGAAACAGCAACTTGTCTCAGTGCTTGAAATGGAAAAATAGAAGTGCGGGCACTATGTATCAGAGTACCTGCTTGTTTCTGAGAAGTGCCGGTACTCTCTGTTTAATAGAATTACTTTTTTCCCCAAGAAGTACAGGTACTCTCCCTATCAAAAAAAAAAAGTACTCAGTACCGGACAGTACTGTCCCATTTAAAGCACTGGTCTAACTTATGTTCATTCTTCGAACTCCTGCAATTGCAGATTTTTCAAGGTGCCCTATTAGTACATAGTTTGAAATTCAGAAATCAGTGACTGGCCACAGATGGTTGAAACAAAATCGGCGACCATTGTTTGCGACCTGTTTCTTTGTACATCATGGACATCGCTCTATCATGTAGATTGGCACTGATTGCCAGCTGGGACTTTCAGACAGAGACCCTGAAGCCTCCAGTTTGGGGCAGGAGTGAACTTACAGCCAGTTGCTTTACACAAGGAGAACAGTTGAAAGTAAAATTTCTAACGCTATAATACATCTGCATATCTCAGCAACACTCCCATTGCTCTGGAAAACACAGCGCACAGGAGAGAGGACTCATAGCTCAGAGTAGGTGCACCTTAACCCGGGCCATGAAGCAGTGCACCTGAGCCAGAGCTGTGCGATACTGCAGTTCCAAGGATCTGATCAGATGGAAGGGACAGCTCAACATAGATGGTGTTGTGAAAACAGATGAGGGTTTGTCGTGCGTTGAAAATTGATGCCTTGTTACAGGTAGTGAAACTCTACTAACAACTGGTTGGCCACCAGTCTTTGAGGATTAGGACTTTGTTTGCATTACGGATCTTTTTAGTTGGTGTCATTTGGGTTTAATAAATGAAGAAAAGGTTATTTGTTCAGTGATTCTTAGAGGAAAGATTGTTGATCTTGTTTATCAGGTCCATTTGGGACTTAGCCTTATGAAGTGTGAATTGAGGGAGAGCAACTGCTGGCTTTGAACGGATCCAGAGTTGCAGTTGTGACGCATGTATGCCTTGATCACCTAGTGCAGTGTGCAAAAGCTTCTTGAACTGCAGCCTACAGTCCTTTAACTGGATAAACTGTGTAATATGTTGATACTGGTGTCTTTTGTAAAGCAAATCAACAAGGTTCGTTTTTGGTACAGATGTTTACATCAAGTCGGTGGTATAATAGGAGGAAAGAGTTTAGACGGAGGGCACGTAAACTGATAATGACACATAATGGACCGCAGTGTTGTATGAACAAATAAAGGAACTCCTAGATATTTTTGCATACGCCACTGGCGTATATCTTGGTATAGCCCAAAAGCTAATGGTTAAGCAGAGACAGCAAACAGCATTGAAAGGAGAGCATTCTGCTGGTCATACCAAATGGCATAAATGGTAAAACCTTGGAGAGAAACTACTTTGGTATATTACACCACGGGGCACATGAATTAGCGCCTTGAGACTCGCACGGGTGAGTAGCGCGCTTTATAAATGTTAATGATTGATTGATTGATGAATTGAAGTTTCGGCATCTTTATAAATCCCAGCTGGATGAAGGTGGACAGAGCTGGAATGTGGTGAGGAAGTCTGAGAAAGAAGTAGAGAGACGCTGCTGTTTACACAAGGCGTTATGATGTCGACAAGGCTGTTCAAAGGATAACTTTTAGGATTACATTTTGTCAGGATTCGTAAAACCTAGATATGTGCACAAGGGATGTAAGTGACCTGTGAGAGGAAGAGGGCTGAGAAGGCTACCAATGGCTTTGTTAAATTGAAATTAATTTCGATTGCTGAAGTTGATTGGATCGGAATTTGTTATGAGGGGAAAAGTGGAAAAACAAGATCAAAATATTACTGGAAGAAAAATATTAAGGATGAAAAGTTCAAAACGTGGAAAACAACCAGAGAAAGGATTTTGCATGACGCTGTTCTGTGCTTAATCTTATATTGTTATTTAATGTGTCTTTGCATCATGTGTATGGTGCGTATAAATTCATTATGGGAGAATAAACGTATGCTGCTTGGTGTCTTGATCTGCAAGAGCGAATCTGTGTGCCAGTTGCTTTGAACCTTCTAATGGAGTGGTTATCTGTGTGTAGTGTGTCCACAACTGAGGGTAAATGTGATCCCTTTCTTCACCCTGATATCTGAGGCTTAAGCCTGTGAGACATTTGTATGTCGATAAGATTCTGGGCAGCGCTCAACCCATAGTCGGCAGCCAAGTACCAATAGAACTTTCACAGATAAAGCGCACAAGAGTAGGCCTTGAGGTCTTTCTGCCAGCAAGTCCTCCAGTGTCCCAGGAATGTGGTTCCACAGGTTCCAGGCATTAACTACTACCAGTTGACCTCCATCGTCCTCTGGATCTAGGCGAGGCCGGTTTTGTAGATAGATTATCAAACTAATGGATTTAAATTCCCTCTATTGCTCTTGTGTAAAGTACTTAGATGACGAAGCAGCTTTTCTTTCATGCAGTTTATATTTCATGGACAGTACTTACCGTGAGCAGCTCCAGCACAGTGAGGTGAACTGAGGTCCAGCTTTGTCATCTCTCCTCTTTGACTGCCCCCCCCTCCACCACCACGTGAGTGTCAGAAATCTAAGGAAGCCAAAGGAGCCACCTCTACCCCACGACAAACCTTCTACAGCACAGTGTATCTAAATAGGGGGACAAGATCTTACTGTACAGAATCTCGCACTCTGTACCCAAGCCTGCAATATCCCAGGGGAATAGTCATGTTGAAAGGGGTCTGTGCCTGGAGAGAAGTATAACTTGAGGGGTAACTCTGCTTAGTCTTGAGCGCCCCCCCGTTTTCAAGGAGTCTACTTCTCTACATGCACTCCTTAGAGCTCTGCTTGTCACCCAGGAGGGCAACACTCTCTCCTTCCTCCGCCTCTCTGAGTCGTAGAGCAACTGACTGCCCTATAAAAAGGACAAACTTGTGCAATATTGCCAATAAAAACATTCATAACTTTGTTCCTCCCAGCTTTTGCGTTATGATTGCGCAATGCACTGCCCCTTAGGCACAATCAGGATTATAATGGATAAGTTGGCAGAGTCTGAATGCCTCTGTGTGAAACAAATTTGTGGCCTCAGCGGATAGTCCATTTTCACTTTTCAGCAGAGAACCCACAGCAAGTACTGAGTTGAAGCTCTGTACCAGGTGGCCAAGCAGCACTCGTGGGGGTGCACAAGGGACAGTGTTACTGGTTCCTGATGACACCCCGCAAAATTGATTTTGATTTTTGGGACAAGGTGTGCTGAATCTGTCACCTTTCACAAGCATTACAATCATGCCTCCAGAAGTCTACACTGCACCACTTGCATTAGTAGCACCTTATAATCCAGAAAGCCACAAAGGTCTAGCTGTTCCCAAATACATGACCTGCTCAGGTACCGGGCAAGCCACATGAAGATGGTGCCTATCTGCAAGCCTGATGCAACATATCCACACCTCTCTTCTGTGCTTCATGTGTGAGATCAGCTACAAGTCAACTGAAACACGCTTGGAGCACTCTTACGAACCTCACACATAACACCTAATGCTTCCCACAGAGCAGCCACTCTAAAAAACAGTATTCTACCGTTCATGCAGAACAAGCTGGCTGGTCTCTTACAAAACCACCCAGAAGATGGTACTATGCAAGGATGACTTTCTAATGCCACTCTGCTTAACTCTATGCTGAATCACAGAAACAACTTCACCATAAATAATTAGTGCACACATCTGAACCTCACCAAGACACACAGCACACAGGCCATTCAAGTAACCCATGTTCAACTAATTAGCAATACAAACAGATGGGCCTCAGACAACCAAGCAGTCATGCTTCGGGCCTTTACAGGGGTATGCAGTACTGTACAAATACTGGCATATCGATGCCTCTATAGAGGTACCAAATGGGTATTCCCACCTGCACCTTGGGATTATAGATCTTAATTTCCCTGAACTCATTACTGCACCAATTTATGTGTCTTGAAAAGAACAATGTCTTACATTTTGATTGCTACTTCTAAGAGAGCTAGCATCATGCCATGCCAGAGGTCTTCACTCTGGGATAAGACCTCCCCCTTCTTTCCTGATCCTCTTCTCTGGTTTTCAAGGCTCCTTCGGGATATGTAGTGTAGGAAAGTCCCCTCTTTCTGGCATGGTTACCCCCATTTTGTGCCTCATGTCAGTGTGCTTAGACTGTTTTCATTGGGAATCTGCTAATCAGGACCCCAGTGAGTGTGCTCTCTCCTCTAAATGTGGTTGTCTTGGTACTTCTTACACCCCATAACTAGCATACTAGTGTACCCCTGTAAGTCTGTAGTATATGGTACTTGGATACCCACGGCATTGGTACACCCAGGGTCTCCTGTGTCTGCAGGCCTGCCATTTGCAGCCTGTGTGAAATGGTGCATGCACCGTTTCACTGCTGCTCATTACACTAGGTCACTGTAAGTCACCCCTATGGTAGGCCCTTTCAGCCCAAAGGGTAGGGTGCAGGTCCCTCTGTGTGTGGGCACTGATGCATGAGCAGAGGTGTCCATACCAACTCCAGTTCAAATTCCCTGGACTTCATAAGTGCAGGGAAGCCATTTTAGCTATATACTGGCCACTGGTCACTCACTACCTGTGGTCCAGCTACATAATGATAACTCTGAACCTGGGCATGTTTGTATCTGACTGATTCCAGTATTGGTGGCATGATTCCACGCACTCTGGGGGTTCCTTAGAGGATCCCCCAGTTCTGCTCCTACCAGTCTTCCTGGGTCTGCAGGCAGCCCGCGCTGCTGCAGCCCCCAACACAATTCTGTCTTCCTGCTGCTTGACCAGCTTGAGCAGGGGACAGCAGAATAAAGGATTTCCTGTAGGAGAGGGGTGCAACCTTCTCTCCTTTCGAAATAGGTGTTGATGGGCTAAGGATGGATAGCCTCCCCGCGCCACTGGACTGCTTGGAAGGGCACATTTGGTGCCCTCCTTCCATAATCCAGTTTGCACCAGTCCAGGGACCACCGGCCCAGCTCTGGCTAGGGTGGTGCCCAAAGCACTCCTCCAGGTGGCCACTTGGTTCTGTCATCTTGGAACCAAGGTGAGCAGAGGTGTTTGGGAGCATCTGGATGGCTAGGTCAGGTAGCTGCCGTCAGTGACCCCTCCTGAACGGTGGCCACCCCAGAGAGTGACTAAGCTCCCTTTTTGGGATATTTAGAGACTCCCTTGAGGATAGATCCCCGGATTCGTCATGCAAGACTCCACCAGGAACTCTTTGCTAAGACATCTTCTGCTCCTGGCCTCTGGAACCGCTACTGGGCTGCACAGGAACAGAACAAGACTGCACCACCTGAGACAAACTCTCCTTGCAACATTGTTTCCACTGCTCCTGTCAGCACTCTGCAACATCTACACAGCTGTGCATCCTCTGGGGTCAGCAAGACTTCAGCTGCACCAAAAAGCAATAAGGAATCTCACCTTGGAATGTAAGAGTCACTCCCCTCTATCCGCAGGCCCCAAGACAATGACAAGCGGCTGGTGGGATCTTCTGTCCTCCGGATCTCCAACATAGGCAGTGTTCTAGTTCAGAGGGATCCTGTGGGCCCTCTCTGCCTTCTGTCCAACATGGGAGGTTGTGAGTCCTCGTCTCTTCCACTGGGACAGAATCCCTGTGCACCGCAACTGTTGCACCAACCAAGGCTTGTTGATTCCTGTTCCAAGGGATCTTCAAGCTCCAAGAAGCCCCAGCCCCCATCACTTTACCTGTGCAAGGACTGTCTTCTCTCTGATGCTACAGCGATGTGGGACTCCTATTCAGGTGTGCTGACTACGCCTCACTGTAACTTACTGTGCCTGCTGCCAGTGGGGATTCCAATTGCTCCTGCTGGCTCCCCTGCCTTCTGAGGGTTAGCCGGGAGTCCCCTCTATAGGTCGGGTCCCCAGGACCTTGCTGGTCATCCACAGCTCTGCAAAACCTCCAACAGCTTCTTTTGCATTTGCCTGTCCTTGTTGGTGGTCCTCCTGACCACTGACCCACCTGCGATTGAGGGACAACTGGTAGGTGACTTCAGGGACTCCTCTGCAGCTCCTGGTCTCTGCAGCTGGACTTCATCCATCACAGTTGATCCGGATCTTCAGCTAGAGAAGGGTGGGCATTGGCTCCTGCCCACCTGGACACACCTGCGTGGACTGGACTCTGTCCCCTTCTCTTGCGGGTCCTCCTCTCCCGGAATCTGTCCTTGGGTTCCACTTGTCCGGTCTTGCTTCTGCATATTCCAACCACAACGTCCCAGAGTTAGCCTATGGAAAAACCGGGTATCTTACCTCTCTGCACCCGGCTGCTGGGGTTCTTGGAAGTCTTTGGAAACTTTTTGGGGTTCCACTCTACCCTAGCCCTTGTCGATCTACTCCATACACTCTGGTGATGGACACCCTTTCACATACCATTTTTTTAGTATATGGTTAGGCCCCCTATAGAGCCTTTGCTAATTTATACTTTTCCTGAGTACTTACCTGTGTATATTTTGAATGTTAATATCTTCAGAGGGAGATATATCAACGGCAGTCTAGTTTGGTGTGCCTATAATGAGGTACTTTTATTTTTGCAAAACTATGTGGTTCCTTTCATGTGCGATAAGCTACTATGTGACTACTGTGGTATTGAAAGTGCTTCACATGCTCACCACAACTATCCTAGAGAGCCATGGCTGTCTAGACACTGTAACACTAATTAGGGTTTGCCTCAACCCAGTATAAGGTATAACACCCTAAGTGTCCACCACATACTGGGCCAGCTTCTGACACTGGGGGTGCAGTGGTGAGTTAAGACACTTGCAATTGCTTTACCACTCTGTCACCAGTGACTTTCTACTAGTCCTTGGGGACACACTACACTTTAGTAGCAGGGATTTCTAGACTTTTAGTTTAGGTAAGTTGAGAATCTAGAATAGCCCTTCCTCTAAACTTTTAGGAAGTCTAGAACCTTAGAGTAGGTAGGTGCAGTCACGCTACTCTAGGTAACATGCCTTCACCAGAGGACACAACCCAGGCCCAAGAATCCTAGTATGAGGGCCTCACCTTTCAGGAACTGAGGGGGCTATGTGCCTCAAGAAAGCTCAAGACAGGAAGAAATCCCAACAAAGCTCTACTCATGGGATTGCTGACCAAAGCTGATCTCCAGAACTCAGAGGGCCAGGAAGATCAGGAAGTAGAGACTGCCCCTCCAGTGTTAGACAGAATACATTTGGATCTCTTTGGGGAGGGTCAGGAAGATTCTGAGGAATACCATAGTCCTCTAAGGAGCAGGTACGGTAGTGAAAAGGGAGGGCATTCAAGTAGGCCCACTTTTTCTTCTAGGGGTTGGTGAAAATGGTCTCCAGGAGGAGGGATAAATCCTCCTCATCTGACCACACCCAAGTCTCACCAGCTTCTGATGAGACTGACCACTCTAGTTTGGGTGGCGGGTTGAGGGGTTAGGGGAGTCCCTAGACAGAAAGTTCAGTAGACTGAAACTAGAACAGGCCAGACTGAGGCTGCAACAGCAACAGTTAGTCCTAAATAGGGAGGCCTCGGCAGTGGAGAGGGAAAAACAGAATTTGGGGTTGGCACCCCATGGTGGCAGCAGCAAAAGCTATAGAGAGACCAAGGTCAGGGAGGACTCCTTTGACTCTAGGAATTGAAGCAAAATAATCCCACCTTTTAAGGTTGGAGATGACATCCACAAGTGGATCACTGCTTTAGAGAGGGCCTGTAGAGTTCAGAAGGTCCCTCAGGGGCAGCAGGCAGCCATGTTGTGGCTTTCCTTTACTTGACAAGGGGAGGGACATAATCCTCACTATCAGGAAGGAAGATGCAGATGATTACCTGGTGCTTAAGGATGCTCTCATTGATAGGTTTGGGTTGACCACAGAAGAATATATGATCAAGTTTAAGGAAACACATAAAGAGTCTTTTCAAGACTGGGTAGATTTTGTGGACAGCTCTGTCAAGGCTCTGGAAGGCTGGTTACATGAAAGTAATGTGCATGACTAGCAGGGCTTTATAATCTTATCATGAGAGAGTACATTCTTAAAAACTGCTATTCTGACAAATTGCATCAATATCTGGTGGACTCAAATCTGTCCTTTCCCCAAGAATTGGGAAGGATGAAAGACAAATGGGTTCACACCAGAGTGGATAGGAAAACTCACTGGGTGTGACCAGAAAAAGAAAGCTTCTTCCAAGGAGAAGGGTGGGGACAAATCCAAGGAGAAAAAGAAGGAGTCTTCATCAGGCCCACAAAATTATTCTCGGGTGGATCAAAATCCTCTTCTTCCTCATACCACAATAGGAGACCTTGGTGCTACTTGTGTAGACAAAAAGGCCACAGGGCAGGTGACAGCACATGTCCTAAAAAAAGTACCAAGCCTGCTACTACCACTACCATTTCTACGCCTAGTGTCCCTAGCAATAGAACTGGTAGCAGTCGTCAGTCCAAGAGTGTAGTTGGGTTCAATTTGGGCACTGCAGTGGGCTCTGGGTTAGATAGGGAGACCACTGAGGCAGTTTTGGTCTCTGAAGATGGTATTGACCTTGCCACCCTAGTTGCTTGTCCTCTTAATATGGGTAAGTGCAGGCAGCAGCCACTTATCAATGGTGTTAAGGCTGAGGCCTACAGGGACACCGGGTATTATATGAGCTGTCTGTGGAGTGTTTACTAGGCAATGATTTGGAAGCTTCAGCTTGGGCTGAAGTGGAGTTGGAAGCCAATACAGCAATGCTGGGCATCTCTGGGCACATCTTTGCACTGACTAGAGCACAGGCCAAGAAACAGGGAGAGCAGGGAACACTGGAGCCTGGATAAATAGCCCAGGAGGTTCCTAAGAAGAGAGGCAGACAGGGTAAGAAATCACCCCCTGTCCAGACCAGTTGAGGATCCCACTCCTCCGCAAGAGGAATCTGCCCCTTGTGTGGAACCTACACCAGAGGAGCTGAAAGCTGATACAACAGAGCTCTTAGGTGCAGGACGACACACCAGGGAGGAACTAAGCATAGAACATAAGCCCTGTCCTCCTCTTAAAAGCCTGAGACAGCAAGCTGCTGCTCAGGAAGCAGGAGATATCAATGGAATCCTTATGGTCTACTTGGACAATAACCTCCTTTACTCTGAGGTGAGGGACCCCGAGCCTGGTGCCACCAGGAGGCTGGGCATCCCTCCTAGGTCTAGGGAGTTCCTATTGACACTGGCACATGATATTCCCCCTACAGGCCATTTGGGCAAAGGAAGACTTGGCACTGACTTATCTCACACTTTCAATGGCCCTATATGTCTGAGGACACAAAGGAGTTTTGTTGCTCCTGTGTCACACCACATGTCCCCTTAATTCTACTTCCAGTGGTTGGGGTACCCTTTGAGGTGGTAGGGATTGATACTGTTGGTCCCCTAGACCCTCCAACTGCTTCTGGGAACAGATTTATTCTGGTGGTGGTGGGCCATGCCACCAGGTACCCATAGGAATTCCCCTTAGGACCACTACAGCCCCTGCAGTGGCTAAGGCCTTCCTAGGATTTTTTTCCAGGGTGGGTTTCCTAAGGAGGTGGTGTCAGACAGAGATGCAAACTTCATGTCTGCATATCTGGAAGCAATGTGGAAGGTATGTGGTGTAACCTATAAATTCCCCACCCCTTACCATCCACAAGGAAATCGTTTAGTTTAGAGGTTCAATAAAATCTTAAAAGGCATGATCATGGGACTCTGAAAAACTGAGAAGGAGACGGGATATCCTGTTGCCTTGCCTCCTCTTCATCCACAGGGAAGCTCCTCAAAAGGGAGTGGGCTATTGTCCGTTTGAGCTTCTGTTTGGACAGCCAGTTAGGGGTCCACTTGCCCTTGTAAGGGAGGGATGGGAGCAACTTCTCAACCCCCCCTCTAAGCCCCCCACAAACAAGACAGTAGATTATGTACTATGCCTAAGATCTAGAATGGTAGAGTACATGAAGAGGGCAACAAAACACTTTGAGGCCAGCCAAGAATTGCAAAAGCAGTGGCATGACCAAAAGGCTGTAGTAACTGTTTATCAGCCAGGACAGAGAGTGTGGGTCTTAGAACCTGTAGCTCCCAGGGCACTCCAAGACAAGTGGGGTGGCCCCCACACCATTGTGGAGAAGAAAGGTGAGGTTGCCTATTTAGTTGACCTGGGCACTCCATGAAGCCCCAACAGGATGTTTCATGTGAATAGCCTAAAGCCTTGTTATGATAGGGCTGACATGGCTTTGCTCATGGCCACTGATGAAGTTCAGGAAGAAGAGAGTGACCCTCTCCCTGAACTCGTCTCCCACAACCAAGCTGATGGTTCCGTGGAGGGAGTAGTTCTTGCTGACTGCCTCTCTGACTGGCAACAAGCTGACTGCAAAAATCTCCTCAGTCAGTTCTCAGAATTATTTTCTTAGACCTCTCATCAAACCACGTGGTGTAAACATGATATTGACACAGGTGACAGTTTGCATGTAAAAAGTAAAATCTATAGGCAGCCTGACCATGTCAGATAATGCATCAAGGCAGAAGTACAAAAGATGCTAGAGTAATGAGCCACTGAGCCTTCAGAAAGCCCTTGGGCTAGACCAATAGTCTTGGTACTTAAGCCTCACTCCCAAAATGGGAAATGTGAGATAAGGTTTTGTGTTGATTACAGAGGCCTAAATGCAGCCACTAGAACTGATGCCCATCCGATTCCTAGGTGTTATGGCTGCAGCCAAGTATCTCAGCACATTTGACCTGACTGCAGGATCGTGACAGATCAAGTTATCTGATGCTGCAAAGCCAAAAACAGCATTCTCAACAACTAGTGGGCATTAACCCTTCACAGTGATACCCTTTGGTTTCAAGAATGCCCCTGCATCATTTCAGAGGTTGGTGTAAAAAGTTCTCCAAGGCCTGGAAAGCTTCAGTGCAGCATATCTAGATAATATAGCTGCCTTTAGCTCCACCTTGGAGGATCACCTGGTCCACCCTGGAGGCGTACTTCAGGCCTTAGAAAAGGCAGGCCTCACTATCAAGGCATCCAAATGCCAGGTAGGGCAGGGCAAAGTGGTTTATTTGGGCCACCTTCTGGGCGGAGGCCAGCAGATTCAGCCACTACAGGGAAAAATCCAAACCATAATAGATTGGGTTTCCCCTACCACTCAAACCCAAGTCAGAGCCTTCTTAGGCCTGACTGGGTATTATAGAAGGTTCATAACAGGATATGGCTCAATTGTAGCCCTCTTGAATAACCTTGCATACAAAAGGATGCCAAAAAAAGTCCTGTGGGCAGCTAGCTGCCAAAAAGCCTTTGGTGACCTAAAACAGGACATGTGCTCTGCTCCAATTCTCAGAAGCCCTGACTACTCACAACAATTTATTGTCCACACAGATGCTTCAGAGGTAGGAATAGGGGCAGTACTCTCCCAACTTAATGAACAGGGCCAGAATCAACCTGTTGCTTTTAAAAGTAGAAGGTTGACCCACCAGAGAAAAGCACTGGTCAGCCATTGATAGGGAGGCCTTTGCTGTTGTCTGGGCCTTGAAGAAGCTGAGGCCATACCTGTTTGGCACTCACTTCCTTGTTCAAACAGACCACACGCCCCTGGCTTAAGCAAAGGAAAGGGGAAAATCCCAAACTGTTAAAGTGGTCCATCTCCCTACAGGGAATGGACTATTCAGTGGAACATAGACCTGAGAGTAACCACTCCAATGCAGATGGACTCTCCAGATATTTCCACTTTGACAATGAAGACCCAACTGTGCAAGGTTAGTCTTATTGGCCTTCATGTGGGGGGCAGGGATGGATTGTATAGCAAAGTCCCCTCTTTCTGGCATGATTACCTCTACGTTTGGCCTCATGTCAGTGTGCATAGACTGTTTTCATTGGGATCCTGTTAATCAGGACCCCAGTAATTGTGCTCTCTCCTCTAAATTTGGTTGTTTTGGTACTTCTTACACCCCACAATTGGCATAATGATGTACCCATGTAAGTCCCTGGTATATGGTACTTAGGTTCTTACAGGTAGTTCTTGGAGTGTTCACCCACCAACATGGACCCCACGTACTCTGGCACAGGTTAGGAGCACCACCTGTCGGCAACTCACTTGTGCTCAGCTCTACTTTGTGCAATTTTGTGTAGGTATGTTAAGTGCAAATCTGATTTTGCACTTAAGAGTAGAACATTTGCCCTAACCAGTTGCCAGGACACAGTAACAATCTTTATAGAGCAATTACTCACCCTCTGAAAACATTTGCCTTTGAGGCCAGCATGTCATAAGTAAGAGACTTCATTTCGAATCTGCAGCTGAAAAGCATTAGACAGCTCAAAGGAAGATGCAGGATCAGGTATAATACTGATGCAAAATCTCCAAATTGGCATGCTCTTTGTCCTATAAATGCATTGTTAAAAGTAAAAAAAAGATGTAATTTTCAACAAGCAATGTTGTCTGCTCCAAATGCTTTTCAAGAACTTGTTACCACCATGTCCAGAATTCCATCTCTATCTTTTATCAGGGCCTCTATCATTTTGGTCTTATGTGACTATTACTCCGACTTCTTTTTAAAGAAAATATTTGACTTACAGGGAACTAGAAGGCTTTAAGCCATCACTGGATGAACCTACTCTGCTGGTCAACAGTAAGCCTGCACAGCGAGTGAGAATTTCAGTTAATTTCAATGGAAGACTTTGCAAGATTGCACCTTACTGAAGCCAGGTCTGACCTGCATATGCTTAGTCCTTGTCTGTAATGACACAGACAATCTAAAAACAAACACATGGAATGTGTCCAAATAGGGTGACTACTGTAATTGTGAGCTGTAGATTGTGTGGTTTTAATGGACTGTTATATATTTTATACCTAATACTAACATTTTTTATTTAACAGAACTGTATTTGCGCATTTTGTACCATCCTATATTATGATGTAATTGTATTATATAGCGCTTACTACCCCCGATGAGGCATCAAATGCATATTTAAAAGAAGGACTTACACATTCACAGTCCTTTCAGGACCCTCGGTACCTCACAGTACTAACAAACATTGGCAAAGCCAATAGGTTTTGTTTATGTAAGAGTTATTGGCTTTGCCAATGTGTTTTAGCCATGTTATACACCAGAGTAGCTGCTGTTCAGCATGGCTAAAAGTTAGTGGCATAGTGGTGTGGAGTAGAATGGCATAGGACCAGTGGCGCAGAGCCCAGTGGTGCAGAGTACAGTGCAGTGGGGTACAGTGCAGTTCTTTAGAGTGCATTGGCGTACAGTGCAGTGGTTTAGAGTGCAGTAGCATGGAGTGGCGTGGGTCACAGTAGAGTGGCAGAGAGTGCAGTGGAGTAGAGTGGCAGAGAGTGCAGGAGTGCAGAGTGGTGCAGTGGCATAGAGTGCAGAGTAGGCTTGCGCAGCAGAGAGTGCAGTGGCGTGGTGTAGAGTGGTGCAGTGCAGAGTAGAGTATAGTGTTGTAGAGTGCAGTTGCGTAGAGTGGAGTGATGCAGAGTAGAGTGACATAGATTGCAGTGGCGTAGAATGCAGTAGTATAGAGTAGATTGGTGTACAGTACAGTGGCGGAGAGTGCAATGTTGCAGAGTAGAGTGTCAGTGCAGTGATGTAGAGTGGAGTAGAGTGGCACAGAGAGAAGTGGCAGAGTACAGTGGTGCAGAGTAGAGGGCAGTGACATACAGTGCAGCTGTTTAGGGTGCACCGACGTAGAGTGCAGTGGCATAGAGTGGCATGGGACAGGGTAGAGCAGCATAGAGTGCAGTGGAATAGAGTGTATTGGTGCAGAATGTAGTAGTACATAGTAGAGTGGTGTAGAGTATAGTAGCGGCCAGTACAGTGTTGCAGAGTAAAGTGTCAGCGTGCAGTGGTGTAGAGTGCATTGAACTAGAGTGCAGTGGTCAGAGTGGCATAGAGTGCAGTGGCTTAGAATAGATTGTTTCAGAATAGAGTGCAGTTGCATAGAGTGGAGAGGTTCAGGGTAGAGTGCAGTGGAATACAATGCAGTGACACAGAGTGCAGTGCCGTAAAGTAGATTGTTTCACAGTAGAGTGAATTGGCTTAGAGTGGAGAGGTGCAGGGTAGAATGGAGTTGCACAGAGTGGCACAGAGTGTGATGGCATAGAGTAAAGTGGTGTAGAGTGCCGTGGCACAGAGTGCAGAGATGCAGAATAAATTAAAGTGACGTACAGTGTATTGATGTAGAGTGCAGGGGGCATAGAGTTGAGTGTTAAAGAGTAAAGTGCACTAGCATAGCGTGTATTAGCTTTGAGTGCAGTGGCATATAGTGCAGTGTTGCAGAGTGGAGCTGTGCGAACTAGATTGGTGTTGCCCAGACTGGTGTGGTACAGCGTACAAAGGAGCAGAGTGCAGTGGTGTAGAGAGGCGTAAAGTGCATTGGCATAGAGTAGAGTGGTACAGAATAGAGAAGAGAGGCATAGTGTGAAGTAGCAGAGTGCAGTGGCAGAATGTGGAGTGGTTCAGAATGGAGAAGAGTGCAGTGCAATGTCATGGAGTGGTGTAAAGTGGAGTGATACAGAATAGTGTGCAGTGGTGTGGAGTAGTGCAGAGCAGTGTGGAGTGGAGTATGCATGGTGTGGTAACACACTGCCATTACAGACAACACATTTTTGATTGAAATGATCATTACGTTTGCACAGACATACAGTTTTTCAAATCAAACTATACTGTGCACAGACGATGATGTGTGGAAATTGCAACACCTAATACAATGATTTGTTTTAATCATATAAAGGTACCGGTATTTGTTTCCATCACAGTTCAGGATTAACAAAAATGTGCTTCATTTGTACTCCTAATTCTGATATATTCTGAAGTTTATTTAAATGTTGTCATGTGATAGAAAAAACTCTTTCCTAACCACAGTATCCAGCAAGGTTGTCGCATAAATCCTCTCACCTTGAAGTCAGAGAAAGAAAAGTAAACACTAAGTTCCCACTGAAATCAGAGCCTGACATTTGACTTAGTTCTTTAAATGCACAGCAAATGTGATGAGATAAGAACAAGATTTACAGGTCTGTTTACAGAAAGGGAGCACTCGGAAGGATACTGTAAATAAGGTTTGGGCAAGGGAAGGAATGAACTCAAGCTGCATAGCCTAAAACAAATAAAGCCAGCAAATTGAAAGCAACAAAATATGAGTTACAAACCACAAGGCCAATGGCAAGCAACGGGCGGAGTGCATTCCCAAGGAAGCACTATGAATGTGCTTAAAGTGACAGCCGTGGGATACATTGTGGGGACAGTCCAGTATTTTAGTCCAGTCCGTACCTTGCAGAGGTTTGGCCAAATCAATCACCCAGATAGTATGACAAGAAGACCTGGAGTGGTTTCCATGTTGCAGGAAAAGTCTGTATGTACATTCTATCAGTTTGCCACCAGCTCCTATGGTGTAGAGCTTCTGGCACACCTCTTGTACGGTTAGTGCTAGGTGGCAGACATGAAATAGGGCATTTAATGATTATTTAAGGTGGCTGTAAGTAAGGAGTTGACCTGTGAGAAGATGATAGTCTGCCATAAGGGTTTGGAAATTTAGTATCTCGCCATCCAGAAACAAATTTCCCAATTTTAAGATACCTGCAGCATGCCACTGATGGAGTTGCTCTGAGCACCGCTGTCTTGTGCGAGTGGGAAGGCTTAGCAAAGGT
Source organism: Pleurodeles waltl (assembly GCF_031143425.1). NCBI lineage: Eukaryota > Metazoa > Chordata > Amphibia > Caudata > Salamandridae > Pleurodeles > Pleurodeles waltl. The sequence continues at coordinate 1,123,684,425 of NC_090446.1, read as the reverse complement.
AGTGCAGGAGCACAGGGTTTCTTCGTGTCAGTGAGTTTACAGATTCCAGCAAGGCAAGAGAAAGCTGTGCATGAGAACCCCGGATGGTGATCTGTAGAATGGTCAGTAGGAAACAATGAGCAGTGCATTAAGCCTCCCTTAAAAGTCTTTATTGATAAACACCATCTCATGCAGGGAGGTGGGCAGAAAGCCAGCGAGCAATCCATTGGACCTGTACAGCTGAATAGTAGCGTTCCAAGTCCAGAAGACCTAATCCACCCGCAGTTACAGGTAGTTTTATAGTGGAAAGAGCTACCCGACGGCGCCGCAGCAACCAAATCAGATATGTGGCATATCTGAAGAAGGAATGAAGGACGAGCAGGGGAAAGTTTGTAAAATAATACTATCATTGGGGTAGCACACCATCTTCACTAGTGCCACTTGGCTCACTACTGAAAGCAGAAGAGAAGACCTAAAAGCAATGGGCAGGAAATCACTTAATGGCCACAATGCACAGGGAAAAACTCTCTGATGCGTCAAAAAAATCATGTTTTGTTCTTTAGCAAAAAAACATAAAATTGAGGGAAAGGTTGTTTATGGAAAACAAAAAACAAATTGCACAGCGGGTGCAACATATGTGGTGCCTGTGATGACGCAGAAAAGAAGGACTAACAAATATTCATATATCATATAATCAAAATTGTACAAGGTAGTGTGATTTTAGCAAAGAAAAATAATGTACGTGGGAAATTGTGCACACGGGGTAGTTCGCCATTATTATAAACAAGCTTAATTAATCATGAAGAATTGACAAATGTCGTAATCCCTCATAATTGCAAATGTATCCTATGATTTTCTTGTTGAAACTTTTATGCTTAGCTTACATTTAGCAGAGGCTTTGGCCTAGCTGCCTGGTCTCGAATTTAACTGTGTGGTTTTCACTTGTATTAACAAAGACATATTATTTTACTTTAAGGTTGTATTTTTCCAGTAGAGATGACTAATACACTTATTTCAAGGTTTCGTGCTAGGCTAGTATCATCTTTTTTGAAGCAAGGTCAGTTTCTGCAGGTGCGGACAATAAAAGCACTGATACCGAAATAATTGGCAAACTTTGTTGCAACTTGTGTTCCAAGGCTCCAAGGACACCTTATGCAAAAATGAGTACTAGGAGAAAGACACTATTCATTGGTCAAATTGAAGCCACCCTATGAAACCTCCAATGGAAGACCCTGAGAATTTGGAACGTTTCTTACTTAAACCCACCGGACAAAGAGAAGTCAGCCATTTTTCCTTGATGCCATTTTGAAGCAAGATTCAAGAAGCCATTTTAAATGACACCTTGATGCCTTTTCTCTGTCGCAGAGAAAGAGACTTTAAGAATTCTCACCCTAGAGACTTTAACTTTAATTTTGACCCGTCTTGCCCATGCAGTAACTTTTGCCCCATTCTCCTTGCTGCAGCAAGGAAACTTGCCTTAACTCTGCCCCCTTGAAATCTGCCCCAGGCTGATCGAACCGATACCTGAAGGACGAAGACTTTTCTTGAATGCTGATTGTATTTGGTAAATATGAAAGGATAATTGTATTATGCATTGTGTTTTCCTTCCTAGGTACCAACGGCTTATTTTGATAGGGCCCAAGCTAGAAGTTTTCTCAATTTGTGTTGACTAAATTCGTTTTGCATGAAGCCCCACATGCCAATGCTAATTAGAGGCTAGTCGAGATATTCATCTGATACATCATGCTAAATTGAAATCTTGCTATGCTGACCGATGTATGAAATTAGTCAAATTCAATTGATTATATTAGTGATTTGCATTGCTATAACCGAGTGCATTATAATCCAGATATTGCATAGATTGTGTTTCTTCCGCCGCTATGGACAGCTAGTAATGTTTGTATACATATATCATTTGATTTTGAGACTTATATACATTGTGTTAGCTTTGTTAATATAGGGGAATAAACTCATTAACTTTTAATAAACTGGTGTGGTTATTCATGACTGAAAGGTCATGGTGTGACAATTACTGATTGTTATTGATTCTTAATGTATTGATTGATTACTAATCGATTATTGGTTGTTGATTATAATTAGTTATCGATGATTGATTTGAGTGATCCGACTATTCTTGGATGAGGAGAGCCCAACTAGGTTAAAAGGTCCACCGACCTCCAGCGTGTCCAAGTACAAGTAATTTATAAGGACTGGACGCGCTATCACCTGTTTGACAAAGTTCACAGTCTGCAGCGGCGGTGGTTACAGTGACTGCTTTGGAGATCTCTCACAAGGAGGTCTCTAATAGGCAGGCTGCGGTCTCTAAACATGGTGGGCAGTTCTCTCACAGGAAGTAGAGGACTTAGCCTTTTGCGAGCTGATGGGCTGACCCACCCAACAGACTATACATGAAATCATTAGGTATGTTCCATTACAGGCTTTCATTTAACAACAAATGCAGTCTGTGAATTGTAGTCCTGGTTTGCATCAATTGAACTATGGATCTAGGGCCAGATGTACAAAGGGATTTGGCGTTTCTAAGACTCTGATTCACAAAATCGAAGCCTTTGCAACTGCAAAATGATTTTCTGGCACATACAAATGTCACAGAATTGCAATTTGGGATTGCGAGTACATACCGAGTCGGTATTTGGAAGGGGCAATTTAAGGCACCTATACCAAATAGTGATTCACAATGGGTTTGATTATTATTTTATGATTGAAATCAAGTTGCAAAACATTAATATTTTGCCCACTACATAAAGGTAGTGGTAACCCATTCGCAAATGAGAAGGGGTCCCCACATGACCTTATTACCTTTGTGAATGCTGACAAAAACATTTTTCAGTAATAGGCAGTTGTCACAACAAACATGCCATAGTGTTAAACAAGGTTTCTGAAACTTTTCATCTTTTCCCTTTTTATGGAAAACCGGCTGCAATTAAAAAAGATAGTTTTATTTGAAAGCAATCATTGACGCAGTCTGCTAACCCAATACGACCACCATCCCCGCGATAGCAGCAAATCGTAGCAGGTCGCAATTTGCAATGTAACTCATTAATATGCACATGGTAGATCAAACTGCGACCCACTACGATTTGGTATTTTGCGACCTGACCTATTATTACATAGGTCAGTTCACAAAATACTGCTGGATGCGCTGAAAGATGGTGCGCACTTTGCAACCACATTTAGTGAATCCCGTGTACATCCAGCACTAAACTTCACAGATTACAGGATTTGTAGAAGGAAAACCTGGCCTGGAATATAGTGTCTCTGGTTTTCTGATAGTAATCCAGTGCACTGGCACTTAGTATAACATATTATAATATATTTTGGATACTAAGCCTAGAGCTAACACGTTTGTGTTGCAATCCCAGGCTGCAGCACACTGGGTTTGGAGTCTGTCCTTAAATGCATCTATCACTTGTTCATCTAGGCACACTTTAATCATTACGAAAGGTATTTTGAAAAAATCTATTTTTGGCATGGCAAACATATTTGCATAGTGTTGCTTTATATCAGCGCGAAGAGGCCTTTGACAAGACCAACACAACTTCCGTTCATCTGATTAGTGGGTGTTCTGGGTTTTTTATCCAACCAGTGGCACATCTCAGAACAGCCCCCTTTAAGGCACACCCAGTGGTGAGGGCCCAGATCGATGCGACTCTTGCTATGCTGTAAAGAGACTGCGGCTGGGAGAGTAGAACACGGTCTGACCGACATGTCAAGGTCAGACTTTGGAGTTGAGAGGTGTTTTCGGCACAGTGATGTTTGGTGAAGCATGGCAGCTGATAGCTGTAGTCAAACAACAAGCAAGTGCAAGGTACGAAGTCACAGTAAGGGCAAATTCACAACACTTTTTGCAACTTGTTTGCACATAAAGTGCTATCTATGCACAGGACTCAGGGCTTTGTTTTGTACGTTTCTAGAAATTCATAATTTAGAAAAATTTTAGCCATGTACCTCCTCTTGCAGGAAAAGTTACTCTTATCTTTGTGAATAGACTCCAGCGTAAAATACTAGTTGTTTATGATATAAATTGCACAAATGGTTCCTCTTATGAACTGGAAGTCACTTGTAAAACTGTTCAGTATAAAAAGTTCCATTCAAGATTCTTTCTTTTATATGCAGAACACTGGATTAGGTTTGAAAGTACATATAATAAAGACCTACATGGATTGCGTGAACTTACCTCAATTTATACAGTGCTTACTGGTATAGTCTACATACATTCTCGTCATAAAAACTTGTATGAATATGATATGATGGACGCTTAATACATGATGCCATTCCACCTAGTCTACATTAAGCTCTGTCATCAACCTATAGTTCACTTATGTCTGTGACATCTTGAAGGTTGAAGGACAGTTGGCCGGCAGGTATAAGGTAAATTGGATGAGTGGAGGAACTTAGGAGTGAACTTCAGCACCAACTATCCTTTACATCACAAATAAAACAAGTAGCTTAGTGAAGTGCCCATATGATGAGATGTTCACGTAAAAAGGTCCAAGCTACCATCGTATTAGTACTCTGCCACCCTGGCTACACCAATGAATTCTATCTCAAAGTACCCAATTAATACTGAGAAGAAATACAGAGAATTCAAAATGCAGCCATCCGAAAGCTTCCCAACCTACCAATGTGGACCCAGTTACTTGATGGATCCCCTGCTAGAGCCCATGAATAGGCCGTGGGATTACAAATGGTGGAACCTCCTTGACTGTCCATACAACTAAACTTTGGAACTCACTGCCTGCTGTCTTAAGTACGGACACTCTCCTGCAATTCCATAAAGCATTTAAGACATGGCTCTACCCGTCATTATAAACAAAAGAGAGAGACTGGTAAGCAGGCATATGCTACTGAGTCAATTCTCACTCGCCACAACATTTCATCCTTATACATTGCAACACACGCTGCCCTGTCTTTGGAGCAGGTCTTCGAGCCTTCTGCACCGCAACTAAATCTCCTACGTATGACATGCTACACCCAACACAAATCCACTTCCAGAAGGATTTCCAGAAACCGATGAGGCTTCCCATCCTTGTCAGGTTTAATAAAGTGTAATGGGTTTTGGAGTATAAAGTTTTACTATATCAGTTATTAATATGGTACATGATCATCTTATTTGTATTTCCTGATATGTGTGATGTGCCACTAAAGAGACCAGTTAACCAGTTAAAAATGGTCCCTACTGGACCGAGATGCTGCCCCAGTCTCAACGCAAAGAACTGGCTTGCTTCTTTACCTGCAAAGTCGACAATATACATGCTCAATTGGAGAAGGACCACTCTGAGTGTATATGAATAATTTGGGAGGTAGATGCTTAGAATTGCAACTCCACCCTAGCAGGTACTAAGGATACTCTCCTTAATTCTATTTTAAGCACCCCAATAGGGTTATGGCCCCACTAGATATGGTGACCTTCATGACCATTTTTCAATCCATTAAATCAGGATCTCCACTGGATCCTATTCCACCTCGTAAGCTTGGATTAGTGGACTCCAGCCTACTATTAACTATCTTGGACCTCTTGAACTCCTCCTTACGTGAGGGGCGTATTCCACAGAAGTCGAAACATGCAATTGTTCTTCCACTGCTGAAAAAAGCTTATCTAGATTCAACCACCATGTCGAAACCTTTGCACCATTTCCCTCTTACCTATTGTGTCCAACATTTTAGAGATACATGTGAATGCTCAACTCACTTCATTCACAGAGGCTCAACATTTTTTGCATTCCTCTGAGTCATGCTTTGGGGGTGCTCACAGCACGGAGTCTGCCATATTGGACATGACTGAAGCTTTGAGGCTGTGCCCTGGATGAAGGTGGCACAGTTGCGCTTATTCTACTTGATCTGAGCATGGCATTTGACACCCTGTCTCATCTCATCTTGTTGAATAGACTGTTATCATTCGGACTCAAAGGTTCTGCCTTGGCGTGAATTAGTTCTTTCTTACAACGTCACTCATTCCAGGTTATTTCTGTGGGTGTCATGTTCAGTTCACACGCTCTAACATCCGGAGTCCCCCAAGGCTCAGTTTTAAGTACCCTACTGTTCAATTTGTATGCCCGCCCATTGGCGGGCTTATTTGAAAGCTGTGGTTTGATCTTATTTAGCTACGCTGATGACACACAGATGATCTTTTCGTTGTCATCAGCACAGAGTCATGTACTTTCTCATCTTACCCTGGCTTGAGTTGGGTTTCCTCATGGATGAATAAAAACATGCTCAAGATCAATGGGGATAAGATGGATGATATAAGTCTGGGCAAACATCTCTCGCTTTGGAGCTCTGAACACTTGCCGGTTTCTCTTGGGGCTCTACCGACTCCTTCTCCGAAAGTCAGAAATGTAGGTTTTTGTGTGGGATGACAGTATCTATGAAACCCCAAGTGTCTAAAGTGACCGGCATGTGTTCTGCTGTGCTTAAATGGCATAGGAAGATTAACTGGATGATCCTGTTTCAGCCCTAAGGACTGTGATTTCGGCCTTAGTGCTGTCTAGGCTGACTATGGATATGTGCTTTACTTGGGCATAGACAAGGCATCTATGCTTCATCCGCATTTGGTACAGAACGCGGCCACCAGGCTTCTCTACAGTTTGCTGAAATTTGCCTCAGTTTCCTATCTTTTTCATGAGTTGCACTGGCTTACAATTCCCAAACGCATCATATTTAAAGCTTTGTGCTACATGTTTAAGGCCAAAGTCGGTTCAGGAGCCCGCTATATTCAAAAGTTGGTGGTACCCTACCAACCCTCTTGTATCTTGAGATCATCATATCGCACTTTTTTGATTGTGCCTAGATTCCGTCTGTCCTGCATGAAAGGGTGCTCTTTCTCCTACCTTCGTCCGAAATTATGGAATTCATTTCCAGAGCACTTAAGAGCTTGTACGTCACTACTTGCTTTTTGAAAAGGTCTTGAAGACCTGGCTTTTTTAGACTGTTATACCTTTAAAGTCTCTGTTTCAGCCGCTTGTGCTGAGGAACCTCTAGGGGTAGCTGTGCGCATTATAAATCTGTTAAATTAGTCACATAGAGGGGAGTGGCGTTGAGCCTCATAGAGTGGAATGGTGAAGAGTGGAGTAGAGTGTTGTAAAGTGGAGTGGCAGAGAATGTTGTGTATTGGTGTGGCATAGTGTGCAGTCGTGTAGAGTAGCATACACTGGAATGGCATAGAATAGAATGGACTGGGTTAGCGTGCATTGTCGCAGATTGTTGCAGAGTACAGTGACGTAAAGTGCAGTGGCATTGAATTCAGCAGCATACAATGCATTGTAGAATGCCTTGGCGTAGATTAGAGTGGTGTATAGTAGAGTGTAGTGGCACAGAGTAGAGTGGCACAGAGTAGAGTGGCAGAAAGTAGAGTGGCACAGAGCGCAGTGGCGTGGAGTGGTATGGAGTAACATAAACGAGTTGAGTGATGCAGAGGTCAGTTGCTCTGAAAAGAGTTGAGCTGCATAGAATGCAGTGGCGTAGAGTGCAGACTAGAGCGGCATGGAGTGCAGTTGCTTAGAGTGGTGTAGAGTAGCATAGAATGGTGCAGAGTAGAGTATAGTGCACAGAGTGCAGTGGCAAAGAGTTCAGTGATGTAGAGTGGAGTAGTGCAGAGTAAAGACTCAGAGGTCAGTGGTAGAGAGTGCAGTGTTGAAGAGTAGAATGTCAGAGTGAAGTGCTGCAGAGTGGAGTAGAGTGGCGTAGAAAGCAATGGCATAGACTACAGTGATGCAGAGTAGAGTGCAGTGGCACAGAGTGCAGTGACAAACAGATCAGTTGTGTAGAGTGCAATTGGTGTAGAGTACAGTAATTAGGAGTGGAGTGCAGGGGCACACAGTGGAGTAGAGTAGATTTTTTCAGAGTAGAGTGAAGTGGCATAGAGTGGAGTGGTGCAGGGTAGAGTGCAGTTGCACAGAGTAGCACAGAGTGTAAAGGCGTAGAGTTATGTGGTGAAGAGTGCAGTGGCATAGAGTGTGGTGGTGCAGAGTAGATTAGAGTGGAGTACGGTGGTTTGGCATAGGGTGCAGGGACACAGAGTTGAGTGCATTGGCGTAGAGTGTATTGGCATAGAGTACAGTGGTGTCGAGTGCAGTGTTGCAGAGTGGCATAGAGTGGAGTTGCGGAGAGTAGATTGGTGTGGCCTACGCTGGAGTTGTGTAGAGTGCAGTAGCAAATAGTGCAGTGGTGTAGGGTAGAGTGGTACAGGGTACAGTAGACAAGCATAGCGTGAAGTGACAGTGCAGTGGCGTGGAGTGGTGCAGAGTGCAGTGACTTGGAATGGTGTAAAGTGGAGTGGTGCAGAGTAGAGTGCAGTGGTGTGGAGTAGTGCAGATTGGAGCGGAGTGACGTAGAGTGGAGTATTCATAGTGTAGTAGCACACTGCCACTACACACAACACATTTTCAATTGAAAAGACCATTACATTTGCACAGACATACAGTTTTACAAATAAATCTATAGAGTGCACAGACAAAAATGTGTGGAAATTACATCCCTTCATTTAATGATTCAGTTTGATCATATTAAAATAATTGTTTCCAACACACTTCAGAAATAACAAAAAATGTCTTTCATTCGTGTGTTCATTAATCTGAAATACTTACACAGTTCATTAAATCGCTGTCCTGTGCTAGAAAAAGGTTCTTTCTTACCCCCAGTATCACGAAGACTGTCACATAAATCCTCTCACTTTGAAGTCAGAGAAGGAAAAGTAAACAAGCACCTGACATTTGACCTCGGTCTTTGGATGCACAGCAAATATGATGAGATAAGAACAAGACTTAAAGGTTAACAGAAAGCAAGTTTGTGGAAGGGTACAGAAAACAAATGGGAGGGACAAAGAGAACCTGGAGAGCCTAAAGCAAATAAAGCTACCAAATGGAAAGTCAGAAAGTGTGTGTTACAAACCACAAAGGCAATGGTAATCAAGGAGCAGAATGCATTCCTAGGGTCAACTTTCTCAAAGTCCCCAAAATGATTGTAACCTACAAAGGCCCACGTCATACATGGATTACTATGCTACAGTGTTTTATAATTTCAAAATGACAGTTATCTATGTACATTGTACACTTCATAAATGGAAGCACCATTCTATAAACAGTGCTTCATTTGTGCCAATGGGTGCTGGTAGCGGGCATCAGCACTCGTTTGTGGACCAGGAATTATTTTTCATCGTTAGGCTGTGATCCAGAGCAAGCAAAAGAGAAAGATATGAAAGCAGAGGCTAAGGGAGAAAGAACATTGAAAAAATAACCTGCATGCAAGATAAAGCAACAGGAAATGTAGGAGGCTGGTGGAAGAAAGACCCTTACGTGGAAGCAGGACAAGACAACATTGGTATTCGTCAACTTAGCGTTCAGCATCGGCAGCTGTGAGCTTCTAAGAAGAACTTACTTTATATATATATATATATATATATATATATATATATATATATATATATATATATATATTTATATATATATATAATAATATATGTATACACACACACACACACACATTTAAAAATCAAAGGTTACAGGGATGTTATAGTTATCACATTTTACACGTACAAAACCATAAAAATTCACCAGTTATATTTAGAGTTATCTCAAGTAACTATAACTCATGCTCTAAGGTAACTAGCTAGCGCACCCGCCATGCACAGTTTTTCCATCAAAAAATGCATTGTACATATTACAGAGATATTATCAATGATGTTATCAAAGATGTCATAAGTGGCGTAATTTGTGGGGTAATTAGCAGTGCATGGCGAGGGCGCAAGTTATAGTTACCTTAGGGCATGAATTATAGTTACTTGCGATAACTTTAACTATAATTGGTGAATTTTGTGGTTTTGTACGTTTAAAATGTATGCCTAACTAGAATGTACCTGTAACCTTTGTTTTTTAAATGATTTTCTATCTTTTAAAATAAACTCTATTTCTTAACTATAACTTCCCTGTAACCTTTGTTTTTTTCAGTGAATTTCTATGTTTTCTTAATGTATAGTAATTTTCATTACTATACGTTAATCCAACCACCACTGCACACAGCCTGTCACTCTGGGTGTGAGAATGGGTGTAAGAGGGTTTATCCCAGTATGAGAGTAGCTGTTAGAGTTTCAGTCTGGGTGTGAGAGTGTGTGCATCAATGTCTTAGTGGGTGTGTCAGTGTCTGCGCAGGTATGTGAGTGGGTGCATGAGGGTGTCAGTGGGTCTGTAAGTGGGCATGTGAGAGTCTGAGTGGGGGTGTAAGTGGGTGCATGAGTATCTGAGTGGGTCTGTGAGTGGGTGCATGAGGGTCTGAGTGGGGCTGTGAGCGGGTGTACGAGGGTCTGAGTGGGGCTGTGAGTGGGTGCGTGAGTGTCTGAGTGGGTCTCAGAGTGACTGCATAAGGGTCTAAGTGGGTGTGTGAGTGGGAGAAAGAGATTAAAAGAGACAGGTCTCTCTGTCAGAAAGCAGAGTTATGTTTGCTGTGACTTGGCTGCAGCTGTCAAAGCAGCAGCCAAGATACAGCAAACAGCTATGTCCCAGGGGTGGGCACCCAGGGACATAGCAGGAGTCCGCCCTGGGTGGTGGCTCGAGGGGGTCCATGGTGCCCCCCCTCCAGCAAAAAAGAGCCTAGGGGAGGTGGTGGTCCCCGGAGCTGCAGGGAGTCTGAAACTGGCCCCCTTTCTATTTTTTTCAGTTTGCCTCTGGAGGTGGTGGTCCCCAGGGATGCTGGGGGGCACGCGGCCTCCCCGCACACAATCAAATCAATATTCATTTTAATTAATGCCCTGGGGAGGTGACTATCCCCGGTGCTGTGGCGGGCGGCCCATCCCCCGTATTTAAATTGAAATAAGCCCAGGAAAGGTGGCGATCCCCGGGGCTACAGGGGGAAGAGTGGGCGGGTGCCCCTCCCCCACTCGCACTTCCCTATGCATTCCCCCCAGGATTTGGCCTACCCGGGGTCTTGAAAAAGAAGAAGCTTGGGTGCCCACACGTCGTTTTTTTACATTTTTTTGCCAGATCCGACGTGAATCACTGCAAAAAAAAATTAAATAATGCTTTTTTGCCCTGTGGGGTGAGTCCCTGTGGGAGCTATGGGGTCAGGGTGTCCCTATGCTGGTCCTTTTTCTTTTCTTTTTTTTGTAAATTTTTGTCTGGAACTCGGTTCAAGCCGAGTCCTAAGATGGCTGCCAACACTTCCTGGTTTGCAGTGTTGGCAGCCAATCAGATCTCAGCACGAGAACGGAAGGGGTCTCAAATAAGGCTGGATATAGGTGTTATGGTTAATGTACAAGAGTACTCAAGTTGCACCTCACTGACCATGCCCAACATGATTGATAAAGGTTTTATGTTATTTGTGTTCCTGTTCAGAAGGCATGTGGCCGGGCAGTTCAGGTTAAAGTGTTGCTATGGGAGCAGGACAAAGATCCATTTGCACAGTGGCAGAATGAATGACTGGAATCCAGCCCAAGAATTACCAGTGGCTGAAATGATTTCAAGCACTCCACCCATCACTTTTTGCTTTCTCAAGGTAATATCCAAAACAGCTAATCTTCGTCATCAGTTTGCTGAGGTATATTGGGGAAGGGCGGGTGCTCTGTCACTTGCTCAGAAAAGCAAACACAAAGTTTGCGACATTCATAAAGCTGTAGCACACTGCTTTGTGTGCTCCGGCTTCCGCTCTGGAGAAGATTGATAGATCTCCGAAAGCAACCACTTTTGAACTAGAATTGTGATTTCGAAATGTAGACATATCCTTTTAGCCATGCTGTGGCCCACTGGATCACACAGCTGCCACCTCGAGGGTGGACGGAAGACAATACTGTAACATGTAGCCATGGCTGGCTTGAAAGAAAGGAACCGAAATATGCAGCGTTCTGTCTGATTATAGAGGCACCAGAAACCACAGCGACCCAAAGGGTGAAAGAGGCAGTGGGAGGGTCAGCCATCACTTGTACGGAAGAAAGTGGTGCTCGAGTAAGTCATCACATACGGGTAGGAGAAACAGATACTGGAGCATTCAGCTGAGGTGGGCCATGCATTCACTTCAGGAGCGAAAGAAAGTGGTATTATTACATGCAGATACCTCTGGTACGAAAGAAAGACAGGGACATGTGGGCCCTGCTCAGGTGGAAGAAGGGAATGGAGATGGGATATACAGTCAGGACCAGTGGAATTATGCGGCCAGGTTGACTAAATGATGCAGCAAGAGAAGGCAAATTATGTGGCATAATGTGGCACATTTTTTGGTTGTAGTACTTCATTATTTTATTTCACACGGCAATACTATCTAGGCAAAGATTTAGGGGGTGATTCTGACCCCGGCGGTACAAGACCGCCGGGGCCAGGGTCGGCGGGAGCACCGCCAACAGGCTGGCGGTGCCCCGCAGGGCATTCTGACCGCGGGGGTTTGGCCGCGGTCAGAAGAGGAAAACCGGCGGTCTCCCGCCGGTTTTCCGCTGCCCAAAAGAATCCGCCATGGCGGCGCAGCTCGTTGCGCCGCCATTGGGATTCTGACACCCCATACCGCCATCCTGTTCCTGGCGGCTCTGCCGCCAGGAACAGGATGGCGGTATGGGGTGTCGTGGGGCCCCTGGGGGCCCCTGCAGTGCCCATGCCAATGGCATGGGCACTGCAGGGGCCCCCGTAAGAGGGCCCCACAAAGAATTTCAGTGTCTGCTCAGCAGACACTGAAATTCGCGACGGGTGCAACTGTACCCGTCGCACCTTCCCACTCCGCCGGCTCCATTCGGAGCCGGCGTCCTCGTGGGAAGGTTGTTTTCCACTGGGCTGGCGGGCGGCCTTTTGGCGGTCGCCCGCCAGCCCAGTGGAAAACCCAGAATAACCGCAGCGGTCTTACGACCGCGGTGCGGTATTCTGGAGGGGGGAACTCTGGCGGGCGGCCTCCGCCGCCCGCCAGGGTGAGAATCACCCCCTTAATGTAATTAGTACCAGTTTAACAGCTAAATACATAAAAAAGCAACTGAAACATGACCAGTTAACCTTTGCAAATGGTCTTCCAACTTGCGCGAACACATATCTCTAAAAGTTTGAGCTAGAAACGTTCTTTTTTGTTAAAATCTGCAGATTATGCAGCAAATGGTGGATTATGTGGCAAATACAGCAAATCCTTAATTAACAAAACGTGTGACCACAGGATTGCATAATTCAAGGGCCCTGGCATATAGTCCTAGGGGCATGTAGACTCCTCTCATGTGAATGAGGCATCAGACCTTCCAGCCGCTGCTCATGAAGTAGAAGAAATAGTGAGAGTACGTCAAACCCTTCTTGGGGCAATGCAGACGAGCTGATGCCCATGGAGTGGAAGAGATGCTGGGCCTTGGAGCTACTTGTGGGGTGAAAGAGGCAGCAGAACCCACAGCAATCCATGGGCGGACAAAAGGGAAAGTTAGAACGTGTAGGCAACTGTGGGATGGAAGCAAAGCGGATGATTTAGCCATGATACTATTGCTGTGGCAAAAAGAAGGACTTGGACTTGCCACCCACAATGGGTTCAAAGTAAGGGTGGAATGGGGAAAGGCAGCCGCCTTGTAATTGTAAAAATGTTAGAAGTGAAAAATGTAGCCACCAGTGCAATAAGAAATATAACTGGAGCTTGTCGGCACCCTAGAAGATACCTCCACCCTGTGGCGAAAAAAAGACGGTTTCTAATATCCAGCCATTACTAGGGGGAAGAAAACACTATTGGGGCATGCAGAAAGCTCTAGGGTGAAGGAAAGACAGGTGGGTTTGGACACAGACATAACTGAATGGAAAATTTGAATTTTGACCCTTGGGATTTGAACATGTAGATCCAGTGAATGAAATGAAGAGAGCGACATGCCTCTCTCAGTGACATGAAAGAAAGACACTATGGCCCTCATTATGACATTGGCAGTAAAAACTGCCTACCACCATATTATGACCGTAGCTGGAATACCGTCAGAAAGATGGCATAATTCCGGCTACGGTCATGGCGGCGGACGGCGGTAAGCAGCAGCGACACGCCAGTAGACCGCCGCAGACCGTATCATGACCCATGATACGGTATGGCGGTGTTCTGTTAGCAGACACTGCTGCTGGCAACAGCGCCCCGTCCCGTCTCCTGTCGGAGAAACCACTGAAATCAGGTAAGTCGGGTGCTCCGACAGGGGAAGGGGGTGGGTGTTGTTTGTGTGTGTGGGGGTGTGTGTGTATGTTTGTGTGTTCGTGAATGCGGGTGTGCATTGCGTTTGGTATGTGTGTGCATGTGTGGATGTGTGAGTGCATGTATGTTGTGTTGTGTGAATGCGTGTGCTTGCTTGTATGTCAGTGTGTTTGGATGTGTGTGTGAATGGATGAATGCATGTGTGGGTGCATGTGGGTATAAGTATGTGTATGAGTATGTGTGATGGTGCGTGAAGGTGTGTGTATGTTGGGGGGTGGGTCTGGAGAGGAAGGGGGAGGAGGGGTGGGGAAGACCCCTATCAGTGACAGGGAAGGGGTTCCCTGCATCTAATAGTGCCTACCACCATGGTTTTCGTGACTGAAGTCTCCCGCCCGGCAGCTGTTACCGCCGTGGCGGACGGAGTGGTACACTGGCGGTTTAGCTTGAGCCAAACCACCAATGTCATATTATGGGGAAAAGTACCGCCAGCCTGTTGGCAGTACTTTTCTCCATAATACCGCTGTAGGCCAGGGTCAAAATGAGGGCCTATATTTCAGACAACTATAAGATAAGGGTGGAAAAAGACATCACAACCTGAGGTGCACGAAGGAGAGACTGAGGGACTGCAGACACTTGAAGTTGATGGAAGGGCGAGAGGAAACTGTAAAAGAAATGTGAATACATATCTGAGGTGTATAAAAGACAGAAATAATATAGGGCTACCTCTGGGTAAAGCAGCGGGGTTGAAGTGTGCGCACCCATGTGCAGTGAGACAAGCAAGCAACACATGGAACTACCTCTGCAGTGAAAGAAGGGGATAAGAATTACTTCTAGGGTGATAGAAGGAAAAACCATAAGAATAGGAAAAAGCAGCCACATCTTGAGCCAATAAAACAGGGGATGGAATATAAATTTTTGAAAAAACTAACAAAGGGTGGGCCGTGCATTAATCTGGAGTTGGCGCCACTGGTTGAACGTATAAGGTGTAGCTGGCTATAATGTTACAGGACTAGCTCGGCTTGTCACAGCACTAGCTATAACGTGTCCTCCTCTGACCTCCATGTCCTGCCTGCCCCAGATCATGACACACTCTGATTACTTTCCATCTGGGAACAACTATGGCAGAGATGCACAAAGTCAAACACCTAGCAGCTACAATGGAGGCTGCATGGAGCACATTAATGTAGTTTTGTGCTGAGTGTTGACACATGCTTATTGGCAATGACAAGACACAGCACTCTGCAAAACCAGGACTCAGCTGCGAGAGCCACAGAGTAGTGTTAATGGGGCTGCCGGTCACTTAAAAAAATAGAACCATTGGCTGAAGTGGGCTAACCCATTGCTCTACGCTGTATGCTGTGGTGGGCGGAAGCAAAATGTGAATGACAGATGAACAAACCAATGGATGCAGAAGGCTGACTGAAAGCCCCGCTCAGTATAAATGTATATGTATGTATTTTTAAAATTATTCTTCTGGGAAAAAGGTTGTTGCTTACACTGGACCTACATGAAGGAGATATTTAAATCCTGGAGAACAGTACATCAAACAAAGATACAATTCAGAACTTCAACAAACAGACATGGAAAAGACTAAGGAATGTACGTGAGGCATATGGCTCTTCATACTAAACTGAAGAACCTGAGTAAATTTACTGACACAATTTACACAGTTTCTAGAGCCAATGCTCAAACATAACCTGGAGAGTACAAGCACAATGGTCAAACCTAAAGAGACACACAGAATACAGGAACAAATGGAAAACAAATGATCAAGCAAGAACCACGACCAAAGCAAACACATTGGCAAAGCCAACAGGTCTGGCGTCATCTGCAAGCCTTTTGGCAATTCTTGTTTTGTTTTGTCAGGGCTTTCGCAAAACATTATGGTTTGGGAAGCTGCCAGGAGTTTGTTAATCTACAAAAAAGAAAATGACTAAAGATGGCGTCACTCAATAGTGAAGTCAGCAAGTGGCTGAAGAGGGGTGGCAGTTGCCCCTTGATACATGCTTGCAAGGGTTGGAGAAAAATGTGAATGAGACAATCACAGACAAATGGATCAAGTGTAGGTGAAAACGCCCATAAGTAACTATGTCATACACATAATTTTAATAAAATCAAGTCTTGGCTAACACAGACCTAAAAAAGACAATTGTTGTGCCTTTGAATGTCCAACAGACCAATGAATGAAGAACGCTCGCTGAAAGCCCCTTTAAGTAAGTATATTGTACATATATTTTTTTTAAAGTCAACAGGTCTTGGCTAAAGCCAGACCTAAAAATAATCAACTGCAACACCGTGACAGAAGGTAGAATCAGCAATAGTAAAGGAGTTTATGCTGCCATTCATGTTGGGCAACCGCAAAACATGACCATCACTACTGCTTGATCACCAATAGCTACGCAGGCGTCCCCAAGAGTATCAACCTGGATACGTTAATCTGTCTTGAAAGCAGCTAACTAATCACAGCATGATCAGCCACATATATAACCTTAATTTACAGGTTAACAGAAAAGGGAAAATATTTCAATGCTTTGTCAACTTCCAAAAACACTTGACTCACTCTAGCAAACAAGACTCTGTAAAACCCTTGAAAATGGTTTTGAACTTAATGTCTATACTTTCACAGCATGAATTTAATCATATAAAAATGCAGTTCTTCCACAATACTCCCTTTCAATCTCTTCCCAAGAGGACACATGACTCCAGTCCTGCAATCACTCAACTGGCTGCATGAAGCTTGATAAACCATGTTCATAGCACTCTACAGTGTCCACAGAGCCTCCCTTGGAAAAGGACCATTTAACCTACAAGTTCAATTCAAGTAGAACATTGAGCTCCAGAACTGCACCACAGATCACCTCACCACCTTGATATAGGACATCCATAGGAGACAACACTCTCCTTATAAGCAGCCAAGCTCTTGAACTAACTACCAGCCAAGATGTGAAGCAATCAGGACCATTTACACTTCGAAGAGAGGTAATACCATTGCTATTCCCAAAAAAGTACAACATTCCATACCCCTGGGTTAATCATCCCTTAAGTACAAACTACAGTCCACAGATCTGAAACATAACAGGCACCTCACAACTTCCTATGTCTTGGTACGTTATGACTATGCCGAACCTGGGTATTTTATTATATAAATTCATATGTAACTGTCCTGAGCCTCATTAATACCAATTTCATAACATTCAGTGACAGGCAAACAAGCTAAGGGCCATGCCCATCACCCACTACTGTACCAGTCTACAGCAAAAAGAAAAACACCCATTATCACCTGAACAGGCATGGAATAACTAAAGAGATCTACCATAGTCCACTGGCCAATGAAGGACTCTAACGTAGTCCACCACTG